>NC_132912.1:113719926-114021636 GCF_047675955.1 Chlorocebus sabaeus
TTCAGTCCCTAGAATATTCACATCATCGGACATTGCCCTTTATCACTGGTTTTCAAAGGTGATCCCCAGGTCTACCTCCATCAGAATCATATAGAGTGCTTATTAAAGTACGGATTCTTAATGCCCCTTTCCCTGAACTGTGCTGTTTTTCATACATATTTCACTTTGTTCATTTTTTTTCTTTTGCCAGACTGCTCTCCCTTCTATCGTCACCACCATTGAAATCCTTTCTATTATCTAAAGCTATCTGCCAATTGTAGATAGAACTGTTTTAGTGTAGTGGGTTAGGAACATAGGCTGTGAGCACATACTACCTAATTTGGAATATTGGCTTTATCATGTTTCCAAGATCTCAAAGTTAGTTACTTAAAAATATTTCTGTGTTTTAGTGTTTCTTTATATAAAATGGGGATAACAATATATCTCATCGGGCTGTTGTATGTGTTATATTAATACATGTGAATTCCTCAGAATAATGCTAGTACATAGAAAGGACTTAATAAATATTAAGCTTATTGTTGTGGTTTCTTCCACTTTTTAGCTCTTACAAAATTTTATACTAAAGTAACTTACATTCTTACCTCTTCCTATTAGACTGCAAGTTTCTTGAAGGTAGAGCCAGCCTTATTAAGCTGTGTAGTTTTAAATGGATTTTTACATAATAAAGGATGTTCATAAATATTTAAGAATGAAATCAGAGGAAAATGACAAACTCTAATAAGATTGTTTTTCAGAGCCTATTTACTTAATATAAATTATCTAAAGTAATTTAATACTCTCTATATTATATTTCAGGAATTCTAATGAATCACTGATTGACCAGCACTATTTTACCAGTTGGAATGAATTATCAGAAATGGGCATAGTGCTTTTAGATCCAACATGTAACAGATGGATGTTACTGCATGCTGATTACTTCTTCGAGCCAGTACTTTTTTGATTGTGTAGGATCTTTGTCTCTTCATCTTTGAATTCAATTATTGGAAAATAAAAGGAGTTCATGTAGTTTTTGTCCAGGCTTGAGTCACCATGAGTAGTAGTTTAGGAAAAGAAAAAGACTCTAAAGAGAAAGATCCCAAAGTACCATCAGCCAAGGAAAGAGAAAAGGAGGCAAAAGCTTCTGGAGGTTTTGGGAAAGAGAGCAAAGAAAAAGAACCTAAGACCAAAGGGAAAGATGCCAAAGACGGAAAGAAGGACTCCAGTGCTGCCCAACCAGGGGTGGCATTTTCAGTTGACAATACGATCAAACGGCCAAACCCAGCACCTGGGACTAGAAAAAAATCCAGCAATGCAGAGGTGATTAAAGAACTCAACAAATGCCGGGAAGAGAATTCAATGCGTTTGGACTTATCCAAGAGATCTATACACATATTGCCATCATCAATCAAAGAGTTGACTCAATTAACAGAACTTTATTTATACAGTAACAAATTGCAGTCCCTCCCAGCAGAGGTGGGATGTTTAGTAAATCTCATGACATTGGCTCTAAGTGAAAATTCACTTACCAGTTTGCCTGACTCACTTGATAACTTGAAGAAGCTGCGGATGCTTGATTTACGGCATAATAAACTGAGAGAAATTCCTTCAGTGGTGTATAGGCTGGATTCTCTTACCACTCTTTACCTTCGCTTTAATCGTATAACTACTGTGGAAAAGGACATCAAAAACTTGTCAAAACTCAGCATGCTTAGCATTCGAGAGAACAAAATTAAACAACTACCTGCTGAAATTGGTAAGAGGCCTTGGATTATTATTATTTGTAGTGTTTGTTATGCTAAATAATTTTGAGTGCTTTTTCATATCAAAAAATGCCTGATACTTGCCTAAAAACAGCTTATTTCTAAATTACAACTTTTTAAATGGTTTACTTTATTCCATTTTCAGCACTGTTAATAGTACACGGCTTGAAATTGTTTCATAGACTTAAAAAGTGAATTAGAAAATAGATGTAATTAGATCTTTCCCACAAAAACCTAATCTTCTTTTACTTTCGTTGGAGAATAAATTTAAAGAAGAAAAGATGTTTGCCGAATTTTCATTTTGTTGCTACCTGTTTTTGAAGTATCTGTTGATACAATTTTATTAGATATATGAAAACTACATTTTCTCATTCTCTGACTTTTCCATCTTTATCTGAAAGATGTTTAAATTCACATCACTTTCTACCTAATTTACCACAAAAGGTTGACAAATCAGAGCTTTACGAAAGACCAGTGTCATAAGAAAATAGGAAAAAAATTTTTTTTGCATCTTGAAACTACTTACATGTTTATTAAAAATAACACAAGAATTTAGAACGGTAGAAGAAACGTCACCTGTAGCATATGCAACGCTGTTAGCATTTTGGTAATTTTCATTCCAGTCTTGTATATAAAGCTAACTTGTACTAAAACAAAGAAAATGTTTTTTAAAGCCTGGTAGTAGGAGAAAAACATAGGGAATATACACATGTGAACATGTCAGTAAAAAATTAAAAGTTAGTTCTAGCATTTTTAATTATGGAAAAACATTCTGAAACATTTGGAATATAGTAATCCATTGACATCAGTTTTGAAAAATTGATAAAGGTATTGCCTTTGTGGGCCCTTTTTATAAGATTTATAAAAATCGTCATAAAATGTTGATTATGAAGCTTTTTAAAGGATGTTTTCTTTTTGTATTAAAGGCAGTTTATTTTATTCTGAAAAAAATAAAGATTATATTGTTGCTTTCAGTATTGGTCTTACAATGAGTGATAAACTTTCTGATTTTTAGTCTTTGCAGCTTTTCAAAGATACGATATTCTGTGGATGTTTTAATATTTTGTTTAGCTTTGAAAAAAGATGTGGTTTAAATTTTAAGTATGACTTGTTACATTTAACTCTTAACTAGACAATCCAAATGTTAATTAAATTTTGGTTTAATTTAATGTGTTTAGAAAATTTATGATAGGTTTTCTTAAGTAATGTACTATAGAGTATGACTTACTCATGAGATATTAAAATATTCCCAGGAATTTCTGAGTGAAAATGCTCCATTCCATGTCTTCAGATAGAAATGTGGTTGTTGAAGGACTGGTTTTAGTGTCATATTTAGTCAAAATTTGACCTGCGTGTTATGGCTCATTATGGAATGGAATTACAGGCAATTGGAGAAATAAATGCTGAATTTCTACATAGAAATATAAAAGTTATTTCCTGTCTTTGTTCTTATTGTTTTGTGTAAGTGTTACACTCAGTAGTAAAAGTCTGACTTTAATTCACAAATCTCTAAGGACTTTTTCCATAGAAATGCTATCAAATTACCTAGGAATTAACATACATATATGTTCTTGAGCATATAGATAGCATTTTTATTAAAAAGTGAATGTATCTTTTAAAATTGGCATATTTTAAGTAATTATATGGCTTGTATTTGTGGCTACCTAGTCTTTTGACCTTTATTCCTAAATTGTAATTTTAAAAACAGCCATTTGGCCGGGCGCGGTGGCTCAAGCCTGTAATCCCAGCACTTTGGGAGGCCGAGACAGGTGGATCACGAGGTCAGGAGATCGAGACCATCCTGGCTAACACGGTGAAACCCCGTCTCTACTAAAAAATACAAAAAACTAGCCGGGCGAGGTGGCGGGCGCCTGTAGTCCCAGCTACTCGGGAGGCTGAGGCAGGAGAATGGCATGAACCCGGGAGGCGGAGCTTGCAGTGAGCCGAGATCCGGTCACTGCACTCCAGCCCGGGCGACAGAGCAAGACTCCGTCTCAAAAAAAAAAACAAAAAAAAAACAAAAAAAACCAAAAAAACAGCCATTGAATTTGTTAATGGGCTCCTTCCCATCATTAATGACATTACTAAAGTTTGTGTTTTTGTAATTGCTGGACTTCTGTAAAAATGGTAATATCGTAAGTGTTACTTGTTTCATTCTAAGCAGGGCATCAGAAAGTAAACTGCTTTTAAAAGTATAATTTAATGTTTCTCATAAGGAATTATGATTTATAAAGTTTAACTTAGATGCATGGATCTGGGGCAAACATGCAGAAGTCTGCGTCATCTGTTTCTTTATAGGGAATAAGAAAATAAATGTTAGTAAAAATAACATCATAATAATAAGAATGACTGTTGTTTGAGCACATGAATCATAATACTATACATTGTTCTGTCCGTGTATACGTTAAATATACTATCTTATATCCTTACGGTAACCCAATGAAATAGGTATTTTCCCCATTGTACTGAAGAAGGAACTGACAATAGGAAAATTAGGTAATTTACCGACGATCATGCTTCTAGGTTGGCAGAGTCAGAATTTGAAATGTAAGTCTTGGTTGTTTCCACTATACTGTCCCCACAATCTAGAAAAGTGGGTACCACCCCCATAGATTTTGATTCTCTGGTAGCTCCAGGGTCTGTACTTTTAAAGTGTATCCTGTGTTATTTTATGTGCAACTGCAGTTGAAAGCCATTGCACAAGATTTGGGGGGAGGATTGGGTTTAACAGTTTAATTAGAATATAATTCACATACCGTACAATTTACACATTAAAAATAAACAATTCAGTGATATTTAGAATATTCAGATTTATGTAACCATCAGAGATAATGTTAGAACATTTTCAGTACCTCCAAAAGAAACTCTGAACCCTTAAGCAATCACTCCTGATTTCTGCTAACTCATTAACCCTAGGCAAACACTAATCTACTGTCTCTATAGATTAGTGTTTTCTCTGGATGTTTCCTATAAATAGAATCGTATAATATGTGGTCTCTTATGACAGGTTTATTTTAATTTGCATAATATTTTCAAGTCTCATCAAGGTTATAGCATGTATCAGTACTTCATTCCTTTTTATTGCTGAATAATAGTTCATTGTATGAGCGTACCACATTTTATTTATCCATTTATCAGTTGTCAGACATTTGGGTTATTTGTGCTTTCTGACTGTTATGAGTATAGTTACTGTATTTGTGTACAAGTTTTTGTGTGGACATTTGTTTTCACTTCTCTTGAGTATATACCTAGTAGAATTGTTGAGTCACATGGTAACTCTGTTTAACCTTTTGAGGGACTACTAGACTGTTTTCCAAAGGGACTGCAACATTTTACATTCCTACCAGTAGTGTCTGAGGATTCCAATTTCTCTACATTCTCAGTATCCTTGTTGTTATCTGTCTTTTCTTACTATAACCATTCTATGGTGTGAATTCCTATCTCATTGTAGTTCTGATTTGCAGTTTCCTGATCACTATATATTTGTTTTTAATTCTTGAGAGCTATCTTTTATTATAACAGAAAGACAGAAATAGTTATTTTCTGTGATGTAGATCTTGCTTTAATGGGTTTTTAATTTAAAAGAAGTTCTGAGCTCCTTGGAGAATGTTTATAAAATAAGACCTGTGCCCAATGATCAAATAATATGGAAATTTGACATTTTTTAAAGTGTTAAACACCTTTAATATAATTTATTTGACTTACTGCAGAAACCCATAACAGGGAATTTTAAATTCAAAATATATGCTAATTATAGTTTTGTTAAACTTTCATTTATGCCTATTAGGGCTACATTATTTATAAATATATATTATATTTATATTAGATGCTTATTCTTCTTCATTGTTTGAATAAATATATCACTTTAAATCATGCCATCTAGTTTGTATTCAGCTGTATATTTGAGGAATAGAAGTTTTCAGCTGGGCACTGTGACTCATGCCTCAAATCCCAACTACTGGGAAGGCTGAGGCAGGAGGATCCTTGAGCCCAGGAATTGGAGGGGCAGTCAGTGATGATCGCGCCACCGCACTTCAGCCTGTGCAACAGAGCTAGACCCTATCTCTAAAAAATAAAAATAAATTTTTTTTAATTAGGAGTTTTCGAAATAGAGCCTACCATTTAGTTTAAATAATATAATTGGAATTTAACCACTACACAAAGTTGGGCTATGCTGTCGCCTTAATAGGAAAAAAATATTAAAATTAGAACATTTATCCTTTTAAGCATTAATGTAATGCGATTTGATACCATTGGTACATATTCACATGGGTAAAAATTGGCAGAAAACAGTAAAAAGATACTGGAACAGACTGTTTAGAGCCAGAGATAATATATCAGAAAGTAGTTAAGAAAACTTTTCATTTCGTAATGTTCACATACTTTTCTTGTTTTGTATGTTAAGGCATGGACAAATAAAGTAAACGTCCCCTCTTTCTGGGTTAAGTAGATAAATTGAAACCTTAGTCATTGCTTTCTTTTATAGATCAGTGATCCATTCCTTCCTTCTCCATTTCTAATCTTGAAAAAGACTCTTCACTCTACACAAAGACAGTCAAGAACCCATGTTTTCAGAGGGAAAATAGGAAATAACCACTTTTTTATTTATTTATTTATTTTTTATTTATTTATTTTTTTTTCCGAAATGAAAGGCCTCACATATTTATTACTGAACCCAGCCAACCAACACATTCATAATAGATTCAGAGAGGAAAATACGTCGAACTCTTCAGAGAGTGGTGACATTTTCAGTTTGATATGGTAATGTGATCGTGACCTTCAGACAGCACAAATATATGTGCCATCTCATGTGCAATTCCTTATAGACCCAGCTTGGTTCTTCTCCAGTGTCTCCTTTTGGAGTTGTACCTTATTTTATTTCCAGTTTTCATCCGAATCCACTGGGGAATGGGACGATTTTGTTTTTGTTTCTTGGCCAGCAATCGCTTAATCCTGAAAGTCTTGTGAGAAGACATGGCGAGAAGCGGAGGCAAGAACACACCACGATGGCAGAGAAAGGAAAAGAGGGCAATAACCACTTTTTTAAACGTCCTTTCCCAACTGATTGGTTCCTTTGAGTTTCCTGTTAAAGATGTGCTTTTGTATATTCTCTGTTTATGAGTGGGTTAGAGCAGGGGCCACCAGATAGTCAGTTTGAATAATGAATCTATTTATTCAGGCAACTGTAGACAGTGAAGTTTTAAAGGATTTTGTTTTTTTGGGAAGGAAATTGTTGCTCATTGAAACCAGATATAAACTTCATTTTGTATTTTGCTAATATTCCTGTGATTTCTTTTCTCTCTGAATTGTGTGTTTAGAATTTCTTCTCTTTCTTTAAAGTTTCCCTTATTTATTATTCTTTATAAAAACAGAAGTTGGAGTATTTTTAAAAATGTGTTCTACCTACATTGTAGGTTCAATAAAATGCTACATATTTATGTAGTATACAATTTCATGTGGGTCTAGTTGTCAACCTTTTTGCTTAGGAAAATTATCTGATATATTAAAGTATATGCTTTTTGAGAACCCAGATCATCTTCATTTACAGAGCAATTCTCACAGCATTCATATGTATGAGAAATAATAATTGTACTTATTTATGGTTTACAATGTGATGTTTCCGTACATGTATACAATGTGTGATGATCAAGTCATGGTAATTAGCACATCCATCCTTCAAACATTTATCATTTCTTTTCATTGGACACATTCAAAATCCTCCTTACTAACTATTTGAAAATATACAATAAATTGTTTGCTGAAGTCACCCGACAGTGTTACAGAATAGCAGAATTAAAACAGATAGAATTCCTCCTATCTAGCTGTAGTTTTGTGTCCATTAACCAACCTCTCCCCATCCCGCTGCTCCCCAATGCCCGCCACCCTTCTCAGCCTCTAGTAACCACTATTCTACTCACTACTTTGAGATCAACTTTTTTAGCATGAGAGAACATACAGTATTTATATTTCTGTGCCTGGCTCATTTAACTTAACATAATCTCCTTCAGGCTCATTCATGTTGCTGTGAATGACAGAATTTTATTCTTTTTTTGGCTGAATAGCATTTCATTGTGTATATATACCACATTTTCTTTCTTCATCTGTTGTTAGAGGTTGATTCCATATCTTGACTATTGTGAATACTGTTGTAATAAATAAGAGAGTGAAGATATCTGTTTGATATACTGATTTCCTTTCCTTTGGATATATACCCAGTAGTCGGATTATTTGGTCATATGGTAGGTTTTTGTTTAGTTTGTTGAGTAACCTTCATACTGTTTTCCATAGTGGCTGTACCAGTTTATGGTACACCCACCAACAGTGTATAAGAGTTCTTTTTCTGCATTCTCACCAGTATCTGTTTTTGTTGTTGTTGTTGTTGTTGTTGTTTTTGTCTTTTTGATGATAGCCATTCCAATAGGGTTGAGATACCTTCTCATTGTACTTACGATTTTCATTTCCCTGATGATTAGTGATGTTGAGCATTTTTTCATATACCTTTTGGCCATTTGTATGTCTTCAGAAATGTCTGTTTAGATTGTTTGCCCATTTTTAAATCACATAATGATGATTATTGTTTTGCTGTTGAGTTTCTTGTATATTAATCTATTATCAGATGAGTAGTTTGCATATATTTTCTTTCATTTTGCAGGTTGTCTCTTCAGTCTTTGTTTCCTTTGCTCTGCAGACGTTTTTAGTTTGAAATAATTCAATTTGTCTATTTTTGCTTGGGTTTGTCCTACTTTTGGAGGTTTTACCCATAAAATCTTTGCCCAGACCATTGTCCTGAAGTGTTTCCCCTATGTTTCTTCTAGTAGTTTTATATTTTTGGTTCTTGACATGTAAGTCTTCAATTTATTGAGTTGATTTTTTGTATATGGTGAGAGAGAGGGATCTAGTTTCATTCTTCTGCATATATATATCCAGCTTTCTCAGCACCATTTCTTGAAGGGTTTGTCCTTTCTTCAATGTATATTCTTGGCTCCTTTGCCAAATATCAGTTGGCTGTAAATATGTGGATTTATTTCTGGGTTCTCTATTCCTTTGGTCTATTGTCTGTTTTTATTCAGTACTGTGCATTTTGGTTACTCTAACTTTGTGTATACTTTGAGGTCATGCAGTGTGTTCCCTCCAGCTTTGTCCTTTTTGCTCAGTATTTTGGCTATTTAGAGTCGTCTGTGGTTCCACATGAACTTTAGGATATATATACATTTTTTTTTTTTAAGAATATCATTGGCATTTTGATAGAGATTGCATTGAATCTGTAGATCACTTTGGGTGGTATGGTTAATGTAATACTATTAATCCTTTCAATTCATGAGTGTGGAATGTCTTTCCATTTTTTGGTGCCTTTGAATTTCTTTCATTGTTTTCATCATAGAGCTTTTTCACCTCCTTAAATTTACATTTAAGAATCAGCATTTTAAAAATTACCTATTTGACTCAGTAACATTTATTGAAAACAAAATCAGTTTCTTACTATTCTGCGATATGGGGGTGTTAGACTTTATCATAAGTCAAATGATGTACATATAACCAACATATACATGTGTATATATTTAATATCTCTATATAAAAGCATATTGAACAGAGTCAGCAACTTTTTTCAAAAAGTTGACCTTAGAGATTTAGTTTAACTCCTATTATGTAATTTTTCTGTGAATTTTTTTAGACGTGAAGTGGTAGGCTTTCAATAAATGTGGCTTGAAGGAAATTTAATAAAGCTCAGTACTATTAACCTATTTTTATTTTATATTTTAGTATTATAGTATTATGGTATTATTACTATAACTTTATAGTATATAAAAACTAGTATTTTCAAGATTTTAGTAGTATATTTATTTTAGTATAGCATTATAATATTTCAGTAATATTTTCAGTATTAACTAAAATTGTAACTTATGATCACTAAAATTCTTGAAATTCTCTCAGGACTGCCAGGAGTGATACAATTGCTTATATAGTCCAGGTAACATTATTTAATAATCTCATTTGAATGTTTGTACAAATGCTAATAAGTAACTTACTTTAGCAGGAAAGAGAAATCAGTAAAGGGAATTCATAGTTGTTAATAAATAACTCCTTTCGACTGGGAACCAGCATGAAACATTAGAAACCTACAAATGAACTATTTACTTATTACTGTTATGAAATTGTCTTGCTTTTCACTAAACAAGAAAAACCCAGAGAAGTTATTATTGCTAAAGGAGGCAAAAAAAGAACACAGAATAGCACTTTGGGAGGCCAAGGCAGGTGAATTACTTGAGCCCAGGAGTTTGAAACCAGCCTGGGTAACATGGCAAAACCCCATCTCTACAAAAAAGTAGCTGGGCATGCTGGCACACACCCACAGTCCCAGCTACGCATGAGGTTGAGGTGGGAGAGTCAGAGTCACGTGAGCCGGCAGGTTGAAGCTGCAGTGAGCTGTGACCTCGCCACTGTAGTCCAGCCTGGGTGGCAGAGACCCTGTCTCAGGAGGAAAAAAAAAAAGAACACAGAAAAATAGCACTTGAACTGTTTTAGAAGGATTTGATAGGTTCAAAGGAGACAGTTTACTTTCCATTTGGCTGAGATACGGGAAAGAGAGGGGAACAGACATTGTACCCTAAAGACAGCATGTTACAAAATCAGAGGAACATTGTCACTTGTCCATGTCCCTTAGTTGCAGAAACACTTGCTTAGAAGAGCCCCTGAAGTCATCTTTGTAATGAAAAGGGATAATTAAGCTTTTAAGACAAGTATAAATAATGTTCTGTTATAAATTCTGACCTCTCTAAATCTGTTCAAACTTGTGGGACAAGTATTTCCAACTCTTTTTAATTACATAGTTTTACAAATGTATTTTATTAAGATTTGCTATGATTTTTATAGAGCTAAACTCTGAATATTTGAAAAATATCCCTATAAAGAACAAGGGTTATTTTAGAATGTAAGAATCCTAAATGTGAGTCAAGTAAGAGTAAAGGAAAGTTTATAATCGTGAAACAAACCTAAATTACTCATTTACCAATCTTTGATTGCCTACTAGGTACATTTTCAAAGGGCCTTTTTATATATTTCTGGATTTAATTTACTAAAATTTTGTTAAGGATTTTAAAATCTGTATTCATCATAGATATTAATCCGTAATTTTACTTTCTTTTTAAAAAATTTTGGTCATGGTTTGGTATCAGGGTAATAATGTCCTCGTATCATAGAATGAGTTGAGACATGTTTCTTCCTCTTTTGTTTTATATTCTAGAAGGGTTTGTGCTGAATTAGTATTATTTCCTCCTTAAATGTTTGGTAGAATTTATCAGCCATACAATCTGGGAGTAGGGTTTTTTGTGTGTGTACGGACAAGTTTTGAATTTCAAATTCAGTTTATTTAATAGACACATAGTTATTCATGTTTTCTATTTGTTCTCTATTGAAAATTTGTGGTTTGATCTGTCAGGGCATTTGTCTATTTTGTGCAGTTTGTTGATTTTATTGGCTTAAAGTTCATATTTTTGTTAAGCTTTTAATGTTCCATATATATATATAGTGATGTTCCCTTTTCTATCTTGAAATTGGTAATTTGGGACTGCTCTCTTTCCTTATCAGTTTGGCTTGATGTGTATCAGTTTTGTTGATCTTTTAAAAAATCTTTTGTTTTTATGCTTTCTTGTTTTTATTTTTAATTCCTTGGGTTTAATACGATTTTCTTTGTTTTCTTAAATTGGTGGTTTAGATTGATTTCAGGCCTTTATTCTTTCATTATATAACTATTTCATAGCTAGAAGTTTCCCTCAAAGTACTTTTTTAGTAGCACACAAATTTTGGTAGGTTGTCTTTTCATTATTCAATATATTTTCTAAATATCCCTTGTTATTCTCTGATCCATGGATTATGAAGAAGTTAATTGTTCAGTTTCCAAATATGTGAGAGAGGTTTTCAGATTTTTTTTTTTTTTTTTTTTTTTTTTTTGCTTTGATTTATAAAATAGGGCTTGTCTTGATAGGTGTTCTAAATGCAGTTGAAGAAAAGACTGTATATTCTGCTGTTTTTTGGAGGATTGTAAAATATCAGCAAGGTCAAGTTGGTTGTTAATGTTTTACATTCAGCAGTGTCATACCGTGCTTGCATTGTATACCTTTTTCTAGCTTTTTAAAATGGGTTTTGTAAACAGCATATAGTTAGGTCTTGTGTTTCTATCCTGCCTGACAGCCACTTGTTCCTTTTTTTCCCTTCCTCTCATGCTTTCTTATGGATTAAGTATTTTTTAAATGTAAGTTTCATCTATCTAAACTTTTGGCATATTAGTTACACATCTTTGTGGGATGTTTTTTAGTGTTTCCTCTAGTGTTTACAATACATATCATAACTTGACACATTTTACATTGAAATAATATTGTATTATTTTGCATATATTCTAAGAACTTCACAACCGAACACCTTTATTTCCCTCTTTCCATTCTTCGTACAACTATTGACATACATTTTACTTCACTATCGTAAGTCCCATAATAATACATGATCCTATTTTGCTTTAAGGTTTAAATTATGTTTTTAAACAATTTTTCAACAATTTTTATTTTGAACAAATTTTAGACTTACAGAAAAGTTTCAAAACCATTTTGGAAGGTTTCCATATACCCTTCGCTTAGTTTCTTGATATGAATTAACATCCTATATAACCATTGTATAGTGATCAGAACCAAGAAATTAACAGTGATACAGTACAGTAAACTAAGTTACAAATTTTAGTTAATTTCACCGGTTTTTCCACTAACGTCCATTTTCTGTTCGCCCAGGCTGGAGTGCAGTGACGCGATCTCGGCTCACTGCAAGCTCCGCCTCCCAGGTTCACGCCATTCTCCTGCCTCAGCCTCCCAAGTAGCTGGGACTATAGGTGCCCGCGACCACACCCGGCTAATTTTTTGTGTTTTTAGTAGAGACTGGGTTTCACCGTGTTAGCCAGGATGGTCTCGATCTCCTGACCTCGAGATCCGCCCACCTCGGCCTCTCAAAGTGCTGGGATTACAGGCGTGAGCCACCGCGCTCGGCCCATGTGACATTTTTAATAGTCATGTATGTGCCTATGGTATCCTCTGATCTTTGACAATCTGAAAGCAAAGACTGAAAGGCTTTCCTTTAATGGCATTGATACTTTTGCAGAGTACCACTCAGATGTTTTATAGCATATCACTCATTTTTCGTTTAATTTTTTTTTTTTTCATGACTAGTTTGAGTTTGGTTTTTTTGTCAGGGATACCACAGTGGTGATTGTGATGCCTTTTCCAGTGAATTATATCAATTCATATTGATAAGTCTCATTACTGGTGATTTTGACCTTGACCAGTTGGTTAATGTGATTTCTGCTGTGCTTCTCCACTTTAAAGTTAATATTTTTTTCTTTTAAATTTATCTTGGGAGATGTTTTTAGACTATGCAGATACCTTGTTTTTCCCTAATCTTTTGCTCACTAATTTTAGTATTCATTGCTGTATCTTCTCTTCTTTTTCTTCTTCTTCTTCTTCTTTTTTTTTTTTTTTTTTTTTGTGAGACGGGGTTTTGCTCTTGTTGCCAAGGCTGGAGTGCGATGGCGCCATCTTGGCTCCTTGCAGCCTCTGCCTCCCGGGTTCAAGCGATTCTCCTGCTTCAGCCTCCCGGGTAGCTGGAATTACAGGTGTATGCTACCACACCCGGCTAATTTTTGTATTAGTAGAGACGGGGTTTCACCACGTTAGCCAGGCTGGTCTCGAATTCTCCCCTCAGGTGATCGGCGTGAGCTACCGCACGCGGCCTCAAATAATTTTCTTTTTGCCCAAAGAACGTGCATTAACATATTGTAGTGTAGGTCTGCTCAAAATGAATTCGTTCAGCTTTATTTTAAAATCTTTATTTTGCCTTTTTTTTTTTTTTTTTTTTTTTTTTTTTGAGACAGGGTCTCTGTTACCCAGGCTTGAGTGCAGTGGTGTGATTATGGCTCACTGCAGCCTCAACCTCCTGGGCTCTAGTGATCCTCCCTCCTCAGCCTCCCGAGTAGCTGGGACTACAGGTGTGTGCACCACACCCAGCTAGTTTTTGTATCTTTTGTAGAGGCGGGGTCTTACCATATTGCCCAGAGTGGTCTTCAAACTCCTGGGCACAAGCAATCCACCCACCTCAGCCTCCCAGAATGTTGGGATTAAGAGTGTGAGCCATCACACCTTGCTGCCTTCATTTTTGAAAGCTGTTTTTCCTAATATAGAATGCTAGTTTGAAAGTTTCCTTTTATCCCCCCTCAGTATTTTAGAGACACCTCTCCATTTTCTTATAGCTTGCCTAGTTTTTGACAAGAAGTCTGCTGTTATTCTTATCTCGGAGTTTATGAGCCTCTTGGATCTGTAGGTTTATGGTTTTCATCAAAATTGGAAAAATTTTGGCCATTATTTCTTGTAACTTTTCCCTTTCTTGTTTTTTTTTTTTTTTCCTATTATCTGAGTCTCTAATTAAATATATATTAGACTTTACATTTTAGGTCATTGATACTGTATTTGTGTGTGTCCTTGTATATTTTACATAGTTTTATAGCTATTTTTTTGTTGCTGCTGTATATCATTTCTTCTTCAGTGTCTAAATCTACTGTTCTATACAATGAAGTTTTCATCTCAGGTATTTTATTTCTCACTTCCATACATTCCATTGGGTGTCATTTTTATTCAAGTTTTCTTTTACCTTGAACATATGGAGCTCATCGTTCAATAGCTTTTTCACTGTCCTTGTCTTATAGTTTCATCTTTTATTTTTGTTTCTGTTGCTACAGAATGACTTTTCTCCTGGTGTGGGTCTTATTTTCCTGCATCTTGCATGTCTAGTAATTTTTTTTTTTTTTTTTTTTTTTTTGAGACAGAGTTTTGCTCTTGTTGCCCACACTGGAGTGCAATGGTGTGATTTCGGCCCACCGCAACCTCCACCTTCCGGGTTCAAGCGATTCTCCTGCCTCCTGAGTAGATGATATTACAGGCATGCACCACCATGCCTGGTTAATTTTGTGTTTTTAGTAGAGATGGGGTTTCTCCATGTTTGTCAGGCTGGTCTTGAACTCCCAACCTCAGGTGATCCTCCCGCCTCAGCCTCCCAAAGTGCTGGGTTTGTAGGCGTGAGCCACCATACCCATCCTGCATGTTTAGTGATTTTTAATTGGATGTGAGCTTCAGAAGATTTTCACATTGTTAAGTCTTGGATTTTGTTGTATTCTTTTAATAGTGCTGGATTTTGTCCTGGCATACAGTTAAATTTCGTCCTGGCATACAGTTAAATTTTTCTATAGTCAGTTTAATCCTTTCTGGCTTGCTTTTAAGCTTTGTTATGGTAGTTTTAGTAGCCTTTTGTCTACATCTAATTTAGCCCCACTGCTAAGGTAATAAATTTTGATGACTCCCTGATAAACTATATATTAGGAGGTCTATTTTGTGACTGGTAGGAATTCAAACTATTCACAACCTTGTGTGACTGTTGGGAATTGTTTGGGTTGCTGCTGCTAGGTCTTTGCCTAGCCTTTGGTGGTTTGTTTGCACCTAATGCAGATAAGAATTTAGGCAAAGACTGAATAAGTCTTTCTTGCAGATTGCACAAATCTATTTGCTACTCTCTTCTGTCTCCAATTCTGCCTCACAAATTCTAACCATCTTGGCTTTCCTAGACTAAAATATTTTGCCCTAACTTAGTAATAACTATTGGCGCTTGTTTGTATTCCTTCTCTGCTTTTTTGTGACCTGGAACCTGGCTCCAGGCAGTAACCTGGGGCAATCATAGGACCTCCTATTGCTTTCCTTTGATACAAGGGAGCACAGTCTCATATGGCTATTGTCTGCAGTCTGCAAACCATTTTCTCAAACATTTTTTTCATTTTCTAGTTGCATCCATGGTGGTAAATAGAAGACAGTCTAGTAATTCTTGGTTGGCTAGTATAAATAGTACTGTAACTACTATGGATTCCGTTATCCTCTGAAAAGTATTACATTTTGTTCTGCTAGGCAGTTAAATTGCTGTTGAGTCACCTTGACCATAGAGACTTAGATTAGGTCTTCTAAGGGTGATGCTATTTGGTTATATCCTTAAACCTAGGGTAAATTCCTTAGTTTTGAGATGTGGTCTTTACTCTCCTATGTTATAGCCCTTTTGGAATTTTGTTTTCTTACTCTCCAACAACTTGACAAGACTGAAAATCCAAACTCTTAAAGAACTTTGGCGACTGTTGAAATCTCTGCTCAGCTTCTTTAGCCTTTTAGCTGTGGTTCTCCCCTTGGACTCCTTGCAGTCTCCTCTCCCACATGCATTTTCGGAGTCAGGCAAACATTTGAGGATTGTGTATTTGCAGATTTTAGGACTCTGCTCTTTGTGATTTCCTTCTTTACAGAGTATCCAACCTTGAATTCCAGTCACTCTTATAACCCTGAACCCTGTCCTTTGGCTTCTTGGCAGTAGGACTTTGGCTTTTGACTTGAGATTTACTTTTCACCTGCAGATTTTTTAGTAACTTCGTGGCAAAAGCTTTATAAAAAGGCATTTATGAAGGTGAATCTCATGTGATTGCTGTACTAGTTGTCTATTGTCGTATAACAAATTACTCTGAAAGATAACTCTTAACAATCATTTGTTACCTTATAGTTTATTTGGTTTGGGTATCAGGCACAACTTAACTGGACCTTCTGATTTAGGGTCTCTCACAAGATTTTTCAGTCATAGTGTTAGCCAGGGCTTGGGAAGGCTCACCTGGGAAAAGATTCACATCCCAGCTCATGTAGTTTTTGTTAGGATTTAGTTCCTAGCAGGTTGCTGGAGAGAGGGCTTCAATTTCTTGCTGACTGTTGGCTGGAGACTGCTCTTAGTTCCTTTTCACATGGGTCTTTGCAACATGGCAGCTTGCCTTATCAAAGGGTGTAAGCTAAGAAATCATTAAAGTGCTAGCAAGATGGAAGTCACAATCTTTTGTAACTGAATCACAAATGTGACATCCCATCACCTTTGCCATATTCTATTGGTAAGAAGCAAGTCACTAAGTTTAGCCCACACTCAAGGGGAGGGGTAATTAGATAATGTATACAATTATTCATGAGGCAGGGCCATTGGGGGTTATCTTAGAAGTCTGCCTACTACAGTTCCCTTCTTTTTAAGGGTTAAATTCCCTCTGGTTTTAGCTTTGATATCCCTATATGCCTTTAAATATTTTATCCACAGTTTTAAATTATCAACACGACTCCACCATTACCCTTAGCCAGAAGAGCTCAATGTTTGCAGATGTTAAATCCAACTTTCTCTTAGGACAAAAATGTTCTACCATGATAACATTTTCTTCATGTTTTTTCCCCCACAATTAACCACTAAATATTTTACGTAGATGTCACACTAGTATCTCAAATTCATCATGACCGAACTATAACTTCAGCTCAACTTTTCTTCTTTGTGGATTCCATTCCTCTCTCTTAATTGCATCTTATCTTCTCTATCAACCCAGGCTCAATATCTTAGGATCAGAGAATTTTGTTGTTGTTGTTCTAGTTCTAGTCAAGGTGTAGCCTACTCACTAGACAAGTACTGGGCCACCAACTGTTTGTTACTAGTTTGCCCAAATTAAGAACAGAAACTGAAAGTAAGCATTTAGAGTCTTTTTTTTTTGAGACGGAGTCTGACTCTGTCACCCAGGCTGGAGTGCAGTGGCACGATCTCAGCTCACTGCAAGCTCCGCCTCCCAGGTTCATGCCATTCTCCTGCCTCAGCCTTCCGAGTAGCTGGGACTACAGGCGCCCACTACCGCACCCGGCTAATTTTTTTTTTTTTTTTGTATTTTTAGTAGAGACGGGGTTTCACCGTGGTCTCTATCTTCTGACCTCGTGATCCACCCGCCTCAGCCTCCCAAAGTGCTGGGATTACAGGCGTGAGCCACCGCGCCCGACCGCATTTAGAATCTTATGTAACAATTTGACATTGCTGAGACATCCAAGTGTGTGAGTTTGTATTTTAAATATTCATCTACAACCACTTGGGAAAAGCAAAAGAAAGAACCAGACCTTCACCATATGTTGTCTGAAAAGCGTTATTCTACCACATTCCTGTCACTTTTTTTTGTTTGTTTGAGACGGAGTCTCGCTCTGTCGCCCAGGCTGGAGTGCAGTGGTGCAATCTCGATTCACTGCAAACTCTGCCTTCTAGGTTCATGCCATTCTCGTGCCTCAGCCTCCCGAGTAGCTGGGACTACAGGCACCCGCCACTATGCCCGGCTAATGTTTTGTATTTTTGGTAGAGACGGGTTTAACCGTTTTAGCCAGGATGGTCTCGATCTGACCTTGTGATCCGCCCGCCTCGGGCTCCCAAAGTGTCTTGTCACTTTTTCTGTCCCTCTTGATAGTAGGCCTGTTGTTCTTTCACTTGCTTCCACTGCTGTTGATGTAGTATAGACTTTCACAGTATTTCTTGTGGGCTAATTGCAGTTGTGTCAACCTAGGCTCTGTATTTTTTATTTCTCTTTCTCCAGTCCATCCATTCAAATCTAGAGAAAACAGACTTTTTAGAACAGTACTCTGATTATCATGGTTTGCTTAAAAACTTTAAATTGTGCTTTATTATCTGGTCAAAATGGTCTAGATTCCTTAGGGTGATATTTAAGACCCTAGATTTCTCACTTTCTTTCCCTCCTCTCCTTTTCTGCCTATTTACCCTCCCAACCCCCTGTGTCTCAGTTCAAACATGCTTTTTTTTTCCCACCCCATCTTCCCCCCACAGTCACAGTTCCAACTTCCTTTCCTTGTGTGTTTTCTTCTTGTTTACAGCAGTTATCACATCCTGACACTTTATTTCTTTATTTTATGATTCCCCACTCCATGCACACTACAGTGTAAGTTTCATGTGGATGGAACCTTGCTTTGTTTCCTGCACTGCTGAATCTTTCATGTAGATGGAAACTTGTTTCATTTCCTGCACTGCTGAATCTCCAGTAGGTGAACAGTAAGTTTTTCTTTCATGAATGAGTCAGTGAAAGGGTCACCACCTTAAAGATAAAGAACTTTGAGGTGAATGGCCATGAAGATCCAAAAGAGTGGCTCTTTAATGGTGAAATTTTATAAGCAAGCAATGAAGGAGACCTAATTGGAGCAGAGACTCTCTGTAGCCTCCCTCAAATCACCTTGTCTTTTTACGAGTTGTAAGTTTCATGAATATGAGCATTTGGTATATTGTAGTCTGTTTCTTCAGTGCCCAGTATTGGGCCTGAAAAAAGAGAATGTACATAGCAATAATTTTTAGTCTGAACGAATTAATTAGTTCAGTAAGTGTTCCTACCAAGCTCCCAGCTGTGGCTTCTACTCCTGGTAACTCTGTATCACATTTCTCTCCAGTTCTGGGGGCAGAGGTTTGTCCTCAGATCTCAAAAGGATATAAGAAGAGTTTATAATCTTCATTTTATTCAGCCTTTTTCTTGTTGTGAGGACAGGAGCAATGACTTCAAAATTTTTTATGTGTTAGATTGGAAACTGGAAGTCAGCTGTAAGTTTTTATAGAAGCTTTTTACTAAATGGAGGTAATTCCCCACTGTTTCTAAATTGGTGATGGTTTTTAACATGAATGCATTTTGAATTTGTTAAAAGTTTTCCTTGTATGAATCATCAAATGATCTTACTTCCTTAGACTGTTGATATGGTAAATAACATTGATTGATTTTCAAATAGTAAACCCGCCTTGCATATCAGGAATTAATCCTAATCGTACTTGGTCATGATGTATAATCCCTTTTATATTGTTGAATTCAGTTTTCTAATATTTTGTTGAGAATTTTTGTGTCTGAGTTCCTGACACAGAAATCTCATGAGAGACATTGATTTATAGTTTTCTTTTTTGTACTGTCTTTGATTTTAATATCAAGGTAATACCTCATAAAATGAGTTTGAAATTGTTTCCTCCTCTATTTTTTGGCAGACATTGCATAAAATCAGTGTTAATTCATTTCTAAGCATTTGGTAAAAGTCTGCAGTGAAGCCATCTGGGCCTAGAATTTCTTTTTTGAAAAACTTTTTAGTTAAAAATATTTATTTAATGGTTATAGTACTATTCAGGTTTTCTGTTTCATCTTGATTGAGTTTTGGTAGTTTGTGGCTTTGGAATAATTAAGTTATATCTTCTAAGTTTTTGAATTTATGATTTATAATTACAAAGATTTTTGTAGTATGTCCATTTTCTCTTTTTAAACACCGTAGGATGTGTATTCCTTTTTTTCATTGCTAATATTTGAAATATGTGTCTTCTCCCTTTTTTATCTTTGTAAATCATGGCAGAGGGCTATAAGCATTGATTTTTTCCCCCAAAAAACCATCTTATATTTACATTAACTATTCTCTTTCTTCCTTGTTTTCATTTTTATTGATTTATAACATTTTTATTAACTTCCTTTTGCTTGCTTGAACTTATTTTTATCTTTTTCTATTTTCTTGAGATGGACTTAGATTGCTGATTTGAGATCCTACCTCTTTTGTAATGTAAAAATTTAGTGCTATAAACTTCCCTCTTAGCACTGGCTTAGCTATGTCCCATAAGTTTTTTTATTATAAAATATGCATAACATGTAATTTATCATTTTAGCCATTTTTACTTGTAGAGTTCAGTGGCATTAAAGCACATTGACATTGCTGTGCAATGATTACCATTATTAATCTCCAGAACGTTTTCATCGTCTGAGACTGAAACTCTGTACCTGTTGAACAATAAGTCCTTATTGCCCTCTCTCCTCAGCACCTACTAACCACCGTTCTGCTTTCTGTCTCTGTGAATTTGACTATTCCAGGTACCTCATATAAGAGGGATCATAAAATTGTTCTTGTGTGGCTTATTTCACTTGGTATATAATGTTTTCCAGGTTTATCCATGTTTAGCACCCATCAGAAATGTATTACAGTCTGTAGAGTACTCCATTATATATATATACCACATTTTGGTTATTCATTCGTTAATAGACACTTGGGTTGTTTCCACATTTGACTATTGCGAATAATGCTGCTGTGACCATTGGTGTACAAATACCTGTTTGTGTCCTTGTTTTCAGTTCTTTTGGATATATACCTTGAAGTTGAATTGCTGACTTGTATGGTAATTTTATGTTTAATTTTTTGAAGAACCACTGTGTAGTTTTTCACAGCAACTGTACCATTTCCCAACAGCAGTGCACAAAGGTTCCAGTTTCTCCACAGCCTTGCTAGTACTTGTTATTTTCTATTTTTTGATAATAGCCATCCCAATGGGTATGAAGTGGTATCTCGTTGTGATTTGCATTTCCCTAGTGATTACTGATGTTGAGCATCTTTTCATGTGTTTATTGCCCACTTGTATATCGTTAGAGAAATATCTATTGAAGTCCATTGCCCTTTTAAAAATCGGCTTTTTTGAGGATTTTTTTGGTGGTCTTGTGTTATGGTAGTTCTTTATATATTCTGGATATCAGTCCATTATGAGATATGTGATTTGCATATATTTTCTCCCACTGTATAGGTTGCCTTTTCACTCTTCATAGTATCCTCTGATGCACTAAAGTTTTTAATTTTGATAAAATCTAACATTGATTTTTCTTTTGTTGCCTGTGTTTATTATGTGTGGCTTAAAAATGTGTTGCATACCCATTCTTCAGAGTTCTATAGTTTGTACTTTTCTGTATCTCCAACTTCTGCCTTAAAAAATAATAATAGAAAAGCCTTGACAAGACCAATAAAAATGAAAAGGTTTTTTAAAACTCAGTAACACTGCAGGTAATTTAAATTGCCAATACAGACCTTTCAACCAGAATGGAAACGGAGAAATATACCTTATTTTCTGTCCTTTTAGAGTCCTAGTAAATTGAGAAGCAATTTTTATTTATAAATGTCAATTTATACATTTATATAACATCAGAACACATGCTTATTCGAAAGCATATATGAGATTTCATATTTGAAAGCTGGATGTAGTTCACAATCAACTTGAACACCTTCCAAGGGAGATTGGAAACAGTACACAGATAACCAACTTTGGCAACATAGTGAACTGCTAGACCTCCTAGATACTATAGGTGTGAGAGGAGAAAGAAGATACTGATAGCTATTAATAGCTAACTGGATATTAAGAAGACTATCTTGATCCATTTTGTTAATGAAAATTCAAGATTAAAAATCACAATTACCAAAGTTGTAAAACTTTTAAGATAATTATTTTAAAATTACTTTTCCATTTCCATTTATTTCCATATCTTGAGGTAGATTATGACCCTCAAACTGAACTCAAGGTGTATCTGATATTATTTATGCTGAATTTGGTTAACAAAATCAGTACTTCAAATTTTGGAATATATGTAAATATTTGTGACTGAATTGGTTACTTAAAGAGGTTGGAAGAGTAATCATTCACAAACAACATTTTATCAGATGTCATCTTGAAGTAATGGTTTCAGATTTGTGGTTGACTTAGTTTTTTGAGAAAGAAAATGCAATTGTGATACAGAAAAAGGAAATTTTCATTTTCGTGCAATGCAAGTATGTTCACTAAATGATTTAAAATTTTAAAATAAAAGTTGCCTATCTAATGTGGTTTTGTTTCCAGTTGTTTTCAGAAATTATAAAATTTATTTTCTTGTTTACAAGTATTATCTAGGATGTTTTTAAATAATGCTTATTGAATTTTTATGTTGGTCAATTTACAGGTGAATTATGTAACCTCATTACGCTGGATGTAGCTCACAATCAACTTGAACACCTTCCAAAGGAGATTGGAAACTGTACACAGATAACCAACCTTGACTTGCAGCACAATGAACTGCTAGATCTCCCAGATACTATAGGTATGAGAGGAGAAAGAAGATATTGATAGCTGTTAATAGCTAACTGGATATTAACAGGACTATTTTTGGTCCATTTGGTAATGAAAATTCAGGATTAAAATTCACAATTACCAAAGTTGTAAAACTTTTATGATAATATTTTAAAATCACTTTTCATTTCCTTTTCTTGACAAAGAAAATAGGTTTTAGAACATGAACCTGATGGGATTATAAAAGAGAAAGAATATTGAGTTACATGTATATATATTCTGTCATAGTTTAAATTGCAAAATGGGTGGCTTTTTCTATTTCTGCTTATTTCTGAGTTGCATGTTGTTATACTGGTCCTTTCTTCGCTCAAGTATTCCATACTGAAAAATAAAACCATTGTTGTTTAGTTTTTTAAACACGGCCAGTATACTTTAAAGTTTGTTTATCTGTAATACTAAGGGGATAAGCGAGGAGATCACTTGAAGTTCAAAATATGTTTTAGAGACTTAGCCAAATTGCAAAAAAATTGAATTGAGCTGTGATATGTTCTGTGTTTATGTAGTCTTGTTTATTTTTCCGATTGCCCATAAATTTATACCAGTAAAGGGAATTTTAAAAATTCTGATGCCTTTTTAGTTATTAATGTGGTATGAGGATACTATAATGTTTATTTAGAAAAATTACATCTCTACTTAATTTACATAATTTCAGTCATGAATATTTAGTATTTTACTTTTTTCATTTTTATTTTTTTTGAGACAAGTTTCATTCTGCCGCTCAGGCTGGAGTGCAGTGGTGCGATCTTGGCTCACTGCAGCCTCTGCCTCCTGGGTTTAAGCGATTCTCCTGCCTCAGCCTCCTGAGTAGCTGGGACTACAGGCACCCACCACTACACCTGGCTAATTTTTTTCTATTTTTAATTGAGATGAGGTTTCACTATGTTGGCCAGGCTGGTCTTGAACTCCTGACCTCAGGTGATCTGCCCACTTCTGCCTCCCAAAGTGCTGGGATTACAGGCCTTAGCCACCACGCTTGGTCCAGTCATGAATATTTCAGAGGCGTGATTACTAAATCATTTGAGGCCTGTGATGATGTTACCTTTCTCCAGAAGAGTTTTTGTCTGCCTCTGTTGGGTACCTAGTAGAGAGGGGATCACTTTAATCCATTTGTGTTCAAGGCTTGAGATATTTTTGGTCCCCCAAGTGATTAAAAGGTTTTCAGGCTAACTGGTTGGCTGTTTTATTTCCAGTTCACCCTTACTGGTAGGGTGCAACTTTAGAGGGTCCCACGTGAGGTTGATGACTAAGAGTCCTCACCCTTGGCAGACCCTAGATTTTGACTCTTGCTGAAAAAATGCTGCGTCTTCCAGTTAGGGATGTGCTCTTAGGACAGAATTACCTCCATTGTTTTGCTTGTATCTGGGTTCCCAGCTTGTTTCTGGTCTGGCGCTTAGTCATTATGTTGTTAACTCTCTGATTTTGGTTTTGGAAGATGTTTTTATTTATTTATTTTTTTATTGGGAGAATTTATTTGAATTACCTACCATTACTTAAAACAAAGCAGTTTTAGGGAATTTCTTAGCAGGGTTGCGTAGACTGTCTTAGGTTATACAGGACAATTATTTACAGAAAAGCAAGCTGAAACATGGATGTAATAAGTAGCCATTAGAATCTATGTTTCCCTGATTTTTGGCCCATGACACTATCGTTACTATTTGTATTGGAAAGAGATTACGTATTCTAGTTAACTGGTTTATGGTTTAGATGTCCCTCTGAAAGGCAAGATTGTCTGCAACACATACTGAATTATTCTATTAATATCCAAAATTAATATTCTATCGAATGTCCTGTATAAATAAGAGAATCAGATTTCTGGTTCAAGATAATAAGGACCAAGCACAATTATTTCATGCTTTTTTTCTCTTTAAAATCTATTAAAATGGCCAAGATGAACAAGGAGAAGTGATCCTAGGAGAAAAAGAACATAGAAAGGATATTTAAACTGCATGTTTAAAATATGATCAGGCTGATGCAAAAAGGAAACAAAGAATAAAATACAACTCTTAGAGATATGTTTGCCAAATCAAATTTAATGGAAAATTCCATATAACCAAATGAACACAACCAGAGACCAGTCTCTAGGATAAAGTAAAAGTCCCCTAGAATCTAGATCAAAAAGAAGTGTGTAGAAAAGAAGTGAAAAAGTTACAAAGTCATGGCAGATAGGACTAGATGTTCCAGAAGGCCAAATAGTGGTGATACAGTTATAAAATCTAATTTTATAATGTTTCCCTGAACTTGATAAAAACCCAGATAATAAGACCAAAATTGCTTACCAAGAAGAAATAAATTAAGAAGTTACATTCGCCGGGCGCGGTGGCTCACGCCTGTAATCCCAGCACTTTGGGAGGCCGAGGCGGGCCGATCACAAGGTCAGGAGATCGAGACCATGGTGAAACCCCGTCTCTACTAAAAATAGAAAAAATTAGCCGGGCGCAGTGGCGGGCGCCTGTAGTCCCAGCTACTCGGGAGGCTGAGGCAGGAGAATGGCGTGAACCCGGGGGGCGGAGCTTGCAGTGAGCCGAGATTGCGCCACTGCACTCCAGCCTGGGCGACAGAGCGAGACTCCGTCTCAAAAAAACAAAAACAAAAACAAGAAGTTACATTCTGGTAGAAGTTCTAAATATTAGATGTATTTGTTTTGAATAAACAATAAATTCACATGTAATATTATACAACCTATCTTTACCTAGTTTTTGGTTTCAGGGTAATGCTGGCTACATACGTTCAATTTTTGGAATAGTTGGTATGAAATTGCATTATTTCTTCCTTTAATATTTGATAAAATTCACCAGTGAAGCCATCCAGGACAGGACTTTTCTTTATAGGAATTTTTTTTAAAGCAATTTCAATTACTTTAATAGGTATAGGGCTATTCAGGTTATTACTTTCTTCTTCAGCAAACTTGGTCATATGGGTCTTTCAAGGAATATATTTATTTTATTTCAGTTATCACATTTAAAAGCTTTAAGTTGTTCAGTTATTACTTTCTTCTTCAGCAAACTTGGTCATAATGGGTCTTTCAAGGAATATATTTATTTTATTTCAGTTATCACATTTAAAAGCTTTAAGTTGTTCATAACATTCTTAATGTTATTTTAATATCTGTAGAATCTGTAGTAATGCCACCTCTCTAATTCCTGATATCAGGAACTTGTGCTTTCTCTTAATCATTCTGGCTAGAAGTATATCAATGTTATTGATCCTCTCTTAGTTTTATTGATTTTCCCTATTGTTTCTCTGGTTTTTATTTCATTGATTTCCATTTTGAACTTTATTATTTCTTTTCACCAGCTTACTTTGAGTTTTATTTGCTCTTTTTCTAGTCTCTTATGGTGGCAGCTTGAGGTCATTAATTTGAGACCTTTCTATTATTCTCATAAAGACAGTTAGCACTATAAATTTCCCCTTCAGTACTGCTTCAGCAGCTTCCCACAAATTCTGATATATTGTATTTTCCTTTTAGAAGTATTTTCTAATTTACCTTTTTGTTTCTTCTGTGATCTATGGCTTATTTATTAGGTTGGTAAAAAAGTAATCGCGGTTTTTGCTATTATTTTTAAAGGCAAAAACCTTAGACTTTGACTTCTAGTTTACCTCCATTGTGGTCAAAAACATTCCTGATAGGACTTGAATTCTTTCATCATAGTAAAAGTATTCCATGTGCAGTTTAATATGTATTCTACTTTTGTTGGGTGGAGTGATCCATAAATATCAATTATGGTACAGATGAGGCAATCAATGAGTTTATTCCACTTTCTGCCCTTTCTGGAGGGGTCTCTTTTTCTTCTTAATTTTGTTAATTGCATTGTCAGCATAAGTAACACATACCTTGTTATACTAATTCCCATTTTTGTTTTAGTCTTAATGTTCATCAGCAGTCCTGTTGCCATAGTTGCCTCAGTCATTTCTTGGTTGGCTGAAGTCAGTCTGGTTGGTAGTCATTTTCTCAAAAATGGTTCATGGGAACAGTATTCTCCTATAGTTCTTGTATGTGTGTAGCTTTTATAATTCAGGAACAGTTTAGATGGATATAAATAATTGGGTCAAACTTCCTTTCCTTGAGGATCTCAGTAGAACTAACAGATAGTTCTACCTTCTTCTGGAATTGAATGTACAAAGATGAGGCCAGTCCGGGGTTTTTTTTTTTTTTCCCCCGTGATAAGTGACTTAGTCATTTTGCTTGGCCAGCCAAAGTATTATTTCTAGATTTCTGAAATATAAGAACTATATTTTATTTCTCACTGTTTATTTTTCAGGATCACATTTTCCTAGTATACTCTGGGCCAATTCAACATACAGGTTTAAGTTTTATTTCAGTACAGTGTTCTTCAGCATATTCAGTATATATTCAGTGTATATATGCTTTCTCTGTTGGCCATATATATTCAGCGTATATTCAGTATAGTGTTCAGTGTAGTAAATATGTCACACAGTGACATATTTAGTTTGTGTTGTATGTTTTTACATTGAAATATGTATCTGTAAGTTTGGTTAGTATGAACAACCAACTAATTGGAATGGTAAAGAAGAAAAGAAAGAATAATGCATAATCTCATCATAATCACTTTCAGTGAAACGTCACCTAAAAGCACTTTCAAAAAATGACTTTTTATAAAATCCAAATTCTTAGTCTTAGAAAAACAAAATGTTGCTTTACTCTACTGCAAATCAGACAGGAGAACTAAAATTTAAGATAACTTGAAATGTTATAAAGTGATTTTCTTATCCTTCTCATTGATGTTTAGTCAGTGTGTATATCTTAGGATATTACACATGCTAGACATTTTATTGTTTCTTGAACATATCAGGTAAATTCTAGCCTTGAGATCTTTGTACTTCCCATCTCTCTGTTTAGAACTCTTTTCTCTTAAATATCTGTATAACTTTGCCTACTCCTTCAACTGATCAGATATATAAAGCATGATTTTCATTCGACCTTCTTCTCTGTCTCAAATAGTCTAACAATATTTTATTATTTAATATTTTTATGTGTGTCTGTATCTCAGTCTTGTTAAATAATAGTCAAAGGTGCATGCGATTAAAGTACTGAAATGAATAATCCTGGCAAACAGAGAAAGCATAGGTGGTGATATATGATACAGTCTTCTAGTAAGTAGGATTAGTGTCCTATTAGAGGTGATTCTTCTGTGTTTTAAGTGTGTTTACTAATACAAAAACATTTGATTTTAGTATTAATCTCTTGTAGTTTAGATGTTATCTCAGAATAACACATATGCCTCACCTCTAGCTTATTCTATAGGGTCAGATGACAGTATTACAAATTGGAAATCAATGAGAACTGAAACATTAACAAGAAAATTTTAAATAACATTGCATTTACTTTTATATAGCTTTGATTGTTGTCGGGAAGTATAGTACAGCTGTTACTCTGAGTAAATGGCAAGGTAAATTGGTAATATTTATTGAAACTTTTTATGACATTGTAGTCATTTATCAATTACCATGTTTATTAAAATAATTACTCTGTCTTTCTCCATCCTTTCCAGTCCTAGTATTTTGATTATGTAGCAGAAGATAGAGGTTTGACCTTTGGGTCTTGGTCTCTTACAAATTTCAAGTTTTAATTGACCTTTGAGATTTTCACTCTCATTTATTGAAGAAGAACAATTTACCCTAAATAGTGGAAACTTAATTGAATTATGGTTCTCCTGATACTTTTCCTTTTTTAAATCCTACTCTAGTTCTGGGAAAGTATAACTTAAAATGAAAAACAGAAAGCCCGACACCTATTCTACAGAGTTGATGCTAGTCTGGAAGCAGCTCCCCACGCTCTTTTCTCTGGACTAAAGAATCTTGCCCTAAATTCATAACTGAAAATAAAATCTTGTATCATCTTACAGTTACTTTCCAGAAATCACTGTATTTACTTGCCTTTTCCTTCTTTTCTTTTTTCTTATAAGTAGACCAGAATGTTTTTACTTTTTTCTTTATTTAACATGAACATTCCTGGAGTAACTATCACTCCCCTGTGATAATTGCTGCCATTTACTTCCAGGCTGAGCAGCTAGTGTTGCTGACAGCTCATAGGCTGTGAGGAAGAGACAGAAGGAAATGGGTTGGGGTTTACCAAGTTGCAGTTAAGTAAGAGAGTGCTTAAATACATATTTATAGTTTCTCTGATTTAACTGTTAGTCTGCCTTCTTGAATTAAAAAATGTATTTTTATATGAATATTTTCTCATTCAGAAATTAGCTATGAACAGAAGAAAATATTAAGCTTCATTCCAACAGTTACTTTGTTTTAAAGTATGAACCTGATGTTTTTTAAAGCCTTCTGGTACCTCTGGTAGTTTTATGTAATCCAGGGAGGAAACAATCTGAAGTAGGAAAAAATATTTTACTTTCTATTTCTTCTCAAAATGATATTAGGAGAGAACTATGCCACAAAACCTTGCCTTCAAGGCTGGAGCACAGAACAATTCACAGAGGCCTTTTTGTTGCACTGGGCTCTGAAGAAATGTTACAGTAATTATGGTTATACCAACAAGTAGCATTTTAGTCATTTTAGTAATTGGGTTTTAGGTAATTACAGTGCAGTGTATGTATAACAACTTTACTAGTTTTCTTTTTAATAGTGGTGTTCTTTGGGTTTTTAACATTCAGGAATTTCTGTGTTGCTTACTTTTCAGTTTGCTTTTAGTTTAATGTTTCTGAAAAAATAATTGTACCTTTGACATTTCATCCTTCGAACCCTGAGTCTTTCCTACTACTTTTTTGCTACTTTGTTAAAATAAGATTATGATCATTTAAATTAGTCTTACTCAAAAGTTATACTAAATTAACCTAAAGCTGCTGGTTGTATTTGCTGAAATTGAAAGAATCTAATTTTAATTCATAGCCATTTGATTTCACCATATTTTAAAAATCTGACAGCATAAGAGAAAGCAAGCTGTCAAAGTGGAGCACAGAACAATTTATAGACAAAGTTAAGCACTTGAAAGCTAAATGCCAGTGATTGGCACTGATCAGCCTACGTTTATATACAGAAGCTCAGCAACAGTGATTTTATTTCTTAGTCAAGATGGCTCAACATTACAGCAAGCATGTGTTGATTTCTAGGTTGCAGTTTAGTTTGTGGTTAAAACCACTCATTGAGAGAGGTTAGAGTTGAAACCACTGCAGAGGGTGAATCACAATAAAAGCCAGACTTCTGATGTTTTCTTCTGGCATAAAAGAGTTTTGATATTTCATCCTTAATTTTCTTAACCTCTTTTATTTAGCTGAGAGTAATGGACTCTGGCAAAATGTGGATGACTCTTTGAATATGCCAGCAGTCTCAAGTGATAAGGCCTTTGCAAATGTGAAATTTCTTCATCAGAATAGCCTATTCTCATGGATTACAGTGTTAGAAATTCAACCCCTTCTGCCCCACCAAAAAGCAAAAAATTTAGATCCAACAAAGGTGGAGGTACCTCTTAATTTAAATTACCACTGGTTTTGGTACTAGATATTGTCATGTAGCAATTTAGCTACATTATTTATATTTTGTAATTTTTAAATTCTAGGAACCTACTCTGGTTTTAAAAGTGAGAAACTTAAGAGTTATTTGGTTTTGGATGAGAAGTTTCAAGAATCTGGTTCTATTTACTAGGATTTGAGTTGACAAACATTTAGAATTTGGTTCCCTTACTAATCTTTGTTACCAGAGAAAGTTTTTTAGTTTTCAGTGAGAATAAAAAACATGTTTATTGTATTCCTCTACTATGATACTGTAAAGGGTTATTGAATGGGGCATGTCAGTTGATGGATTAAGATCATGGAGACTTTCCTCTGTTAATAAATTCTCCCCTCTTATGGCAGACTTCAAAGACCCCTTGGTGAACGAGTCAGCCATTTTGTTACAATGGAACAACTTTCTTCCATAGGGAAAGCAGTGATGTAAAGGAGAAAAAGGGATAGTCTTGTTTACTTCCATTTTATTTTTAAAGGTTAGCTGCCTCTTTTTATCTGCAGCAGCATACAGGAAATTAAAATTTTATAGGAAGATTTTGAAGTTCTTTACAATCAGACATGATCACTACTCGCAGGAAAATTTTCACTTCTGCTGACCTTGCTATAGTGGTGGCCATAGGAATGGAATAGGCAAGGGATAAAATGTTGATACCATCCCTCCTCATTTTACAAAGATGCGAGTAAATGGGGCTATTCTTCACTGTTGGTAGAAGTAAAAATGATGTAACCTTTTGTTATTAAAATTTTAAACATCTATATCCTCTGACACATAAGAAATATTTTCACATGTACACAAAGATATATGTCTAAGGGTATTTATTGCATAATTCTTTTTTAAAAAATTAAATGCCATCAGTTGAGCAATGATTGGAGAGATAATGGCACACATACCATGAAACACTTTACAATGGTTAAATAGAATGAGGTATATCTGTGTTTACTCAGCATAAAAATATTTCTGTCACCTGTTATATGGGAGAGGGGAGAAGCAAATAGAATGATCTCATTTATATGAAAGCAAACACATAAACATAAGAAATCCCTGTATTATATGTATAAATAAGTGCTTAGAGACAGGCTCAATAGGTATGTAACAGACTATAAACCATGGTTATCTAAGGAAAATAGGAAGATACATTTACGTATTTTATAACTAAAAGTGATGTGGTGGGGTGGGAGGAATGCAGAAAGTTGGAATTGTTAGTAGTTCCTTCCCGACTGATATCTAAGTATGGACTGCTCAGATGTTGGATATCTCAGAAAAATTCCTGCAAATATTTGTAGAATAATTAATTTATATTCAGATAGACCAGATGAGAATATATGTTTTTCAATTATGTCCAATAAAGTCTATATTTCATAGACATTCTATTTTATAAAATAAGAATGAGTTGAAGAAAATAGATTTTTATGGGCCTTTCATATAATTTTTTGTGTCTTGTTCCTAATGGAAAGGAGGACAAATAATGAAATGTTTTAGTTTTTGTAATTATTAAGAAAGTATGAATTAATGCCTATTGTATGCTTAGCACTGAAACAAATTCTGTGGAGAGAAATATCACAAAGCTCCTCACTTACTGGGATTTCAGTCTGGTGAGGGAGATAACTGATCCATGAAACAGTTAACATAAGACCAAATATAATTAATTGCCAACTTACGGTGAAAACAGTGTGCTGGTATATTCAGTTTACGAGGAGGTCAGTAAGATCTTGATAAAAATGGCTAAGAATGACTTAATGAACAAATGCATTGGACTCAGTATGGAAGAAAAATGCAGTCTGAACACAACGGTGAGGACAGTCAAACAGCATGGAGGTGAGAATGAGCACAGCATGGTTCTGTGTCAAGGAAACAAGCTAAGTGGAGCAAAGTCAGTGAAGATCTTGAAGGAAGATTTGTTGATAGGGAGCCAAGTTGGATTCACCAACTAGCTGGTGACTGTGACAAGTTATTTCACAAATGTTACGGTAAAGTCCCTGCTGATTACCCTCAGATGGCTCTTACTGCTGCTTCCTAGGTATCTTTTTCATTTCTTTTTATCAAATGTCACAGGATGGCTATCTAAAACTTAAAACCACCATACTCATTTTTTTTTTTTCTCACAATTTAGCTTATGTGTTCACTTTATGGAGAAGATGACCCTTACCATGTAAAGGGCCCAAACTTCTTTCTTCTACATTTATTTTCTCCCTTTGCTCATCTTTTGTTCATTCTCTCCTGTTCCTAGAGACAGAGATGTTCCTTCTTTCTAAGATTAACTTTTTCACTTTCTTTATAAAGCCAGCTTTGATCCTTTATGTTGGAAATTGTCTCCCCCGTCTCTAAACATTCAAAGATTTTGTTCATACTTCTTTTAGGGTATTATCGTAGTCTACTAAGTATTATAGTTATTTGTGAAAATAAACCACTGTACTGGAAGCCTCTTGAGAGAAGAGACTATGTCTTGTGTGGCAATGTGCAGTTTTACAGCAGTTAAATAAGTAGCTTGATTGATGGGTGGAGGTATATCATGGGGACCCCTAGAAGCTAGCAAAGAGTGTTTACATTTGATACAATAGGAAATAGGTTGTTTTTAGTATAAATGTTTTTGGCCAGGTGCAGTGGCTCACGCCTGTAATCCCAGCATTTTGGGAGACTGAGGTGAATGGATCACTTTAGCACAGAGATTGAGACCAGCCTGGGCAACATGGCGAAACTCTATCTCTACAAAAATACAAAAATTAGCTGGGTGTGGTGGCATGTGCCTGTAGTCCCTGCTGCTCCAGAGGCTAAAGTAGGAGGATCACCTTAGACCGGGGAGTTTGAGGCTGCAGCGAGCCATGATTGTGCCACTGCACTCCACCATGGTCGACAGAGTCAGACTCTTGTCTCTTAAAAATAAAAAAAATGATGAGGGTGGGATTGGAGAAGGGACAAACATGAGAAATATATTTTGAGAATACAAATAGAATTTTGTGACTGACTTAGAAGGGATAAAACTGATATTAGAAAACATTTTTAACTAGATAAATATATACTTATTCCCTTTCTATAAACACAGTTTTATAGAATACAACCTACCCTTTTAATGTTTCTCAATTTTTGCTTTATTATAATAAACTCTCAGTAAACAGCAAATACATATTACCAGTGTCTGGCTCTGCACTAGGGTTCTGACAGTGGATAGCTCACTAAGTCTAAAAATGGACACAGACATGAAATAAACATTTATAATATGGTGTAATCATGACGATAGAGGTGTTGGCACAGTGCCGTGGGTGCGCCTGTGCACTTGTCAAGAGGTGGGTAGAGCTTTATCACAGAGCATAGAGTTAAGTGAGTTAAATATCAGGAAACTAGGAATTCTAAAATGAATTTTGAGCATTTTTATTTTGTTCTTTATTTGGCAAATGATATATACTGTTTATTGGCATTTTCCCCCTTGGTCTTTGCATTGTTAAGATAGCACATTTTGAACTTTAAAACAAATTGACTTAGAAACCAGAATTAAGTGAAATAACCTGCAATATATTGTCTAATATAGTATTAAAAACATGTACAGGCATATAATGCAAATTGGTCACATTATATAAAATATCTCTGTAATGTAAAATATTCATCCAAAAGGAAAAGGATGATGGAAGGATGTCACAATTTTTAAAAAAATTAGGATGACTTTAGAATTATAGATCTGTTCTTATCAAAATGTTTTTAAATTTTAAAATATAGAAAATTAGGAAAAATGCAGACAAAATGAAACAAATTTTTAATTGTTCTTCCATAATTCTGCCATGCAGAGACAACAGTTAGTTTTGATACATTTTCTTTCCCTTTTTTTGCGTGCCTGTTTCTTACGTTGTTGAAATTATACAAAATACACAATTTTATCATGCTTTTTTCCCCCAACTTAACATCATACCTAAAGTCTTTCACATCTTAAAACTTTTTATAACAACTTTAACATGTACAAAATATTGCAGAATATAGACATACTATAGAATAAAATTATATATTTGAACATCTATTATGTATCTATTAGTCATGGTGCTAAGTATCTTAGGCATGTTATATCTAACCCCTAGAGCTACCCTGTTAGGTGTGTGGCATTATTTCCACTTTATGGATAAGGAACTGACACAGAGAGGTTAAATAACTTGCCCATGGACATATAAATAATATAAAATACTTTGGTTTTTCTATTACATTGTGATGCTTCCAATTTAAATAATTATTCTTCTATTGTTGAATATTTAGATTGTCCCTATTTTTGCCATTATATGACTTAATTAACATATTTTGTCATAAAGCAAATTATTTTCTGCCAACCCAGCTTTTAAGTAACATTTTTATTGTTTTTATTGTTTTGTTTTTTTTTTAAATGAGATGGAGTCTTGCTGTGTCGCCCAGGCTGGAGTGCAATGGCGCAATCTCAGCTAATGGCAACCTCCTCCTCCCGGGTTCAAGCCATTCTCCTTCCTGAGCCTCCCAAGTAGCTGGGACTACAGGCGTGCACCACCATGCCCGGATAATTTTGTATTTTTAGTAGAGACGGGGTTTCACCATGTTGACCAGGCTGGTCTTGAACTCCTGACCTCAAGTGATCCGCTTGCCTTGACCTCCGAAAGTGCTGGGATTACAGGTGTGAACCACCACGCCTGGCCTAACGCAGTGATAGCAGTAGTGAATATTCTCGTTCATATTTCTAACCACTGAATTTTCTGAGGCTTTGGAAAGTCAATTTTTTTTTCTCCTGCAGAATTGACACGTCTCACCAGAGTGTCATCAGAAAGATGCTTCTGACGAAGTCACTAAGTGAAGCATTCTTAGTTAATTTACAAAGCATTTTAAAGACTAAATTAACTTGTCTTTGCTAAGTGGTGGTTTTTTATTGTTGCTTTTGTATTCAACTTTATGCCGGTTGGAATCTCACTTAATTAGATAGACCTAGTAAACTCTTGGCCCAGTTTCCAAACACTATTGTACAAAAGTGATGTGTTAATAAATGAATATAGCATACCTATGGAATAGTTCTAATTGGAAGAATTGAAGTGGTTGTTACATTTTTCTGCATTATAGTTGACAACTTATGGCATAGAATTAGGAGTATTTTTTTATTATCAGTGACTGATTCTTATCTTGAAAATGTAAAGGCTAAAAATTAGCTCCAGTTATTCATTATGTGTAACTTCACTCGCTTGATACTTTCCACAAGAAGGAAAGATGCAGATGATTGATGACCAGATAAGGATCATGAGGCATAATGAGTGCCCTCTTAAGGTGTCAAGGCTTAACTTATGCTATAGACTAATGTATGTTTTCTGTAAGTATTGTAGTAATATTGCATCTAAGAAAGTTGATCATACGACAGCTTTTTGAACAATGATTAAAGCAAAAGGAAAGAAATGGACATCAAGAGGTTACGAAGGCTGAAAGGCCTCAAAATACTTATCTCCAAGAAGTTAAGTGTTGACACAGGCATCCACTTCTGTAATTTCTAACACTGGAAATAACTGTTTAATTTAAAAGTAAAGCCTACATTTGGCATTTTAACCTGGCCCATCCAAGTATCTCATAGCAACAGTTGTGATTTGAAGTGAAAAAAGAAATTAATCAGCCACAGCAAAATAGCATGTTGGACTAAATTCTTGTCTTGTTAGCTTTTTTTTGTATCAAAATTAACTTATTTTTAATGTATATTGTTTGCAGAATTGAATTTGAATTGAACCATTTATGATAACAGAAATCATTATATTCATCATTCATTATATATAGCTGGCCATGTAGTCTTGGCAAGAAAAATAGAAAATACCTAGAAAATAAAATGCTCAGCTGGGCGCAGTGGCTCACGCCTGTAATCCCAGCACTTTGGGAGTTCCAGGCAGCAGATCACTTAAGGTCAGGAGTTCAAGGCCAGCATGGTGAAACCCCGTCTATACTAAAAATACAAAAATTAGCTGGGTGTGGTGGTGGGCGCCTGTAATCCCAGCTACTTGAGAGGCTGAGGCAGGAGAATCGCTTGAACCCAAGAGGTGGAGGTTGCAGTGAGCTGAGATTACACCACTGTACTCCAGCCTGGGCAATAGAGTAAGACTCAGTCTCAAAAAAGAAAAGAAAAGAAAATGCTCTGCTTTTTAAAAATTCAATAATGGCTATTTTGTGCTCAAGCTGGATATGCTTAGATAAAAGAGACTATAACTTTCACTTCAGTTTGTAAGTTTTGGGGAGGGGGTTGAGAAATTTTTTAGCATCAGGCCAACTTTTCAGTATTGAAGCTTTCTGATCTCAGTAAATAATTTATGTTTTAAACAATACTATTTTAGAAATTTGGAAATTTCTTCTCCAAAATTACGTGTACATACTTACATATAACTACTTGTTCTAAATTGGATCATCATAACATAGAACAAATGGAATAATTATTGTAAGTTTAAAATATACACAGCTTTGATGCAGTTAAATTAGGCCTTATCTAAAGATTAACTTGTTAAAGTATGCCAATACTTTATCTAATTGTTCATTTAAAAACTAACTTATAGCTGTATATTTCCTTATTTCTCCGAGACAAGTGAGCATAAAAGTGATTTCAGTTTTATCCTAATCGATAGTGTAGTGTGGGTTCCTTGTGCTAGAAGTTAAGGATCTTGCTGAAATAGTACTTGAATTTTTAAATAGTTAGTAGATAGCCTGTGACAGTGAGAGGCTCATCAGATTTTGTAAAAAATAAATTTCTTTTTTTGTGTGTGTTTACAGGAAACCTGTCCAGTTTAAGTCGTCTTGGTCTGAGATATAACAGACTGTCAGCAATACCCAGATCATTATCAAAATGCAGTGCACTTGAAGAATTAAATTTAGAGAACAATAACATTTCTACTTTACCAGAGGTAAGAAGTGGATTAGAGAAAACAAGATCTGAAGTGAGTCTGCAAGATAATTCAAGGAAAGCTAATAAATCTTCATAGTAGGGTAAATAATTTGGTCATTGAGATTGTTTAAATAATGAGTATGCTGTGGATGTACCACCACTGCTAAAGTAACTCCAAACAAGAAAGAATGGGTATATGAACCTATTAAGTTTTTATTTTTTTTAATGCAAAGAAAAAGGGAAAAACTAGGAGAAAACTAAGTGTGCTGTATTCTACTTTAGCACCATGTAAATCTCATTTCATTTTGGGAACTGACAGTAAAGGTATTAAGGAAAAGCTATATGGCTGGTTTTAAAATTCAACTACCCTATCCAGTTCAGTTATAAAAAGAAAGATGATAAGTGATACAGAATGCACTATCTATCATCAAAATTAATATTAGCAGCAATTCTCCTGTGACTCAAATTATTACCTTGTTTATGCAATAATATTAAGACCTATTTAGTATAAAAGAATTGCCAGAATATTTTTTTAAAACACATTTTTAGGTTTTGTTGATTCTATTAGAAAAGTATTTTCACTTACTTTGCTTAGGGATTAATTAGGTAAGATATAATACTTTTTTTTTTTTTTTTTTTTTTTTGAGGCAGAGTTTAGCTCCCGTTGCCCAGGCTGGAGTGCAATGGCGCGGTCTCGGCTCAGCTGCAACTTCTGCCTCCCAGGTTCAAGTGATTCTCCTGCCTCAGCCTCCCAAGTAATTGGGATAAAAGGCACTACCACACCAGGCTAATTTTGTATTTTTAGTAGAGATGGGGGTTTCACCATGTTGGCCAGGCTGATCTCGAGCTCTTGACCTCAAGTGGTCTACCTGCCTCGGCCTCCCAAAGTGCGGAGATTACAGGCTTAAGCCACTGTGGCCAGCCAATATAATACTCTTTTAAAGTTGTCTTTATCAATATTATTATTAGTCTTTTACTATTGACTTTCCTTATTTTCCTACCTATTTTAGCGTGTCAACAATGGATGTTTGCTTATAGTTGTTCAAGCATATCTTACTGTAGTAATGTAACAGAAGAATTGTGGACTTACTGATTGATTGAGCTTTGCAAAGTCTTTTTTTTTTGTAACAAAAAATGTCTTACGTAAGTGCTGCTACTATGTTTTGACTTGGTAGTTTTTCTGAGTGTGTGTGTGTAATCGAATTAAGAACAAAGATTCTTTAAGGCCAGGCACTGTAGCTAATACTTGTAATCCCAGCACTTTGGGAGGCCGAGGCAGGTGGATCACTTGAGGTTAGGAGCTCAAGACCAGCCTGGCCAACTTGGCAAAACCCTGTCTCCATTAAAAATACAAAAAATTAACTGGGTGAGGTGGCGGGTACCTGTAATCCCAGCTACTCAGAAGGCTGAGGTAGGAGAATGACTTGAACCCAGGAGGCAGAGATTGCAGTGAGCTGAGGTCACGCCACTGCACTCCAGCCTGGGCAACAGAGGGAGACTTTGTCTCAAAAAAAAAAAATAAGTGAAAAAATTTAAATTAATACGTATCCAGTCTTATTGTCAGTGAAGTGAAACTAATAATTACTGGGTACCTGTTAGGAAATATGGATTTTCCTGGGAGCTTGTTAGAAATGTGGACTCTTGGGCCCCACTCCTAGTCCCACTGAATATGGGAAAGTATGAAATCTTAATTTAAAAGTAATCAGTGTGCTTTGGAAGCAGCATAGTCTCAATGCAAATGTGAAATTATCTGCATTTATTGTGAGGAAAACAATAAAATCCATTAGACAGCACTTATAAGATACTCAAGCTGGATTAGGCAAGAAATCATGAAAGTGGTTTTCAATAAGGGCATATTAAACAGCTGAAATCAGAGCTGCTAAAATGACTATTTTGTCATTTGAAGACTGTCTGAAAATGGACTTATTTTAATGTAGATGTATACATATAAGTAAAAGGAACTTAATAATTTGAACCACATAGTCCCAAGGCATGAGTCTAGGTACTCTATATGTACTATTTCGTTTAATCTTTTTCATAAACCTACTAGTTATTGGAGTATCCTCATCAAGCAGCAAAATAAGGCTTAAAAGAAGTTATATTTTTGGCCAAATTTGTTACCTTAAATATTTTTCTAGAAGTATGGTAAGAGGTATATTGATTATCTAATTAATTCACCAAAGTTGACAAAACTTAGTAGAAGGTATAAAATAGGAGCCTAGATGTGTCTGATTCTAACCAAAAAAAAAGATAAGCAACCCCTGTTTCACAATGTGACTAAGAAATGAGAGCTCGAAGAGCTGCCTTCTTGTTGCCCCTTCTCAAATATATTCAGTATTAACATTTTATCATATGAGTCAATTCAATAAAGTAAGTCAGTTGTAAGAATAAAAAGAATCACATTTTTTGCCATAAGGCTCAGTAAAACTCCTTTATTTTCAATTGAGTAGCCTGTAGAGATTTTTCGTGAATCGACTGCCATGAAGTTTTCTTGCCACAGTTTTACCTCTTTTGTTCCTTTTGTTTGTGTACAACAATACACAAATCTTAAGGGTAGCTTCTTAAGATACAGTATAAAGAAACAAGTTTCAGTTCTCTGTATAGGTATATCCTCAATTATATAGTTACTTCATTCCTTCAGATGGCTTTGCCAATTACACTGTCACCTCAAGTACTAAGTTTTCAATTTGCTGATGGTGGACAGCTGAAGTTTGAACATTGTTTAAAAAACATACATACCTCACACAGTGCTTGCTTCTCCCTGTTTGTGCTTTTACTTTGAATCTAGAGTGTTTCTTCTATTTCTCTGAGTATTTTAAAATGTTTTCATCCTTCAAGATCTAGCTGCCAACTTTCATCCTATTTTTCCAGTTATTCCAGTATTCCTTGCTTTGAATTTAAATAGAGAAAGGATTTAAAATTTAAGCACTTACTCCCTGCTAGGTATTGTAAAGTTATTTATGTATTTTATCACTTTTAGTCTTCCCTATGACCCATAAAATATCGTTATTCAAATAATGATACACTAGGTTCAGAAAAATAACTTGCCAAAGGCACAAACTATTTAAAGATAAAGTCAAGATTCAAAACAATTTATAGCCTTTACTAGTATTTCTCAGATGTTAATGAGCATGCAGATCACCTGGGAATCTTGTTAAAATGCATATTATGATTCAGTGGCAGTGGGGCCCAAGAGTCTGCATTTCTCACAAGTTCCCAGGGGATGCTGATACTGCTTTTCCTTGGCCCAAACTGAATAGCAAGAGCCTATTCTATATAATTGATTATTGATTATATACGGTCATATATTATTTTCTAATTTTTTCTTATCTATGTACTTCTTAACTGCAGAGATTCTTTGGTAATACCTGAATATTTAATACTTTGGTTAAATGGTGGGAGTCTAAAGTAGGGGAAGATGGGGTTATGTGCTAAGTAAATACTTGTTTAATGGGTACATATATGCCCTCAGAAATTTTACCATATAGAAAAGCGGTGTATTATACAGTATCAGGAAGCATAATTATCTCCTGAATTTAATGTTCCCTAAAAGGAATCATTATGTTAATCTCAATAATTTAGAGATAGGTATATAACTTAAGACTAGGTAGGATTTGTCACACAGCCAGTGGCAGAGGCAGGACTCAGACCTGGAACTGTCTGACACTAAAGTTTCTGCAATGTAGAAATTTCAAATTAGTCACCCATGAGGCACCTCTCCACACACAGACATGTTTTCCTTATTCCATACAGTGTTTTAAATAAATTGAAGCCAAAGAATAAAAATTGAAAAAATGTTCTGTTTCCTCCTATAAAATCTGGAAGTCTACATTGGTTCCACATTTCTGCAAGGCACCAATCTGCTAGAGCTATGTAGTGACTGTCCCCGTAAAGAGGTGTCACAGACTGCCCTAACCAGTCTTTGTCATTTGTCACCCCCAAAGCCCTTTGAGGCATTTGTGTTGAGACTGCTGTTCTATACAAAATGAGTCTCATAGTTCTAATTCTTATGTTTATTTCATTTTTTTTTTTTTTTTTTTTTTTACAGAGTCTTTTGTCAAGTCTTGTGAAACTGAATAGTTTGACCTTAGCTAGGAATTGCTTCCAGTTATATCCAGTGGGTGGTCCATCTCAGTTTTCTACCATCTATTCCCTCAACATGGAACACAATCGAATCAATAAAATTCCATTTGGAATTTTCTCCAGAGCAAAAGTATTAAGTAAGCTGAATATGAAGGTAAGCATATATTTGTTTATTAGGGGAAGGAATTGCTTTAACTGGTACTTCTACTAATATTTATGTTTTTTCTAATTGTGTGGGGAGTGGGTACTTGTACCTTGCTGATGGGTCTAAACTGATAATAAGACATTTCAGGGTACTTTGTATCAGATAACAAATATCTTAGAACTGTGCATACCCTTAGGAATTTGTCCTAAAGAAATAATCATTGTCCAGCTCAGTGGCTGATGCACCTGTAATCCCAGTGCTTTAGAAGGCTAAGGTGGGAGGATCCCTGGAGGCTAGGAGTTCAAGACCAGCTTGGGCAATATAGTGAGACCTTGTCTCGCAAAAAAATTTTTAAACATTAGCTGGCCTGTGGTACCAGCTACATGGAAGGCTGGGGCAGGAGGATTGCTTGAGCCTGGGAGTTCAAGGCTGCAGTGAGTTATGGTGGCACCACTGCACTCCAGCCTGGTGAAGAAAGCAAGAACCTGTTACCTTTCCCCCACAAAAAAGGAAATACGAATGTCTGTAAAAGTATAGTTGTAGGGATATGTATTGCAGAGCCATCTATTTCATAGGTACCAACTTATTAATAGAGATTTAATTTTGTTAAGTAATTTGTCTTTAGTGGAATACTGTGGAGCCATTAAAAATGATATTTTGGTCTAAAAGAACACTACATACTAGTTGAAATATTCTCATTTTATCAAGTGGAAGAAAGTTAAAGCATGTAAAAAATCTTTTCCCACCCAGAGTTTTTGAAAGCTGTTTTTAATATGCTTAATTATATATTAAAGATCTTTATATTTATACATATAGCTGGTTTTTGCCAAAATGTTTAGAGATCAGAATTATTTATGGGTGAACGTTAGTTTCCTTTTGCTTACAGTGATCGAGTTTCACCTTTGTAATGCAATTTATTGCAAAAGGAGAAAACAAATGGAAAATTACCAAGTTCAGTGATTTAATTTGTACTGGACAAACTTTAGGCCCAAAGAAGATAACTGAATTGACCACATAGCTAATAGTATTCTTCCTGTCATGATGAACCGTTTGAACATAGTTGTGGTTCTTTAAACTATAATCTTAAATGTACAATTTTTAAATTACATCCACACTTGCTCATAAATATGGTATGTATCTTTTATGATGATTCTTTGGAAGTATATAATAAGTAAACTAATGGAAATTCAAGATACTCTTACAGTTTTAACAATTGTAAAATTTCTTGTTAATCAGTCTGGTTATATGAGATTTAGCAGTGGTAATGGTGTTGATTCTGAACATTCATTTTGTAGTAATAGGCTTAAAACACAGTGGTTCAGGGGTTCATTAGTTTATGCATTTGCATGTAAGTACCAGTAGTAAATTTTTAAAAATGAAAATACCTTATAAATCATGCTATAAAGTGTCAGTAGTTTAGGCATACATAGGTAATAAGCTTAAATATTAAATAGATAACAAGTTTAAATATTACAATAAAAGAAAAAGTTGGTTTTCAAAAGAATGTTTGCTACTTGGGATTTCTTTTGTGGGTCATTTTGTGTGAAATGAGACAATCCATGTGCAATGCAGCTAATTTTAAAGATACAGATTGACATAAAGGATATAAAATAATACTGCCACTGAGGTAGCATCACTGTTAACATACTGGCATATATCGTTGGTATTGAGCTGGATGGGGTGTTGATTATCCTCTCCCAGGACCAATACCCCTAACACATAACAATGTGGTACAAGACATTATTGATGAAAGTGTACTTTATAAGTGAATTAAAGTGGCATAGTTTTCTTCTGTGAACAGCTGTGTCTAATTTTTAAACCAAATTAAGACCATATTTACTGTTTCCTCTGTTTCAGCGATGAATATATTTTACCATTTTTTTCTTATGGATTTTTAAAGTGAAATGGTAAATACCTGATTCGTGTTTTAATGATTTAATTTGTTGTCTTTTTAAGACTATTTTCCTCCCCTACTTTACTGCTTAGCACCTCAAGAATTCCTGAGTTCATTCTGGTTTCCTCATGGGATGTGATTAGATGTGTCTTATTCTATTGTTTTCATATCTTTATTTGAGCATTTATATTTTATTCAGTGATTTATACATATTGTGAAATGGTAAAAACATATTTAGAGGATCTTTGAAATCTCCAGTGTTTCTCTGTATAGTGTATTTTTCTATTTCCATTACAATCACATAAGGAACAAACTTCCAGTTTAACTCCCAAATAAAAGCCTCATTACTGTATAAAAACCTTTGGAGGCTTAGAGTTTTCTGTTGCTCATTTTTTTTCTTTCTATATTTAAATATCAAAAAGGAGAGTAAGATTTTGTTTAGTTAAGAATTCTCTTTCTGAAGCAACAAGTGTATATGGAACTTTGTTTTTGTGGTTCTACTTTGGATGCTTCTTTTTGTCTTTGCCAGGACAATCAATTAACATCACTTCCCTTGGATTTTGGAACTTGGACCAGTATGGTAGAATTGAATTTAGCCACTAATCAGCTCACAAAGATCCCTGAGGATGTGTCTGGTCTCGTTTCTCTTGAGGTTAGTATAAATGAGCACCTCAGAACCTTCCATACTTATCTTATTTAAAAATTTCAAATTGAAATAAACAATTTCTGTTTGGGTGAAGATTATAATTAGAAATGTTAGAACTCAAACATACAACCCTAATAGGATAACGAAGTGTTGACTTAAGTAGTCTAGATTCAGTCCTTTTGAATTTCTCTTGCCTACTAAAAGTTGGTATGTTTGAGTGCCATGAAGTATTAATATCTCTAAAAGTTCTGTAAAAGCATCTTTTAGAACAATTTTTTTCTTTAGTCTGTTTAAAAACTACACTATTGTCTACCAAAATAATTATCGATTCTCAGACTGTCATTTAGAATGCTTTATCGTACTTTTTCATCCTAATTACCCACCTGCTATTTTATTTACTCATTGATTATTGTCTTTGTTGTAAATCTGGTATGCCTATTTCTAGCCCTCTAAGCTTAGTCCTATTGTTTTCTGTATCTAGAATGCCCTCTTGTCATCCCCTTTTTTCTTTTAGTATGTTTTTCCATAATTAAAGATCCATTTTATTTTCACCTCTTCAGTTAAGGATGATTTCTCCTGCTTCTGAGTTCCTAGAGTTTTCATCCCTTGGTGAAAATGCTTACTAATAGTAAATATATTGTTTTTTAAAATTTCCTTCATATCCATGTTTTTTAAAGATCTAATTTTTAAATTATTTAATAAGGTGAAATAGTGTGGTTTAATGGCTAAAAACATGGGCTTTGAAGTCAAACAAAGCTGAGTGTAATTATCTCTGTATATTTATGTACTTAACTTGCCTAAGCTTCAGTTTCTTAAGCTGTGAAATGGGGATAATAAGAGTATTTATCTTGTAGAGTTGTAATTAGGATTAAATGCAATAATGCACATAATACATTTAGTGCAGTGCCTTGCAAATAGTAAAGTCACATGGTGACTGCTGTTATTATTTTCTCGGACTTATTGTATGTATTTATTATGAGTGATATAACATTAGGGAAAATAAATGAACATAAAAACTTGCCCAGAACCTTAGGCATCTGTTTTACCTATTGCTCTTTCTCCCAACCCAGTATTGTCTCCTTCCTTTCTGCTAGTTTGTAACTTTATCGGAACAAAGGCTATCTTCCTCTGCCATTTTTCCCCTCTTCAGTATCTTCCAGGATGCTTTCAATGTAATAAGTATACCACAGATAATAAATACAGTGGATTGATATAGCAAGTTTAGAAGTTAGTTTTTTACCTTCTTTTAGTAATCGTTTGTAAGGGTTTTGAATAAATAGTTTCCTATTAGATAAACATTTGTAACTATTCAGTAATTTTTTTGAAATGTAGTTAAAATTAAATTGCTTCTTTTGTTTTCATTAGTTTTGATATAATCAAGTAAAATCTCTTTTCTAATAACTATGGTGATTTTTTTAGAAAAGTAAGTTAAATATTTTATATGTTATATAATTGAACATTACCCTTAATATTCATTGTTTGGAAAATAAGCATTGCTTAATAGATTTTAAGCCACACAATGATAGTATATAATTTCATTTCATGATTTGCTAAAAATTATCAATAATTTCTCATTAGGTTCTTATCTTATCAAACAATCTTCTAAAGAAGCTTCCCCATGGGCTTGGAAACCTTAGGAAGTTAAGAGAGTTAGATCTGGAAGAGAACAAATTGGAATCCTTGCCAAATGAAATTGCATATCTTAAGGATTTACAGGTAAACATTATCCTAGTGGTTTTGTAGTTACATAAAGTTTTTGGAATCCATTCTAAATTGCACATTTTTCTTAAGATTTTGATGTAATTCTTGGATCAGATAGACTTTCCTATTCTAGTATTAGGGCTGAGTTTTGTGTTCATATAACCTGGCTTTGTTTTCCTAACAAATGATATTTTGTGAAAGAAAAATATGTAACGTAAGTGATTCTCATTCTATCCTATCTAGTTTCCCTGTTAATTTATTTTATTGTTTAGACATATTATTTTAATTTACATTAAATGTAGGAAATATATTTGTAACTGTCTTTTATTTTGTTAATCTTCTAGAAATTAGTCTTGACAAACAACCAGTTGACCACTCTTCCCAGAGGCATTGGTCACCTTACTAATCTCACACATCTGGGTCTTGGAGAGAACCTACTTACTCACCTTCCTGAAGAAATTGGTATGAACCCTATGAATGCTTGACTCTGTACTAATAATTTGCTCTTGTGCATTCAAGCAGTATATCAGATAAATATGACAAATCTATTGTTTTTTAAACTGAGGTTGTATCAGGCTTAAGATTTTTTTTTTAATAGAGCACTGATGGTTGATTGTTGATTGGTTTTGGTTAGGATTCCTAAAGACTGTTAGGATTGGTTTTAAGATTAATACTGTATTTGAGAATGTTTTGGAATACTTACATTTCCAGTAGGTTTTATGTATAACCTCAATTTAGAAGTTATTTTATATTCCTTCTAAATTTAAAAATTACACAGGGTTGAATTAAATTAGTAATGTTTTATGCCAAAAGAACATTTCTTTATGAGATTTTAGAATTGATATTAATATTTAACCAATATTAACATTTGGGAATACTTAACATTTTCCAAGTGTTTTCATTTCCATTATTTTATGTAATATACATGACCACCTGGAATTTTAGACAGTGCAAGTTGTAATCTTGCTTTATAAAGAGAATTACTTGATTAAGGTCACATGGTAATTAAATGTTAGCTTTTAAATTAGTAATTGTATGCATTATGTTCTTCCATCTGTAGTGCACCGTCCCACAGGAGCTATAGGTTAGTAAACACCACATGTTCTCACTCATAGGTGGGAATTGAACAATGAGAACACTTGGAAACAGGGTGGGGAGCATCACACACTGAGGCCTGTCATGGGGTGGGGGGAGGGGAGAGGGATAGCATTAGGAGATATGCCTAATGTAAATGTTGAGTTAATGGGTGCAGCACACCAACATGGCACATGTATACATATGTAACAAACCTGCACGTTGTGTACATGTACCCTAGAACTTAAAGTATAATAAAAAAAAAAATGGTTTTGGAGATGGTTGACAATTCAAAATCTAGCCCTGTTGCTTATTGGCTTTGTGACTTTAGATAAGGTATGTAAACTCCCTAAGCCTCAAGTTTCTTACCTGTAAAATGATGATAATAGTAAGTTCTCATAGGGTTGTTCTGAAGCTTAAATATCTTACATGTAAACACATTGATTACATACTAGTTATTATTTCTGTTAGTTTTCTAATAAATACCACTGTCAAATATTCTGAATTTTGAAATTTAAAAATTGGAAACACATGAGGCAAATTTACACATATTTCTAGTATATATATTCACCTGATCTCATTTAATTGCTTGAGACATTTTCCTAGAGAATACAAGTATCCTAAGATAGTCTAAGAAAAAAATTTTAAAGGTCTCATAAATCGAGTTTTGGCTTACTGCCATACATGTGATAACTCTCAGTGAAAGCTTCATATTAAGTAATAAAACTTTTGCACATAAGAAATCTATTAATTTGAGAAAATGTTACATCTACAACAGAAAAGTGGTTATAGACATTGAATATATAATAAGCTCACTTTTGGAGTTTAAAAATATATATAAGTAAGTATTATATATGTGCCAAACTATCCCAAACAGAATCTCTGGAGATGGGGCATATGTATTTTCAAAATACAAAGCTCTCCAAGCTTGAAGACCTACCATAAAGGAAGGGGTTCTAATTTATTTAGTTTGTATGGAGTGTGAGCTGGACATCAGGAGTTTAAAAAGTCTTCCAAGCTGATATGAATATGCAGCAAAATTTGAGATCCGTGGTTGTAGAGTTTTAAAGCTAAGAAAGGAGAATTAAAGGAAATGTGTGTTTGGTATATGAAATGACCAGCATAGCATCATGCCCGGTTGAACTTTTAAAATAGCAACTAATTTTTAAAAAAATAATTGATTTGATTTTTTTTTTTTTTTAACAGGTACACTGGAGAACCTAGAAGAACTGTATTTGAATGACAACCCCAACCTGCATAGCCTTCCCTTTGAGCTGGCACTCTGCAGCAAGCTTTCAATCATGAGTATTGAGAACTGTCCACTCAGTCACCTTCCACCTCAGATTGTTGCTGGGGGGCCTTCTTTCATCATTCAGTTCTTAAAGATGCAGGGTCCGTATCGTGCCATGGTCTGATACAAATCTGCTGGTCCCACACACTGTTCAAAAATAGACTGCCATTAATGTTTCTTATCTATATCTGTATCTATTTATGTAGATATTGGTATATGGCAGATTTATAAAAATTGCATTATGTGTTTATGCTAATAGAGGAATCATAGCCATTTAGAATTTTTTTTAAATTCTGTACAAAAGGCTTATATAAGTTTTCTTTGCTGAATATGATGGATGTTTTTCTGTTGTGTATTCTGATATGCCAGTTTGCTTAAAACATTTGCCAACAAATTATGAAGTTATTAAATTTAAGGGACAGAGGTAGTGTAGTTAGATATACTTTCTCTTAGGAAAAATAATGGGCAAACAATTTTGTTGCAACTTTTCATATATATTTTCCCCTTACCAATTGTTGTATCTTTATAGTATTGTAGGCCCTGAAAGTAGAATTTTTCTTTAACTTATTTTGAGATTTGAGATTTAAATTTTATGTATTGTTTACAGTCAGAGTAAATCACTGGATTTTTTTTTGTTTGTTTTGATTTGCTCTGTTTTATTCAGTCAAATCTAGAGTTTGAATCCTCTGCTAAAGAATTTGCATCAACTGGTTTAAATAGTGAAAGGTATTTGCTTGTTAAAAAAAAAAAAAAAAAAAACCAAAAACTGGCAAAGTGAAAAGTTACAGTCGAAAATCTAGAATTTCTTTAATTGTGCTTCTCTGACGAGTTGTGAAGCAAAATACCTGAAGTGAATCTTTGGGTAGGAGAAGGGTATTGAGACCTTTTCTAGTATGAATATTTTTTAAGTTTGGGGGAAGAGAAACTTGTAGTGAAAAGGAGTTTTTTCATTCCTGAAAGTTGCAGATCCACAAAAACTAACAGGATAATTTGGCAAATAAGTTACATATAAACACAATCTATATATGTATATACAATGCTATATAGATATGTATTTATTATATCATAAACTACAGTAGGTAACTTTAAGGATTTCTTCCTATCCTTGTACAATGACATGAATGTCTTTCTTTGAAAACTGCAATATATGTATGTTTCAAGGTTATTTAACAGTGTACTATGGTTTTATATCTTGACTTGCCTTGTACATCTTTCAATTCTGGAATATCTGTGTCTAAGCACAATATCTTCACACTGTGCTGTATTGCTGCTGAACTAAATGCACTTTTCCCCACATGTGGGGCACTGGCTTCAAACAATTCAGTTCAGTATCATTACTTTTAATCTCATCTTTCCTTTCTTGGTATTTGTTAATATAGTTATGGAAAAGAGGCACATTGCATAGAAGCCATTGGGGAGTTCAGTGGAAGTTCTGTAAGATGTGCATGTACTATTTGATATATTTTCTTTTGCTTCACTGCTTTTAATACTTAGCAGTATTGTTGGTCTAAGTCAATTTGATTATTGAGGAGTCTCAGAGCAAGTTGCGTTCTGGATGTCATCCTAAAAAACACTTCATATATAATTAATAACTATTTTGTATAATTACATATTGCTGCTTGTGTTTTTTTTTTTCCATTTAGTTGGGCGTTGTGTTTTACACAAAACCATTTTTGAATTAAGGCTGTGATATTAAGATAGAAATTTGGACTGTTGTTCTGCTTTTCCTGGCACTCAAATTCATGACTAGGTTTGAGATCAAACCTATGTTTGTAATTAGAGATTTTATAAGGATCAACTAAGAAATGGAAGGCAGGTGAAGATATAAAACCCTAGAATGCTTAAATGTGCTGTAAAACTATTGTAGATGTCACTGGATTTTACCAAGTAATATCCTTTCTTCTTTTTTTTTTTTCCCCCATCTACTGTGGCTTTTCAGTTAAAATTTTGTTTATAAAAGGAATTTGTTTATTACAGCTCTACCTAGAGCTTGTGTGTATGTGTGGTTTTTTAAATTCCGTGTCCAGGTATGTTTATGTATTAAGATGATGGAACTTGAACTTTAAAGGTAGTAACTAAATGTCTTTTCTTAAAAAAAAAAATGGTTATTGTTTCTTAAAATGAAAATAGAGTTCTAAAAGCATTTTTGTTCCACCTTTATTTATGTTAATCTGTAACAGAAATGTAAAATGATCAGTCTTACATGTAGAAGTCATGCTGTGTGTAAGCAATATAATGACAAATTACAAAAAATTTTGAAGAAGTATAATACATATATCCTCTGTAGTCTGTCACCTTGTAAGAGCCCACAAATTTCATTATTTCTACCAAGAAACTAAAATGAACTCTGATTAAGATATCCCTGTGAAATCAAGATATTTAATATTTAAATAGTTTGAATATAATAAGGGATATTGTTGAAGACTACATATGAGCTAATACTTTTTCCTGAAACTACAATGAGACTAATTGGCATATCCAAAAATTTGCCTTTCTTTTAAAGAAATTATATTTAGTCTTTCCATGAGACTCAGCAAATAAGAATGTTCAAGGATGTTACATTATAAAAACATTGCTCTAAACTTTGCTTTTTGTTAATATGTAGCAGAAAAATGGCAATGGTAATGTCAGCCTGTCCTTTTGTGAGAGTTTAATACTTTCTAAATCCCACATGATTATTTTATACAGAAAGGAGGAGGTGCTAAATAATTTATGAACTTTATAGATATAAATGAAAACAGTAGATGATACAGGAAGGGAAAATACACTTAAAACATTTATTTTTACTTAAAATGTAGGTATTGCAATGGGAATGATCTCTAAAAAATGTAATGCAAATTTCTAATTTATCTGTGCAGCTTGAATCATTTAAAATAGATAACTTATTATACATTAAAATTTATCTAGGTTTTCTGTAAATTTTTGTTAAAACCTTTTGCTTTTCATCTGTTATTTCCTTTTTTTTTCTTTTTTTTGGGAAACAGAGTCTCGCTCTGTCACCCAGGCTGGAGTGCAGTGGCGTGATCTTGGCTCACTGCAACCTCTGCCTCCCATGTTCAAGCGATTCTCCTGCCTTGGCCTCCCGAGTAGCTGGGACTACAGGCGCCTGCCACCATGGTCGGCTAATTTTTAGTATTTTTAGTAGAGACGAGGTTTTACTGTGTTAGCCAGGATGGTCTCGATCTGCTGACCTCGTGATCCGCCCGCCTCGGCCTCTCAAAGTGCAGGGATTACAGGCGTGAACCACCACACCCAGCCTCATCTGTTATTTCTAAGCCATGTGCATTGAATCCAAATTTCACCTGGCAGAATTTATAATTGTTTATTAATAAGAATGTATAGTAACTAAGTATATAAAAGTAGACACTTCTGAAATGAAAAGGGGACACTACCGATAGTTACATAGGGCCAACAGCGCAACAGTGGTCTCAGGAAATCAGAATATATGATCACTCTTGCATGATTAAAATTAGATGAAAGCAGATAGCATAATTCAAAATAAACTGGAGAAGTATACATTCCTGAAATCTATAAACTTGAACTAAAATGAATTATTTGTGAGGAAAGGTCTCCTTCTGCCTTGATCAGAAGATAAGATAGTGTATCAAATGTCTTAGCTAAAACTTTTCTCTTGCTTTATTCTTCTGAGTAGTTTAGTCTTTAGGAGTCATTGGGAAACGCATGGCAAATCTTTAGTTGATTATGTAATCTTGGAGAATTTGAATGTGCAAGAGTTGTGACATTGACTTGGTATCTAAGGGAGTATCTTGAACATTGTTATATTAGGAAAATATGAGAATGTTTTATAAAATAGTTATCAGTACTTTGTTATTGAATAGAATGCCTTTCTGAGAAAAATTTCTGGGTTTATTTTTTCACTTTAAAAAATGACTTTAAAAATAAGGCATTTTTTAAATTTTAAAAAACTGGAGTTGGTTCTCATTACCCTTAAAAAATACTTTCTTTTGTATACACTTGTTAAATATCCCACTGACATATTATAGGTTCTTTATGTAAACGGTTTTGAATTTAAATACCTGTCTGTGATCAAGACTTTATCTGGATAGTAGTTTATAGTATTTCAGACTGGAAATGTTTCCAAGTTTGTTAGGAGGAGTAGCCTCTACTGTTGAGAGTAGTTGGGGCAGGGCATGCAGTATGTAGCTTTTGCAGTTTGTGCAGTATACAGCAGCATAACATACTGGGGGTGATGTTCATTCACATAATAGATTTGTATGTTATCACAGTTTTTTTTAGCAGGTGTTGGTAAAGTTTCTTGTTCTAACAAAATCAGTATATTATGTCACATTTCTGACTTAAGAACCTTAAGGAAGGAGCCTTTTTGTTTGTTTGTTTCTTGCACGATGTGCAAGTTTGACTAGAGAGATTCTGTCTTTGTGTAAATTGTTAGAGTTCCATCCTAGAAATCCTAATAATAATGTAATAATATTTAAATGGCATTAGAAGCATTTTATATATTATAGGTACTCCAAAAAATCATCTTACTTGGAAAATCTAATAAGAGTTTTGGGTGCTTTATCAGTGACCATCATCATTTAGATGTTCTGTGTTATCTAATTTGCTTTTTATAATTACTGATGTTGTTTCTTTTTTTTTTTTTTGAGACAGAGTCTCGCTCTGTTGTCCAGGCTGGAGTGCAGTGGCGCAGTCTTGGCTCACTGCAAGCTCCACGTCCCGGGGTCACACCATTCTCCTGCTTCAGTCTCCCGAGCAGCTGGGACTACAGGCGCCTGCCACCACGCCTGACTAATTTTTTTGCATTTTTAGTAGAGATGGGGTTTCACCATGTTAGCCAGGATGGTCTCAATCTCCTGACCTGCCTCGGCTCCCCAAAGTGCTGGGATTACAGGCGTGAGCCACTGCGCCCAGCCTGTGTTGTTTCTTAAAATGAAAATAGATAAAGTTTTTAAAGCATTATAGAGAATTTAACCTTCCACTGGTCTGATTATACAGTATACAAGTAGCATCTGCATCAGCCATTTTCTTTTTATGATTTCGAAGAAATTATTCAAGAAATCTGCCAATTTAGCTAGTACTTAAAACCTGATGTTCACTACTAAAAATGTTTTATGGGTGGATTAAATAATTTATTTTAATACTAGTCTTGAATAGAAAAATACACTAATATACACTTTTTTCACATTTGCTGTTTGCCTCTTCTTCCACCTCAAAACTCACTTTTAACACAGTTCAGAAAGTTACCTTATAATTGCTAAATAAGAACATGATATATTTAACAGTTTGGATTTTTCTCCAGGTAAAGATTAGGTTTCCACTGATGTTTAACAGGGCTTGTACTGTGCTTAGAATACTTAGCTATTCTGAATTATGATTCAAGGCTAAAAGGTATAAACAGCCTTCACATAATATACTTTGAACCTGAATTATACTGTTGATTATTTCGACTTCATAAAAATTGCCATTTTAGTAAGTCATTCTGTATTGTTATTCGATGGAAATAATGTATTTGTAAACGTTCTGCCATAGAGTCTTTTGAAAAGATTTCCAATGCTGTGTGTAACTGAAGCTGGACCTGAAATCAGTCTTTGCAGTGTCATGAAACCATAAAAATGTGGAACTGAGAGAAATGACTTTTTACTACTAAGAAATTCTTCTGGAAAACTTGAAGCAGCAAATGGCATGCAGAAGGTATACAGAAATAAGTGCACAAAAACATGCAGCATAGTATTTGATATGGTCAGTGGTGTCCTTCAATATAGTTATGTTGTTTATATATTATTATTTTGAAAACCTTAAATTTCAGGATTTTTTTTTTTGTTGTTATATCCTATAATGAAGACTGTGCTCTATAATGGAGAAATGAATTCTTAGAAGTAATTCTCCCATGCTCTGAGCCTTCTAGTCCTAATAGTATTTTTATCATGATCTCCATGTTATGTAACGAAAATGGTTTTGTTTTCTTTTGTAAACTTTCATAAGAAAGTTTGCTCTGACTCAGCTGTTTAGGATGTCATGGTAACTAAAGGTGGAAATTGAGTGCAGGTTTCCTAGAAAAATAAGGTGTAATATTGGCTAATAAAGAAAACTATGTAAGTTTGTGTTTTAAAATGTTTCACAAGAACAAAAGCTACGAGGATAAAGGAGCTTTTGGATAAAGGATAATGATAACTATTGAATTGACTGAAGAAAACTTAAGGAAGACAACAAATTCTAGTCCTTTACACAGTGTGATTAAATGTCATCTTTCCTGGTATCATTCTTTAATATGTATTTTTAAAAACCACTGTGGCTACCTTGAGAAGAATAGGTTGAAGGATATCACAACTAGAGACCAAGAGGCCAGATGAGAGACTGTTAGAGTCATCCAGATGATGGATGACAGTGGCTTTGATTGGAATTTTAGTAATAGGGGTGGAAAGAATGACCCTTAAGGGAGCCTTAGCAAGACATATTAGTAAGAAGTAATGATTGAGTGGGTAAAATGAGTAAGGATCAAAGAATATTCCCAGGTTTGTGGCTTAAGCATCTGAGTGTATTTACTAAACTAAGGAACCTTGTCAGAGGACCAGATTCTTGTGGTTTGTTTAGAGGTAGGAAGAGAATGTGTTTTAGAGCCCGTGGAAAATCAAGTGGAGATACCAGGTAAGCAATTGGATACATACATGTTGTTAGGAAATTAGGCCTGGAAACAGATGATCCAACATATAGATGGTAATTGAAACAAGGATTCCCTAGGGAGATTGTGTAGGATGGGAAAAAGACGGAATACCTGATGAACTCCAAAAATCAAGAAGTAGCTGTAGTAGAGGTGAGAAATTTTATTTCCTTAAAGAATTGGGGTGGAGAATGTTAAGGGCAGTATAGGACTGCTTATACTCTTTATTTAGATTTAATTCCCTTAAATCTTCTCTTTAGAAATAACATGTAAAGATTGAGCTTATTTTTCTGCATTAAAGAAAAATTTTATCGCTCTTTTCCAGACTTTTAATTATTTAATTAACCTGTTTATGCTGGTTTTTCCCTCTTCATTTTGCTCTTTAACTCTTCCTTTACTTTGTGGTTAACCTTGTGGAACAGATTAGGTTTGAGATAACTACTAGGTCTAGTTTTTAACTCATCTATGACCCAGAGTGGCTTACCTGATCCAGTTAAAGAATTAGATTTTTTTTTTATAGTCTTAGCTTTGTTAGCAAAATTTAGGCCTAGGAAGACAATGCCTGTATTTTGGAAGGGCCCAGTTCTAAAATAGACAGACAAAATATTCTGACTTGAAAAGAATACTGTTATAAAATATAAAAATAAATTACATTTAAATGATTAGATTATTGGCTCTGTAATGCTTTACTAGATTGAAGTGATGAGACTGTTAAACTTTTTTTTACTGGAATTTCTTAAAGACTGGGTAGTCATTTATTCAAATTACAAGTGCATATATCTGAGAACATATATACAGCCAGATGATCTACCCCTGAGTTATACCCCCTGAGAACATATATTATAAATATTATCTTCCAAATCAGGCATTGTAAATGTCCAGATCTTTTTAAAAAATATTTTGATTGAATAATTTCCTTGTTGAGATTAGAGACAAGAATCTAAATGTTTGGATTTTTTTAGTTTAGATTGTATCACTAACTTTGAAAATTAGTTGGAAACTCCAGTTTTAATGAAATTTATTTTCTAGAGCAAGAAGGTGGTGGATTTTAATGCTCAGTGTTTTAGACTCTGAATGACCGTATTTCTTATGGCAGAAGTGCACACAGTGTTTGGGATTCATTTTTCAGTTTCTGAAATGTAAAGATGTACCATGTGTATACACGTGTGTACATACATACGAATATATGAAAGAGGAGAAAAGGGATAAAATCACGAAGGTGAAAATACAAAAGTGAACTTTATTTGTCTCAACTCAGGCAGGTGACCAGTTTGTCAAGAAGTTCTTCTCTGGTTTTCCCTGATTTGGGATCATTATATTTTGCTGAATTTTATTTATTATATATTCGATGTCTTTTAACTAGCACTGTTCATTAGTGCAAAATTAAATGTTTATTCTATATCTTCTGTTGTCAAACACACACTATGAACAGATAGAACATTTTTGCCCTTAGATCACAAACTAATGGAATTCACACCTATTTTGAGTAACCTACTTTTTTAAAAGTAAGAATATCTGATTTAACTCAGAATTCGATTTTTCTAACCTCCAAAGCACCTCCCGTGACTGCGGAATAAAGTCCATCTTGGGGCAAGTGAGAACATTGATTGCCTTTATAGAGACTAAAATGTTAACAGTGAAGATTCATGGATGAACCTAGATTTGAGGTAATCACTGTTTTCTAATAAAATATTTGGAGATGACTTTTCTTTTTTTCTGTGATCATCAACTTAGAGGCAAGTCATACATTTACAGATTTTGGCCTTTGATGTGCACTTCAAAAAATTACTGTACATCCAGTAATTCTGGGTAACCCTTAATTTATTTGGATTGCAGGTGAGAACCGTAAAAGCAAAATTTTTCAAATTTTATGTTTTTGTACAATAATTTATCCAGTTAATTTTCTCAGGGCATGATCATTGTTACCATATTCATTGGGTGTTAGCATAGATGATATATCTAAGAATTAAGCATTACTGTTTTTCAGTTTATATGTGTATACCCATACATATGTATATTTGTTTCATTTACCACTCTTCATGGAAATTACATTTGTAGGACCTTTGAATATTATTTACTACATACCCACTTAAAAAAAATACTGTACTGTAAACCGTTCTTCCAAGGGAAGCCTTAAAACAATTTGAATTCAGCAAGAGTTTGCTTGTGCCTGTGTGCCTTGGCAGTTATTTTATAGCTTTTCTCTATTATATACTATTGTTTGTCCAAGAGCAAATTTTTAAAAACAATTCGTATTACTAGCATTCCATTTGGGCTGCAAGTTAAATTGAGTGTTGTTAAGGACCTAGGTTTCTTTTAAACCTTTAAAAACTTGTCATGACAATGTTGGTAATCATTTTTTACACTTCTTTAGTTTTAGTTATGCTTAGTTTGTTTATTTAAGGATCACTTGTCTAATATTTTAGACAAGCTAATTTCATGTTTCCTTTCCTGATTCTTTGGTTTCTATGTAAGTCTAACTTTATTTTCAGGGAATATCCAGGGAAAGTGAATGACTTATACATTGATGCAGTGTCATATCAGCATTGAAATTACAACCTTAGTCTTTCACTACTTTATCAGTATTCTTTCTACTCCACTGTATTGCCTCACCATCTAAACCATGACATCTGCACTGGCCTGATTGAAATAGGCTAGCCAGGTGAAAGCTGATAAAGTGGGGCCTTGACTAAAATAGGCTAACCAAGTGAAAGCCATATCAGACACAACTTTTCTCCCATTAATCTTCTAATTTGAGAAAGCATATATTGTAATAGCCATAAATTTGATTAGTTTCACATTTCTTTCCTCCGCATCCTTTTAAACCAAATGCAAGATTAAAGCCACAAAAAAAGTGCAAGACTTAAGTGTATAATCTATAATTTGCATACTTAATTGCTGTTATTTTTGTTTGGGATCTTTCATGTTGTTTATAGGGAGAATATCAAATACAATTTTTGTCTTGGACAGTGACTTTACAGTTGTAGGTTCAAAAAAATCACATAGACTGCCCCCTTTCTCTCAGGAAGATAAGACATTATCCCATTTTAAAGTAACCAAATCAAAAGGTTTTTAAGCCAACTGTCTGATAAGTAGTATAAGGATACTGGGGACCACCTGTCCTACTATAGTATTCTTTTGATTCTATCACATTGACTGTGATTTTGTGAATTGGTGATGATGCTTTAGCCACGGTCACATTCTCTTTTCTAAAAATTCAGCTTTGGGAGAGATTTGAGCTGTGCGTGCAGCAGTAATTAAGAAAGAGGGCTTCCTGGCTAGCCAATCTGATTGGCTTAGATGAATCCAGGGGGAAGAAAGGAATGACAGGTATTGCAGCCAGATTGCATTTCTTCCAAGACCAAGGAAGCCAGGTGTCCTGTAATATATAAATGCAAATTAAAGTTATCACAGTTGTCTTTTGTAGTATGGTTGATATATGAGTCTACATTCAAGTTCATTTTTTTTCTATCTGATGACTTTCCTAGGAAAGTCTAAGATATATTTTTTCTTTATCTTTTTTTTTTTTTAAAGGTGTCTTGCTCTGTCACCCAGGTTGGAGTGCAGTGGCATGATCATAGCTCACTGCAGCCTCCAACTCCTGGGCTCAAGTGATCCTCCCACCTCTGCCTCCTGAGTAACAGGGGGACTACAAGCACACACTACCACACCCAGCTAATTTTATTATTATTATTATTGTTGTTGTTGTTATTTTGTTGAGTCAAGGTCTTGCTATGTTGCTCAGGCTGGTCTCAAATTCCTGGGCTCAAGCGATTCTCCCACCTCAGTCTTCCAAATTTCAGGCATGAGCCACAGTGCCCAACGGATATTTTTTATATCTCATTTCTTAGGAAGAATCAGCATGTATATCATTCAGCAAATATCTGAGCACTCACCAACATGCCGAGCACTGATTTAGGTGCAGGATATGTTAGCAAACATAACAGACCGTAGTTACATTCTAGTAAGGCAAGCAAAAGATAAATATACTAAGTAAATTTTATGATTTATTAAAGGTTGATAAATACTATTTATAAAAACGCAGTGGACTTCTGATTTCTGATGCAACATGTTGGAAGTTGTCACTCTGTCCTAACAAATAGAAAGCTAAACAAACTGAAAATCAACAACTCTTCTTAGATCCATCAGAGAATGGAGGTCACAGAGCAAACTGAAGTGCCCCAAATTGGAGAAAGACACATGAATGCAGAGAATCACAACTTACTGGATCAAAAACCCACAAGCAGAAACCTTTGTGGGAACCAAGGGCAGAGTAGGAAAAACCTAAGCTATAATTGACAAACTGCTGGAAGCTCAATGTGGACAAGTCTGAGAGTTAACTTGTGGGGGAAGGTGATGGATATGTTAATATGATTGTAATTATCCCACAATATATGTATATTAAATCATGTTTGAATATATTAGGTCTTGACAAATACTTTTAAAAACAAAACCTTGGAGGGGTATCAAAAATGGATCCCCTCCCTTTTCTGAGTTTTACCTCTAGGAGCCCTACCCGGTTCTCACAGTGAAGATTGAGAAGAAAAAAACCAAAATTTCATGTTTCCAGCATGGGGAGAGAAAAAGGAACCATTTTGAAATACACCAGAGCATTCTGTATTTCTTAAAAAAGCCTGGCCTCAAGAGAAATTATTTTATCAGAGCCTAACCTCCTGCCTACCCAATTCAGGGAAAGAGAAATACCCAACTTTAGTCACCTCTAGCTTTCCATGTGGGAGAAGGGAAATCTCCAATTCTATACTTCTTATCTGACTTAATTGGGAGTGGGGGAGGGGAAGCTAAGAGCATTTGTTTAGGTCACAGCACAGAAGCACAAGCTTACTAAAAGACTTGAGACCTAATCCTAGGACTGTAGAATGCTTCCCCTCCCCACCACAACTTAGCACTACACCACTAAAGGCCTATTTACCTCAGTTCCTTTTAACCAGCACATTGTGGTTAGCTTTCAACAAAAAAATTACAAGGCATACTAAAAAGATAAAAACACCATTTGAAGAGACAGCAACCATCAGAAGCAGACTCAGATATGACAGATGCTGGAATTATCAGACCAGGAATTTTAAATAAGTACGATTAATATGCTAAGGGCTCTAATGGAATAAGTAGACAGAATGTAGGAATGGGTGGGTAATATAGCAGAGAAATTCTACAAAAGATTTACAAATGCTAGAAATAAAAAACACTAACAATGGCGGATCATGAGGTCAGGAGATCGAGACCATCCTGGCGAACACGGTGAAACCCCGTCTCTACTAAAAATACAAAAAACTAGCCGGGCGAGGTGGCGGGCGCCTGTAGTCCCAGCTACTCGGGAGGCTGAGGCAGGAGAATGGCGTGAACCCGGGAGGCGGAGCTTGCAGTGAGCTGAGATCCGGCCACTGCACTCCAGCCTGGGTGACAGAGCCAGACTCCGTCTCAAAAAAAAAAAAAAAAAAAAAAAAAAGAATGATTGGCTAGTACACTGGACACAGCTGGGGAAGGAAGCTTGAAGATAATGTGTCAGTAGAAACTTGCCAAATAAAAAGCAAAGAGGAGAAAAAGCAAAACTAACTGGAACCAAATATCCAAAAACTGTGGGACAACTACAAAAGATGTAATATATATTTAATGTGAAGACCAGAAGAATAAAGAGAAAGAAACAGAAGTACTTCAGGAGTAATGACTAAGAATTCACAAGATTAATGTCAACCTGCAAGGCTGTTTAAACACCAAACAGTTAATGTAATCCATCACCTTAACAGGCAAAGAAGAAAAATCATGTATCAATAGATGCAGAAAAAACATTTGACAATATCTAGCACTCCTTCATTACAGCTCAGCAAACTAGGAACAGAGTAGAACTTACTCAACTTGATAAAGAACATCTACCTGAAACCTACAGCTAAATTATGTTTACTGGTTAAAAAAAAAAAAAAAAAAACTTGAAGCTTTCCCATGAAGACCAAGAACAAGGGAAGGATGTTCTCCCTCACAGTTTCTTTTCATTATCTTACTGGAAGTGATACCTAATGCAGCAAGACAAGGAAAGGAAGTGAGAGTCATACAGACTGGGAAGGAAGAAATAAAACTCTTAGTTTGCAGATGATATGATTGTCTATGGAAAACCCAAAGGACTGATGATAGCAAGTGATTATAGCAAGGTTGCATAATACAAGATTTATATACAAAAGCAAATTGCTTTCCCATACAGAGAAACGAGTAATTGGAATTTGAAATTAAAGACATAATACCATTTATATTAGTACTTCTCTCCCAAAATGAAATACTTTGGTATCAATTAAACAAAATATAAAATACACATGAAGAAAAATACAGATCTCTAATGATAAGACTAAATGAAGAGAGATTCCATGTTCATGAACTGAAAGACTTGATATTGTCAAGAAACCCATTCTTTACAACTTGATTTATAAATTCAACATAACATAATCTCAATTAAAATCCCAGGAAGTTGTTTTGTGGATATTGACAAACTGATTCTGAAACCTATATGGAGAGGCAAAAGATTCAGAATAGCCAGTGAAATGTTTAAAGAGAAGAAAGAGTCCAGAGGACTGACACCACCCAATTTCAAGACTTACTATAAAGCTATTGTAATTAATACTGTGGTATTACAAATGGATCAGAGTGTAACGCTATAGAGTCCCCAAAAAGAGACCCACACACATATTGTCAACATTTTTGACAAGGAAGCAAAGGCAATTCAGTGGAGTAAGGATAGTTCTTTTCAACCTAACAGTGCTGGAACAACTGGGCATCCATATGCAAATATAAGCAAATCTAGACCTTAAACTTTTCACAGAAATTAACTCAAAATTGGCCATACCTAAATGTAACATAGAAAATTATAAAACTCCTAGAAGGAAACCTAGGAGAAAGTCTAGATGCCTTTAGGTCTAGCAGTGACTTTATAGATACAATACCAAACCCACAGTTCATGAAAGACATCATTGGATTTTATTAAAATTTTTTGTTCTTCAGAAGACACTATCAAGAGAATGAGAACAACAGACTGGGAGAAAGTGTTTGCTGAAGACATACCTGATAAAGGACTCACCCAAAATAGACAAAGAGCTCTTAAAACTCAGCATAAGAAATGGAACAACCCAATTAAAAAATGAGCAAAAGATCTAAACAGACACCTCACCAAGAAGATATACAGATGGTAAGTAACGTCATGAAAAGATGGTCAGCATCATCTATCATTAGGGAATTGCACATTACAACAATGAGATATCACTGCACAACCATTAGAATAGCTAAAATCCAAAACACTAACAGCACTAATGCTGGTGAGAATGTGGAATAACTGGAAATACCATTTATTTCCGGTGAAAATACAAAAAGGTACAGTCACTTAGGAAGACAATTTGGCAGTATCTTACAAAACAAAACATACTCTTACCATATGATCATGCTTTTTAGTATTTACTCAAATATATTAAAGCATCTGCTTAGAACCCTGCAATTAAATGTATACAGTAGCTTTACTCATAATTGGCTAACTTGCAGGCAATCAAGATGTCTTTTAATAAGTGAATGGATAAACTGTGGTACATTCATACAATGGGATATTACTCTATTCTGTAGGAGGAGGAGTGGCAAATACTGTAGGTATCACAACCAGACCCCTTGTATGCCTTTACCATTTTGATGCACTCTGCCTGCCTCTCAGGGTCACACAGAGAGCCTGAGGTGTCTGGGAAATCCCTAAATAAATAAGTTATCAAGCCATAAAAAGACATGGAGAACTGAAATCCTTATTACTAAGTGAAGAAGCCAATCTGAAAGGACTTTATACTGTATGATTCTAACTACATTCTGGAAAAGGCATATGTTTAGTGACAATAAAAAGATCAGTGGTTGACAAGAGTTTGGAGGAAGGGAGGAATGAATATGTAGAGCACAGAGGATTATTCGGGTGGTGAAAGAACTCGGTATGATATGGGAGATATATGTCATTACACGTTTTGCAAAACCTGTAGAATGTACACCACCAAAAGTGAACACTATGTGAACTATGGTCTTTGGGTCTTAATATGAATCAGTCTTCAGCAGCTATAACAAATGTACCACACAGGACATTGGCTGGGAAGGCTGTGGGTGTGTATGGAATAGGTATATATGGGAGCGCTGTACTTTGCTCAGTTTTGCTCTGAACGTAAAATTGCTCTTAAAACTTGTATTTGAAAAAATATGATGTTGCTATTTCAGATATGGTGGTATGGGTAAGTCTGGCTAAGAAAGTGCCATTTGAGTCTTAGATGAAGTTTAGCTATATCTGAGGGAAGGGCATTTTGGGTAAAACAGCTGATGTTTAAGGAAAAATGAGGCCTGTGTGACTGGAGTGAGGAAAAACAAGTTGATTAAGAGTAGATCATAAAGTCAGAGAGATGGGGAAGAGAAAAGCAGATCACGAGGCTTTGTGTGTCATGCTAAGGATTTTAGTTTTTATCCTGAATGAAGTGAATAAATGTAGCTCTGCCACTACTAGTTTGTGACCTTAGGCAAGTTATTTTTACCTCTCTGCTCCAAATTTACTCATATCTAAAATGGGTATAATAAGAATACCAAACGATTAGTGTTAGTAATATGAGCATTAAAAGGAGTTTTATTTATATATATATGGCTATTAGTATTTGCATCATTATTTTGAACAGGGGAATGACATCATTTGATTAGGTATTTAAAATGCTCCTGTTTGCTGTGTTGAACATATACAGAGGTAGTGATGAGGAGTAGAGGTTATTAGTGGCACAAGGGTGAAAGCAGGTAGACCAATTAGAAGGCAAGGTCAATAATCAAACAATAGCTTGGATAAGAGTGATTGCAGTAGAAATGGTGAGAAGTAGATTCTAGATATACCCTTAAATTCGTATTTCCTGAAAGATTGTGTGGCAAGTGTGAGAAAAGGGGAGCGAAGGATGATTTTAAGGTTTTTAGCTTGAGTTCCTAGAATTACAAGATTCCTACCAACTGTAAAAAAAAAGTAGTTAAAGTAGTTGCACGTATCTATGGGATGCATGCAGTCATATAAGGATACAGTGTGTAATGATCACATCTGGACAATTGAGGTGATGTCCATCACCTCAAACATTTATAGTTTCTTTGTGTTGGGAACATTCCAAATCTAGGTATTTTGAAATATACAATAAATTGTTAACTATGATTGCCCTATTGTGCTACCAAACACTGTATCTTATTTCTTCTATCTAACCATATTTTTGTACCTATTAATAACCAACCCCTCTTTAACCCCCACTCTCACTGCCCTACCAAGCCTCTGGTAACCACCATTCTACTCACTGCCTTCATGAGATCAATTTTTTTAGATGCCACTTATAAGTGAGAAGATGTGTTTGTTTTTCGTGCCTGGCTTATTTCATAGTGTCCTCCAGTTCTATGCATGTTGCTTCAAATGACAGGATAACCTTCTGTTTCATGGCTGAATAATACTCAGTTGTGTATATATACCACATTTTCTTTGTCCATTCATCAGTTGATGGACACTTAGGTTGATTCCACATCTTGGCTATTGTGATTACGGCTATAATAAACATGGAAGTATGGATATTTCTTTAATATACTGATTTCCTTTCTTTTGGATATGTACCCAGCAAAGAAATTATTGAACCATATGGTAGTTCACTGTTTAGTGTTTTGAGAAACCGCCATATTGTTTTCCATAGTGGCTCTACTAATTTACATTCCCAACAACAGTGTATGAGGATTCTCATTTCTCCACTTCCTCGGCAGCATTTATTATTTTCTGTCTTTTTGATAATAGCTGTTTTAAGTGTGGTGAAATGGTATCTCATTGTGGTTTTGATTTTTATTTCTCTGGTGACTAGTGATGCTGAGCATTTTTTCATATATCTGTTGGCCATTTGTATGTCTTCTTTTGAGAAATGTCTATGAAGATCTTTTGCCCATTTTTAAGTTGGAGTATTAGTATTTGCTGTTGAGTTGAGTTCCTTATATATCCTGGTTATTAATACTTTGTTGGATTAATAGTTTGCAAATATTTTCTCTCATTCTCTAGGTTATCTCTTCACTTTGTTGATTGTTTCCATGGCTGTGCAGAAGCTTTTTAGCTTGAGGTAATCCCATTTGTCAGTTTTTGCTTTCGTTGCCTGTGCTTTTGAGGCCTTATGAAATCTTTGCCCAGATCAATGGCCTGAAGTGTTTTCCCAGTGTTTTCTTCTAGTAGCTGCAGGTCATATATTTATGTCTTTAATCCATGTTGAGTTGATTTTTGTATGCAGTGAGAGAGATGCCTATTTTTATTCTGCACATGGATATCGTTTTCCCATCATGATTTATTGAACAGATTATCCTTTCCTCAATATATGTTGGTGCCTTTGTCAAAAATCAGTTGACTGTAAATGTATGGATTTATTTCTGAGTTCTCTATGCTGTTCCATTGGTCTATGTTTCTTTTTATGCCACTACCATGCTGTTTTGGTACTATATTTTGAGGTCAGATATTGTATCTCTAGGTTTGTCCTTTTTGCTCAGAGTTGCTTTGGCTATTCTGTTTGTTTTTTGTGATTCCATACAAATTTTAGGAATTTTTTCCTATTTCTGTGAAAAATGTCATTGGTATTTTAATAGTGATTGCATTGAATGTGTAGATCACTTTGAGTAGTATGGACAGTTTAACAATATTAATTCTTCCAAACAATGAACACAGAATGTATTTCCTTTTGGTATGTGTGTGTCCTTTTCAATTTCTTTCAGTAGTGTTTTATAGTTTTCATTGTAGAGATCTTTCATTTCTTTGGTTAAATTTGTTTCTAGGTGTGGCTTTTTTATAATTATTAGAAATGGCATTGCTCTCTTGATTTCCTTTTCAGTTTGTTTGCTCTTGGCATATAGAAATGCTACTGATTTTTTTTTTTTCAAGTGCACAACTAACATCATAGCTCCTGATTTTTGTATGTTGATTCTGTATCTTGTAACTACTAGTTTATCAGTTCTAGTAATGTTTTGGAAGAGTCTTTCATTTTTTCTAAATGTAAGATCAAGTCATCTGCAAACACAGACAATTTGACATCTTCCTTTCCAATTCGGATGCCCTTTATTTCTTTGTCTTCCAGTAGGAGTGGACTCTGGATGGGACTTCCAGTACTATGTTAAATAGAAGTGTTGAACATGGGCATCCTCGTTGTGTTCCAGATTTTAGAGGGAAGGTTTTCAATTTTTCACCATTCAATATGATGCTAGCTGTGGGTGTGTCATAGATGGCCTTTATTATGTTCCTTCTATACCCAGTTTGTTGAGAGTTTTTATGATGAAGGGGATGTTGGGTTTTATCAAATGCCTTTCCAGCATCTATTGAAATGATCATATTTTTTTTGTCCTTGTTTCTATTAATGTGATGTCACACTTATTGATTTGCATATGTTAAACCATCCTTTTATCCCTAAGATGAATTCCACTTGATCATCATGATCTTTTTTATGTGTTGTTAGATTCAATTTACTAGGTTTTTGTTGAGGATTTTTGCATTTATGTTCATCAGAGATATTGGCCTGTACTCTTTTTTTAAAAATTATTATTGTATGATTTTGGTATCAGGGTAATGCTAGCTTTGTAGAATGAGTTTGGAAGTATTCCCTCCTCAGTTTTTGGAAACAGTTTGAGGAGAATTAGTTCTTTTAATATTTGCTAGAATTCAGCATGAAGTCATCGGGTCCTGGGGGTTTTTCTTTGATGTTAGACTTTATTCTTCTTTCTTGTTACTCATTATTGATCTGTTCAGGTTTTTTGTTTCTCATATTTCAATCCTAGTAGATTGTATGTGTTTAGAACTTTATTCACTTATTCTAGGTTTTCAAATTTATTGGCCTACATTGCTCTCATAATAGTCCCTAACAATCCTTTGAATTTCTGTGGTATCATTGTGATGTCTCCTATTTTGTCTCTAACTTTATTTATTTATTTATTTATTTATTTATTTATTTATTCATTCATTCATTCATTCATTCTTAGGTAGCCTAGCTAAAGATTTGCTTATATTGTCTTTTCAAAAAACCAACTTTTTGTTTTGTTGGTATTTGTATATTTGTGGCCTCAATTTTATTTTGCCCTCATCTTTATTTTTTCCTTCTTTTAATCTTGAGTTTGGCTGGTTCTTGCTCTTCTAATTTTTTAAGGTGAATCACTAGTTTGTTTATTTGACATCTTGCTACTTTTTGGTGTTGTTTATTGCTAGAAACTTTGCTCGTAGTACTACTTTTGCTGGGTCCTGTAAATTTTGATATGTTGTGTTTTCATTTGTCTCGATACATTTTAAAATTTCCTTCTTTGTTTCTTCATTGATCCATTGGTCATTCAGGAGCATGTTTAACATACGTATTTGTTTGATTTCCGTAGTTCCTCTTGTTATTGATTTCTAGTTTTATTCCATTGTGGTCAGAAAAGATACCTGATGTAATTCTGATTTTATTAAATTTGTTAAAGATTTATTTTGTGAACTAACATATGTCCTATCCTAGAGAATGTTCCATGTGCTGATGGGAAGAATGTGTATTTTGCAGTAGTTGGATGAAATGTTCTGTAAATATCAGGTCTATTTGGTCTAGAGATGAATTTTGATATGTTTTTGTTGATTTTCTGTCTGAATGATCTGTCCATTGCTGAAACCGGGATGTGGAAATCTATTAATATTATTTTATTTCAGTCTCTTTCTTTGGATTTATTGTATTTGCTTTATATATTTGGGTGCTCTGATGTTGGTTGCATACTTATTTATTATTGTTACATCCTCTTGAATTGACCCCTTTGTCATCCGGAAAAGTTGCCTTATTCTCCTCGCAGGGCCTGCAGTGGGGATGTGGCTTGCTTCTTCAGTGCCCCACTGCTCATACCCCTAGGGGGAGCATACAGACGGGCTGGTCGTGGGGAGTGCCGACCCCGGGCAGTGTCTAGGGCTGAGTGTTTACAGCTCCCAAAGCCCCAGTGGGCATGTGTTACAGTGTGCTTTTTCAGTTTTGCTGTCCACAAGCGGCTTGTGTTAATCAGCTCAATTAGACCCTCTGCCTTATTGCAGGGACTTTCTGTATCCCAGATTCTTGCCTTAGTATACCAGAAAAATTGGATCACATGTGGGCTTGGAGAATGAGTGCAAGGTTTTAATGAGTGGAGTAGCTCTCAGCGAGTTGAATGGGGAGGCCCTAAGGGAGATGGAGTGGGAAGGTGGTCTTCCCCTGGAGTTGGGCTGCCCAGCAGTAGACTGTCCTGTGATCGCCCTGGCTGAATCCCGCACTGATGACCCGTCAGCATTTGCTGGTACCTGTCAGTGTGCTCTTCCACTCTGCCCCTCAAGAGGTTGACATTCAGGAACTTGTGTGTTCTTCCGCCAGTGTGTTCCTCTCTACGTCCAGCCACTTGTCTCTGTTCCCGCTAGGGTCTTGGGTCTCAGGGTTTTCATAGGCATAGGATGGGGGCATGGCGGGCCAGGGTGGTCTTGAAAAATGCAACATTTGGTTGCAAAAACTAGAGTGCCTGCCCACCTAGGTCTGCAGGCACAGGCCCAAGGGCAGAGCCCTTGCTGGGTACCCTTCATGTCCCTACTCAGCACTTCCCTGCCCCCTCCCATATCATTTACATAATGACTTTGTCTTTTTATAATTTTTTACTAGAATTCTATTTTGTCTGATGTAAGTATAGCTGCTACTGCTCTGTTTTTGGTTTCCATTTGTGTGGAATATCTTTTTCCCATCCTTTTCACTTTCAGTCTACATGTGTCATTGCAGATAAAGTGAGTTTTTGATAGTCCGCATATAGTTGGGTCTTGCTTTTGTTTTTGTTTTTAAATCTATTCAGGCACTCTATGTCTTTTGATTAGAGAATTTAGTCCTTTTACATTTACTGTTATTATTGATAGGTAAGGACTTACTACTGCCATTGTGGTGTTTTCTGGTTGTTTTGTAAGTCCTGTCTTCCTTCTTTGTCCTCCTTTGTGGATAAGTAGTATTCTCTGTATTCTCTGGTAGTATGTTTTAATTCCCTGCTTTTTATGTTTAGTGTATTTATTATAGGGTTTTTCCTTTGTGATTGCCATGAGAATACCACAACTTTGAATTTTCCCCCCAAACACTAAAAAGTATATTGTCTTTTTCCTTTTTTAGAGTTTGACATGATGAAATATGAAAGATCATGGAATTAGTCTGAGCTTTATTATTATTATATTAAACTATTAATCTGAGAATTTTATAATTTATAACTAATTATCACTGACATTTATCACTGTCACACCCGGGTACCATGAAGTTACCATCTGATTCGTTCTTGGATGTGAATGTTACCTTTCTTTAAAATTCCTAAGAGGAAAAGACAAAATGCTTCCCAAGATATGAAACCAATGGGAAAGGCGACAAGTAACATAAAGGCATTTGTCTTCATTAACCAAAATGGAGAATACAGTGTGTGAACTAAACTTCCAAGACTTTTAATCTAGCTAATGCTAGAATTGTAATGTGCAGTATCATCAAATGCTTCTTTTGGGTAGCAGTCTTTAAATCTGGAAGAAAAAACTTGCCTTATTTTTTATATTTTTTCACAGTTTCTGAAAAATTTAACTCTTTATTTTGTGAGTTACTGGTTTTTGTTTTTCCTTCTGATCTTAAATGCTCTGTGTGTATGAAGGGTATTACATTGTCAAGTAAGTCACATATATATTTTTCAGTTATAGGTAGCTTTTTAATGTAAACTATAAAAGTAAAAATATATATAAAAGTACACAAATTACAAATGAAATTTATGATGCATATGTAATTGTAGTTTGTTCATTTGCATTGCTATATAGTATTCCATCATGTGAATATACCACAATTTATATCACCATTCTGCTGCTGATGAATATTATGATTCCTTTTCAGTTTCAGGCTTCTATGACTAATGCTGCTATGAACATTTTTGAATGTGTCTTTTGATAAACATATGTGTGTGTCTATGGTATATACCTAAAAATGGAATTATTTATAGAATATACAGATATTCAGATTTACTAGATACTATTTGTATTAGTCTGTTTTCATGCTGCTGATAAAGACACACTCGAGACTGGGAAAAAAAAAAGGTTCAATTGGACATATAGTTCCACATGGCTGGGGAGGCCTTAAAATCATGGCAGGAGGCGACAGGCACTTCTTACATGGTGACGGCAAGAGAAAATGAAGAAGAAGCAAAAGCAGAAACCCCTGGTAAACCCATCAGATCTCATGAGACTTACTATTATGAGAATAGCATGGAAAAGACTGGCCCCCATGATTCAGTTACCTCCCTCTGGGCCCCTCCCACAACATGGGGGAATACTGGGAGACACAATTCAAGTTGAGATTCGGGTGGGGACAGAGCCAAACCATATAATTGTGCCCTGGCCCCTCCAAATCTCATGTCCTCACATTTCAAAACCAGTCATGCCTTACCAACAGTCCCTCAAAGTTTTAACTCATTTCAGCATTAATCCAGAAGTCCCCAGTCCAAAGTCTCATCTGAGTCAAGGCAAGTCCCCTCTGCCTATGAGCCTGTAAAATCAAAAGCTAGTTACTTCCTAGATACAATGGAGGCACAGGTATTGGGTAAATACAGCCATTCCAAGTGGGAGAAATTGACCGAAACAAAGGGGTTACAGGGTCCATGTAAGTCTGAAATCCAGCAGGGCAGTCAAATTGTAAAGCTCAGGAATGATCTCCTTTGACTCCAGGTCATGCTGATACAAGAGCTGAGTTCCCATGGTCTTGGGCAGCTCTGCCCCTGTGGGGCTTTGCAGGGTATAGCCTCCGTCCTGGCTGCTTTCAGGGGCTGGTGTTGAGTGTCTGTGGCTTTTCCAGGTGCGCTGTGCAAGCTGTCAGTGGATCTACCATTCTGGGGTCTGGAGGATGATGGCCCTCTTCTCCCAGCTCCACTAGGCAGTGCCCCATTAGAGACTCTGTATGGGGGCTCTAACCCCACATTTCCCTTCCACATTGCCCTAGCAGACGTTCTCCATGAGTGCCCTGCCCCTGCAGCAAACTTGCCTGGGCATCCAGGCATTTCCATACATCTGAAATCTAGGTGGAGGTTCCCAAACCTCAATTCTTGACTTCTGTGCACCTGCAGGCTCAATATCACGTGGAAGCTGCCAAGACTTGGGGCTTCCACTCTCTGAAGCCACAGCCTGAGCTGTACATTGGCCACTTTCAGGCAAGGCTGGGGCAGCTGGAACATAGGGCACCAAGTCCTTAGGCTGCACAATACAGGGACCTTGGGCTTGGCCCACAAAACCACTTTTTCCTCCTGGGCCTCTGGGCCTGTGATGGGAAGGGCTGCCATGAAGGTCTGTGACATGGCCTGGAGACATTTTCCCCGTGGTCTTGGGGATTAACATTAGGCTCCTTGTTACTTATGCAAATTCCTTAAACCAGCTTGAATTTCTCCCCAGAAAATGAGTTTTACTTTTCTATCACATAGGTGGCAAATTTTCCAAACTTTTATGCTCTGTAAAACTGGATGTAAAACTTGTAAAACTGGATGCCTTTAACAGCACCCAAGTTATATCTTGAATGCTTTGTTGCTTAGAAATTTCTTCTGCCAGATACCCTGAATTATCTCTTAAGTTCAAAGTTCCATAAATTTCTAGGGCAGGGCGAAATGCCCCCAGTCTCTTTGCTAAAACACAACAAGAGTCACCTTTGTTCCAGTTCCCAACAAATTCCTCATCTACACCTGAGACTACCTCAGCCTGGATTTTATTGTCCGTATCACTGTCAGCAATTTGGGCAAAGCCATTCAACAAGTTTCTAGGGAGTTCCAAACTTTGCCACATTTTCCTGTCTTCTTCTGAGCCCTCCAAACTGTTCCAACGTCTGCCTGTTACCCAGTTCCAAAGTTGCTTCCGCATTTTCTGTTATCTTTTCAGCAATGCCCCACCCTACTGGTACTAATTTACTGTATTATCCCTTTTCATGCTGCTGATAAAGACATACTCGAGACTTGGACAAAAAAGAGGTTTAATTGGACTTACGGTTCCACATGACTGGGGAGGCCTCAGAATCATGGCAGGAGGTGAAAGGCACTTCTTACATGGTGGCAGTAAGAGAAAATGAGGAAGAAGCAAAAGTGGAAACCCCTGATAAATGCATCAGATCTCGTGAGACTTACCATCACGAGAATAGCACAGGAAAGACTGGCCCCTGTGATTCAATTACCTCCCCCAGGTCCCTCCCACAACACAAGGGAATCCTGGGAACTACAGTTTAAGTTGAGATTTGGGTGAGGACACAGCCAAATGATCTCACTATTGAACAATTTTCCAAAGTGGTTGCATTAATTTACACTTCTACCAGTTGATATATAGGGTTCCATAGCTCCAAATCTTGCCTGACACTATTGTTTGACGTTTTCATTTTAGTTATTCTACTGGATTTATAATGAGCCTCTCAAAATTTTGAGAAACTGTCATTCTCAGAAATTCTCTGGTGGCTATCTCTTTTTGAGAGAAATCAACTCCTGTGCCCTCTCTATGAAATTATTATGGCAGTACCCTGATGCCCCAAGTATCAATAAATAGCCTCAAAATATCCTTTTAAAATCTTTTTTTTTTTTTTTGTGGTTTTATCCTTATCTCTAAATATGACTTATAAAAGTCCTAGCATGCAGTTATTGTGCAACTCTCAGAATTACTCTTGATAACACACTGACCTCCCCCAGATACTGTATATTGGATCCTACCATGGTAGTGAGCATGATTAACTCCTCTTTAGCACATTTTTTCTAAAATCATTTTATTTTGCAATTAATATTGTCAAAAATCATGTCACTTTTAAGTTCTTTTTCTTTTGTTTGGTTAATGTTTGTTAAAAGCTTGTTCATTGCTTTCACAAAAAGTGTAATCTTAAAATGGTGTTTCTGCAGCTCTGATTTTTCTATTTTAAAACTTTCACTTCTCTCTACAAGTGACATTCTTCTGACTCGTTACATTCTAATGTTGGGAAGAACAGGAAATAAATATTTTGGTCATTTGAGATAAAATTGTGGAAAATAATGTAGTGAAGTCTTGTCAACAACCTAGGAGGATATTGAGGTGTTGATGGAAAAGCCATCAGCATTTGCCCAAGTTGGTGTGGTAAACTTTGTGTTGCTTCCACCGTTTTTGCTTAGATAAACAAATTCACCCCAAAAAGAGAAAATTCAATATTAAATGCCAAAATACTGAATATAGGTTAGGACTTAGTATTTCACCATATTTGGCTACAGTGAAAATAACTTTCCAGAAATAAAAGAAGACCTGAATGTACACACTCAGGAGTCTATTGATTCCCCAAGAAAATTGACTAGAACAGTTGACTCAGAGACACACTATAGTAAAACTATTAAAGATTCTTTTAAAAAATCCTAAGTCCTTCAGGAAAAAAAATTTTAAAAGGCAAGAGGTTGAGAGACATTATACTTTCAAAAATAGGAAAGCACAAGCACAACCGTGGAACATTATTTTGAAGTTTAGTGCGAAGATTATATCCATCAAAGTTAACCTTCAAGTATTAAGGCTATAAGCAGTTTTGAATGTGCCAGATCTAAGGCAATGCTGTAAACATGTACCCTTCCTGAAGAATCTACTAGATACTGAGTATTACTGAGCAAAAAGATGACTGCGAAAACAAACACCAACTGTGAGCATTTTGTGTATTTGTGGAAATAACATTAAAACCAGGGTGGAATGAAGGGCAGATGAACACTAAATACTCTGACAAAGTAGAGAGAATGCAGTCTAAAAAGGAGAGGTATATAAATCAACACCACAAGAAGATGTCATTTCACACCCACTCAGATGCCTATAATTAGTAAGACAGATAAGAATACATATTGATGAGGATGTGGAGAAATTGAAACCTTCATAAATTGGTGGTGGGTATGTTAAAGGGTACAGCCACTTTAGAAAACAGTCTAGCAGTTACTCAAAATGTTAAACAGAGTTACCACACGACCCAGCAATTTCACCCCTAGATATATACCCAATATAAGTGAACACATTCATCTACACAAAATCTTGTACAAGAATATTCATACAACATTATTCATAATAGCAAAAAAGGCAAAAACCCAAGAATCCATCAGTTGATTAATGGATAGATAAATGTGGTATATCCACAGATTGGAATGTTATTTGGCAATGAAAACTGAGGAAATACTGATAATGCTACAACATGGATAAACCTTGAAAACATTATCTGAAAAAGCTAAGTAAAAGAAGCCAGTCACAAAAGGCCAAATATTGTATAATTTCATTTTTATGAAATGTCCAGTATAGGCAAACATAGACATAACATAGATTAGTGGTTGCCTAAGGCTAGAAATCTTGGAGGAAAATGAAGAGTGACTGCTAATGGCTACAGGGGTAATAAAACATTTTAAAATTGATTGTGGTGATGACTGCATAACTCTGAATATAATAAAATAGTATCTAATAAAATAGCATCTACTTTAGGTAGATGAATTGTGTGGTATATCAATTATATCTCAATAAAGCTGTTAAAAGGGAGAAGGCAGAGAGCTTAAATAAGATCATCAATCACTGTATAGGTGAAACTTGAAAGATACATAAGAGCAACATACCATATAGTAAAAGGTTAATGAGAAGGGGACTAGGGCATTATTTTAAAACTATTAATGCAAAGATAACCTTCCAAATAAAAAGACAAACCATTCTAATACCTAAATAAATTTTTAAAAAGCAAGACAGGACACAGCAAGTAGAGAAACACAATGAATACAACATAAAATAACAAAATTGAGACCAAACCTGAACAGAGGTATAGTGTATTCTGCTTATGAACTGTGATCTTTTAGAGACCCACAAACTAGATTTTTATTCCACCAAACCAATTTTTGTCTTTGAGGAGCAATAATGCCACTATTGAGAATGTGTGGTATACACAAGTAATAACCAGTTAGTTGATGCAGTGGATGAGAAAATTCCAATTATGTTAGCAAGAAAAACAAATTACCTAACAAGAAATGTTCAGAAACTACATACACATATATAGATATATATGTACACATACTATACATATATCATATGTACATGCACACAGTATAAAATGCACCTGAAAGACAAGTAGACTTGGACAATTTGAAAGATAGTTCTTGTTCTTGCTTACACATCTCAGCATCATCCAGATATTCTCCCTAAGTTACAAATTTAGTGCAAAACAAAAAATGCCAATGAGTTTTCATGGGGCTAAACAAGTTGATTTGTTAAAGTTTTTGTAAGAAGACTAATATGCAAGAATACCTAGGAAAACACTGAAAACAAAGCTGTGAGCATTTCCCTATCAGACAATAAAATATACTAAAATTAAAAATGGGATGCTGGTACATGTATAGGCAGACCAATGGATTAGAGTAGAAAATTCAGAAATAGGCTCAATTACAGGTGGAAATCTATGTAATAAAGGTGATAAATCACTTGGGAAAAATATTCTAAATTAATGGTATAAGGACAACTGGATAGCTTTTTGAAAAAATTAGATCCATTCTTCCCACCACACACAAGAATGAACCCCAAATGAATCAGAGACCTGAATGTAAAATTTAAAAAGCGCAAGTAACTAGAAGATAACATAGGTGATTTACTTTTTAATATGGGTATAGGGAAAACCTTCTAAACTATGACCAAAGTAGCTAATTGAATAATAGAAAAATAAGCTAAATACATAAATAGATGTAAAATATGTAAAAAAGATATTCAGCTCTACTCATAAGATAAATGTAAATTAATGCATTTTTCACCCACCAGCTTGACAACATGTAAAAGTTTGACCATATGCTCCATTTGCAAGGCTTTGTAGAAAACAGGCCCTGAGGTGAACCTTTGTTGCAGTGCCAGCCCTACTGGTGGGAAAGCAATATTGTACAACCACTGAAAAGGAAATTTAGCAATATCTTATATAACTAGGTATACATTTTCTTTTCACTCCAGCAGCCCCATTTGTAGTAATTTACCCTGAAGATACATCTCTAACAATATGAAAGCACATATGCGTAAAGCTAGTCATTGAAGCATTATTTATAATGGCAAAATATTGAAAAATAATAGTTCAAGCAGATTTGGATATTAGTTGAATATGATGTATCCACAAAATGGAATACTATGCACCTATACAAAATATATGAAGGGAAGTCTTTATAACTGTTATGGAGTGATGTTTAGGAGACAGATTGTTCAGATAAAAAAAGCAAAATATAAACATATATACAATATTACCTGTTGTGTAGTAAAAGGAAATAAACACACATTTGCTTATCTTTATAGAAGGAAGACAAGTAAATTGGCTATGTACAAGTGGTGGTGATGCAATATGATGCAAGGGTGGTCCTTCCCACAGGACAAACAAACAATTCTGTCCTTCTGTGGATTTGTTTACAGCCCCATTTGGCCTTGGTCTTACCAATAGGACTGGCCACTGAGGAATCTGGGAGGAGCTATCCCTACCAATGTGTTGGTTTACAGGCCTTGTGATCATGGTCCAATTGCTGATTCTGAAGTGGCCCTATAACCCAATTCCAACCCCTCTCAATGATGGTCTGGGAGCAGTTCTGCCCACTCATGGACCCATACCTGTCTGTACACTTGGAGGCAGACCTGCAGACCTCAGTTTTGGCTGTGGCACCTGAAGAGTGACTCAGCCAAACTCAGTTCCAGCCCCTTTCAGCCACAGTCTGGGGCCAGTCCTGCCCACCCAGGAACCCACCCAGACACCTGATGGTAGCCTTCCCAGGGACCAATGTGAAATTTAAAACTGTCCAAGTAACTTGAAAGTATAGAAATCACTGGCAAAGATAAACATGTAGTCAAATTCAGTATATAGTCACACTCACCTATGCACCTGGCAAGAGTAGACACAACTACACACCCTGAAGTGAACTCTTGTTGCAGAGCCAGCCTTACTGACCAAAGTACCGGTGGCAGTCCCATTCACCAAGTAACTTGAAAGTATAGAAATCACTGGCAAAGATAAACATATAGTCAAATTCAGTATACAGTCACACTCACCTATGCACCTGGCAAGAGTAGACACAACTACACACCCTGAAGTGAACTCTTGTTGCAGAGCCAGCCTTACTGACCAAAGTACCGGAGGCAGTCCCATTCACTCAGGGACCAAGAAGGATCCACACCTCTGGAAAAAGGTTTGCCAACTGCAGACCTAACTGTGAACCCAGCAGCAGCCACATGACCCAGCTTCAAACTTTCCCAACTGTGATCCCAGAAGCAATCCTATCAGCCCAGGGACCCAACAGGAGATCTTTACTTACTGAGACCAGTCTGTAAATGCCAGAAGAGGTGCTTGCTCCTTCAAATGCACAGGCACCAGTGGAAGGCTACATGGATTATGAACAATCAGGCCAACATGACACTTCCAAAGGGAATCAATAATGTTCTAGTAACTGATCTCAAGGAAATGGAGATCTACAAATTGCCTGACAAAGAATTCAAAGTAATTATCTTAAGCTAAATGAGATGCAAGAGAACAGAGGTAGACAAAGAATAAAATCAGGAAGACAGTGATTGAACAAAGATGTTTAATAAAGAAATAGAACATATTGAAAAGAACCAAATAGAAAACCTAGAGCTGAAAAATACTTTGACAGAACTTAAAAAAAAAATCCAATAGAGAGTTTTAACAACAGACCTGATTGTGCAGAAGAAAGAATTAGTGAACTCAAAAGCAGATCATTTGAAATTAGCCAGTTAGAGGAACAAAAATGAAAGAGAAAGCATGTGAAGAAACCATATGGGATCTATGGGATACAATCACATGAACAAATGTATGCCTTATGGGAGTTTAAGAAGGATAAGAGAGAGAGAGAAAGAGGGTAGAAAACTTAATTTCCTGAATTATTTCCCACATCTGGTGAAAGAAATGTACATCCAGATCCAAGAAATCAAAGGACACCAAATAAGATGAACTAAAAAAAAATCCACAGCAAAACACATTATTATCAAATTACTAAAAGTCAAAGATGAAGAATATTTTGAAACAGCAAGAGAAAAATGACTCATGTACAAACCAATTTCCATAATGCTATCAGCAGATTTCTCAGTAAACATTTGCAGACCAGGAGGAAGTGGAATAAAACATTTAAAATACTGAGAGGAGCTGGGCGCAGTGGCTCACGCCTGTAATCCCACACTTTGGGAGGCTGAGGTGGGCGGATCACGAGGTCAGGAGACTGAGACCATCCTCGTTAACACGGTGAAACCCTGTCTCTACTAAAAATGCAAAAAATTAGCCGGGCATGGTGGTGGGCACCTGTAGTCCCAGCTACACGGGAGGCTGAGGCAGGAGAATGGTGTGAACCCAGGAGGTGGAGCTTGCAGTGAGCCGAGATCATACCACTGCACTCCAGCCTGGGTGACAGAGTGAGACTCTGTCTCAAAAAAAAAAAAAAAAAAAAAAAAATGCTAAGGGGAAAGAAAACTGTGAACCTAAAATATTATACCCAGAAAATAAGTCCTTTACAAACGAAGGAAAGATAAAGACATTCCCAGACAAACAAAAGCTGAGAGAATTAATCACCATTAGACTTTACAAGAAATGCTAAAGGGAGTTCTTCAAGTTGAAGTAAAAGGATGCCAAGTAACAACATAAACATTCTTGAAAGTATAGAAATCACTGGTAAAGATAAATATATAGCCAAATTCAGTATATAGTTGACTCGAGCAATAAAAGGGTTGGGGTGCTGACCCCCCACACAGTTGAAAATTCATGTATAATCTTGACTCTCTCTCTAGAAACTTAACTACTATAGCCTACTGTTGACTAGAAGCCTTACTGATAACATAGTCAATTAACACATTTTGTATGTTGTATGTATTATATACTCTATTCTTAAAGTAAGCTAGAGAAAAAATATTATGAAAATCTTAAGGAAGAAAAATATATTTGCTATTCATTGAGTAGAAGTGAATCATCATAAATATCTTCAGTTTCATTGTCTTTATGTTGAGTAGGTTGAGGAGAACAGAAAAAGGAGTAGTTGGTCTCACTGTTTCAAGGGTGGCAGAGGTAAAAGAAAATCTGCATATAAGTGGACCCTCACAATTCAAACTCATGTGGTTCAAGGGTCAACGGTACTCAAATACTGTAATGGTGTAGAATTCACTTTTAACTTTGGTATAAATATTTAAAGACAAAAGTAATTAAACATAACTATAGCTATAATAATGAGTTAATGAATACATTCACAATATAAAAAGGTGTAAAGTATAAAATAAATAGTATAACATATTGGGTAAGGGGAGAAGTAAAAGTGTAGAGTTTTTGTGGGCAATTGAAGTTAAGTTGTTATTTACTTGAAATAGACTGTTATAAATATATTTTATATAAGCATGATAACCACCAAAAACCCCTCATAGTACATACACAAAAAAGAGAAAGGAATCAAAGCATATAATTCCAAAAATTAACAAATCACAAAGCAAGAGAGACAGAAAAGAGCTATGAAAAAAGAAAACAAGAAAATGCTAATAGTAAGTCTTTACCTATCAATAATTACCTTAAATATAAATGAAGTAAATTCTCAAAATTAAAACAAACACAGTGACTGAATTAAAAGAAAAACAAGACTCACCAATATGCTGCCTACAAAAGACTCACTTTATCACTTTAGCTTTAAGGACACATACAGGCTGAAAGTGAAAAATGGAAACATTCCATGCAAATAGTAACTAAAAGAGAACAGGGGTGGCTATACTTATATCAGACAAAATAAACTTTAATTCAAAATCCATCACAAGAGACAATGAAGGTCACTAATGATACAGGGTCAATTTATCAAGAGGATATAACAATAGTAACTCTATATGCACTCAACATCAGAGCACCTAAATATATAAAGAAATATGAAGAACCTGGAAGGGAAAAAAGACAGCAATGCAATAATAGTAGCAAACTTCAATACTTCACTTTCAACAAAGGATAGATTTTCTAGACAGAAAATCAGGAAGAAATAGCTGACTTGAACACTACTATAGATCACATGGAACTAACAGATATATATAGAACATTCCATCCAACAGCAGCAGAAAATATATTCTTCTGAAGCACACAGGGAACATTCTCCAGGATATATCATTTTAGGCCACTAAACAAGTCTTAAGAAATTCAAGAAGATTAAAATCATATCAAGTATCTTTACCAATCACAATGATAAGAAACTAGAAGTAAATAATGAGAAAAATTGGAAAATTTTTAATATCAAGTATGTGGATATTAAAAATTAAGTATTAAGTATTTAATATCCAGAAGTATGTAGATATTAAAAATTAAGTATTAAGTATTTAATATCCACAAGTATGTGGATATTAAACAGCACACTCCTGAAAAAAAATAGGTCAACAAGGAAATCAAAGGGAAGTTAAAAAGTATCCTGTGTAAAACAAAAATGAAAATACAATATGTCAAAACTTATGCAAGGCAGCAAAAGTAATTATAGAATCAAAGTTTAAGGGCAGGTGCAGTGGCTCACACCTATAAACCCAGCACTTTGGGAGGCCGATTGCTTAAAGCCAGGAGTTCAAGACCAGCCTGACCAACATGGCGAAACCCTGTCTCTACTAAAAACACAAAAATTAGCTAGGCATGGTGACATGTGCCTATAATCTCAGCTTCTTGGGAGGCTAAGGCACAAGAATTGCTTTAACGTAGGAGGCAGAGGTGGCAGTGAGCCGATATCATGCCACTGCACTCCAGCCTGGGCGACAGAGCAAGACTCTGTCTCAAAAATAAATAAATAAAATTTAAAATTTAAAGTTTATTGTGATAAATGCCTAAGGAATATATCTTAAATTTTAAAAACTCATTTTATACATCAAGGAGTTAGAAAAAGAAAAACTAAGTCCAAGGTTAGCAGAAGGAAGTAAATAATAAAGATTGGAGAAGAAATAAATGACATTTTAGATAGTAAAACAACTGAAAAGATCAATGAAGCTAAAAGTTTCTTTGAAAGGCTAAACAAAATAGATAAACCAAGAGCTTGGTGGGGTTTTTTTGTTTTTTGTTTTTTGTTTTTTAAAGGATAAATAAACCTTTAGCTAGATTAACCAAAGGAAAAAAAAACTCAAATCAATAAAATTATAAATGAAAGAGGAGACATTACAACTGATACTACAGAAATACAAAGGATCATAAGAGACTACAATGAACAGTCACACACCAAAAAATTAGATCATCAAAGAAATGGATAAATTCCTAGAAACATACAACCTACCAAGACCGAATCATGAAGAAATAGAAAATCTGAACCGATCAATAACAAGTAAGGAGAGAAGTAGTAATAAAAAATCTCCCAACAAAGAAAAGCCCAGGAACAGAAAACTTCACAGGTGAATTATACCAAAAATTTAACCCTTTTCCTGTTTGCCCTGAGAATATTCACCAGCGGCACTTGCAGCTGCAGCATTTACCCCGAGATAACTTTGCTACAAAATATATTGCTTTTATTATTTTTGCATTGCTCTAGTATATCAACTTTGGAAACAAAATACGTCGTTCTATTTATAGCATTCTGTTTTTAGTAGGGGTATCTCCATTTACAAAATATAGTAATTCTCGATTGCTAAAAATTTCAAATCCTTGAAAGTATAGCATTCCTACACACGATGTTAACATCGTTCTTGAACAGTTGTTGACTGAAGATTCATTTGATGAATCAGATTTTTCCAAAAGAGATGATTCTGATGATTGAGATGATTCCGATGTCAGTTCTGTTTAGAAATAACTGCAAAAACAGTTTTCATATTTTATTTTCACAATGGAAAATCAGTCTGATTTGCTTCAGCCTGGAAGAGTGTGCTTATGTAAAATTAAATGAGTGCTGGCAGCAAGCTGCACTTTTATTTCTAAACAGGAAAAGGGTTAAAGAAGAGTTAATGGGCTGGGCGCGGTGGCTTACACCTGTAATCCCAGCATTTTGGGAGGCTGACGCAGGTGGATCACGAGGTCAGGAGTTCAAGACCATCCTGGTCAACATGGTGAAACCCCATCTCTACTAAAAATACAAAAATTAGCCAGGCATGGTGGTGCACACCTGTAATCCCAGCTATTCAGGAGGCTGAGGCAGGAGAATCGCTTGAACTCGCGAGGCAGAGGTTGCAGTTAGCCATGATTGGGCCATTGTACTCCAGCCTGGGCAACAGAGTGAGACTCCATCTCAAAAAATAAAAATAAAAAATAAAAGGAAGAGTTAATGACAATCCTTCTCAAACTTTTCAAAAAATTGAAGTGGAGCGAACACTTCCCAGCTCATTTTATGAGTCTATTGTTACACTCATACCAAAGCCAGATAAAGACATAATAAGAAAGAAAATTATAGGCAATATCCCTGATGAACATAGATTCAAAAATCCTCAATAAAATACTAGCAAGCCAAATTCAACAGCACATTAACTGGTTCATAAATCATGATCAAGTGGAATTTATTCTTGGAATGCAAGAATCGTTCAACATAGGCAAATTTATAAACATAGTACATCATATTAACAGAATTAAGGATAAAAACCATGTGATCATCTCAATAGATGCAGAAAAAGCATTTGACTAAATTCAGCATTTTTTTGTGATAAGAAACTCCCAACATATTAGGTCTATAAAAAATATATCTTAACATAATAAAGGCCATATGTGACAAGCTTACAGCTAACATAATCAACAGTGAAAAGTTGAACACTTTTCTTCTAAGATGAGTAAAAAGATGAGAGTGCCCACTGCTGGAAACCCTAGGTAGAGCAATTAGGCAAGAAAAAGAAACAAAAGGCATACAAATCAGGAAGATGTTAAATTGTTAAATTGCAGATGACATGATCTTATATATAGAAAGCCCTAAAGACTCTACCAAAAAAACTGTTAGAGTAAACAAATTCAGTAAAGTTGCAGGATACAAAATAAACATTAAAAATTTATTTGCACTTCTATACATTAACAAAAAACTCCCTGAAAAAGAAAAAAAAAATCCCATTTACAATAACATCAAAAAGGATAAAATACTTAGGAATAAATTTATTCAAGGAGGTGAGAGATCTGTACATTAAAAACTACAAGATATAAATGAAATAAATTGAGTAAGACACAAATAAATAGAAAGATAACCAATGTTTATGGATTGGAAGAATTTATATTATTAAAATGTCCATACTACCAAAGTTATCTATGGATTCAATGCAATCCCTATAAAAATTCCAGTGGCATTTTTCACAGAAATAGAAAATAATACTAAAATTTGTGTTGGCCACAGAGGACCCCAAACACCCAAAGCAATCTTGAGTGGGAAGACCAAAGCTGGAAGCATACACTTTCTTATTTTAAGCTATGTTACGAAGCTAGAGTAATCAAAACAGTATGGCATTGCCATATAAAATCAGACACATAGACCAATGGAACATACTAGAGAACCCAGAAATGAACCCAAACATATATGATCATGTAATCTTTGAAAAAGGTGCCAAAAATACACAGTGGGGGAAAGGATAGCCTCTTCAATAAATGGTATTGGGAAAACTTGATATCCACATGAAAATTATAAAATTGGACTCTTATCTTACACCATACACAAATATTAACTGAAAACGTGTTATAGACTTAAATATAAGACCTAAAACCATAAAACTCCCTGAAGAAAACCTAGGGGAAAAGTTCCTTGACATTTATCTAGGCAATGATTATTTTGGATATGACACCAGTAGCACCCACAATCAAAGCAAAAATAAACTAGTGAAACTACACCAAACAAAAAGCTTCTGCAGGGAAAAGGAAATGATTAACAGAGTGAAGAGATAACCTACGGAATGGGAGAAAATATTTTCAAACCATAAACCTGATAAGGGGTTAATATCCAAAATATATAAGCAACTCACACAGCTCAATAATAACAACAAAAACTCAAATTATCCTGATATTAAAATGGGCAAAGGACCTGAATAGACATTTTTTCCAAAGAAGACATACAAATGACAAACAGATCTATGAAAAGATATTCAACATTACTGAATATCAGAGAAATGCAAATCAAAACCAAAATGATATACCACCTCATGCCTGTTAGGATGGCAATTATCAAAAAGATAAGAGATAAAAAAAGTGTTGACAGGGGTCTAAAGAAAAGGCAACCCTTGTGCATTGTTGGTGGGAATGTAAATTAGTATAGCTATTATGGAAAACAGTATGCAGGTTCCTCAGAAAATTAAAAATAGAACTACCATATGATCCAGCAATTCCACTTCTGGGTATTTATCCAAAAGAAATGGAATCAGTGTCTTGAAAGAGACCATTTGCACTGTCATGTTCATTGCAGTATTATTGACAATAGCCAGGAAACAACCTCAGTTTTTACTGGAGAATGAATGGATAAAGAAAATGTGATCTATCTGTCCTTGTCTCTATCTAACATATTGAGCCTTTAGAAAAGGAAATTCTGCCATGTGTGACAACATAAATAAGTCTAGAGGACACTGTGCTAAGTGAAATAAGCTAGACACAGAAAGACAAATACTGTTTGATCTCACGTATCTGGAGAATCTAAAAAAGTTGAACTCACAGAAGCAGAAACTAGAGTGGTGGTTGCCAGGGGCAGGGAGGTGGAGCTGGGGGGAGGGGGAAATGTTGTTCAAAGGATACAAACTTTCAATTATAAAATGATTATCTAGTGTACAGCATGGTGACTACAGTTAATAATACTCTATTGTATAACTGAATTTTCTTAGCAAATCTTAGGTGTTCTCACCATTTTAAAAAAAGTGATGTGACCTGGCTAACGCGGTGAAACCCCGTCTCTACTTAAAAAAATAGAAAAAACTAGCCGGGCGAGGTGGCGGGCGCCTGTAGTCCCAGCTACTCCGGAGGCTGAGGCAGGAGAATGGCGTAAACCCGGGAGGCGGAGCTTGCAGTGAGCCGAGATCCGGCCACTGCACCCCAGCCTGGGCGACAGAGCGAGACTCCGTCTCAAAAAAAAAAAAAAAAAAAAAAAAAAAAAGTGATGTGAGGTAGTGGACATGTTAATTGGCTTGATTGTGATAGTATTTCACGATGTATAAAACATCACATTATACATCTTAAATATGTACAATTTATGTTTGTCAGTTATACAGTAATAACTCTGGAAAACAAAAACCAAACAGAAAAAACTAAATAAAGATAGGAAGGGGAGAGGGAAACAAACAAAACCTGGAAGCAAACATACAAACTCAATCCTACTTGGTTGTATTTCCTCTGTGTTGGGGGTTGCAGGATAGAGGAGAATGGCATACAAATTTTTAAAACATATTTTAAATGAAATTCACATAACATAAAATTAGCTGTTAAAGCATAAAATTCAGTAGTATTTAGTACATTCATCGTGTTGTGCAACCACCACCTATATCCAGTTCCAAAGCATTTTCATCACTCCAAAAGAAAACTCTATACCCATAAAGTAATCACTCCTTATCTCCCTCTTACCCCCGTGCCTGGCAAGCATGAATCTGCTGTCTTTATGGATTTAGCAATTCTAGCTATTGCCTATAAATAGAATCATACAGTATGTGACTCTTGTGTCTTGCTTCTTTCATTTAGTATACTTAAGATCTCTGAACTCTTTATAGAAGATTCTTTTTTGGGTAGTGAGATGAGTGAAGCAACTCTTAAATTATTAACATTTTATATGTATTATAAGATTGAGCAAATGAGGATCTATATTAAGGTTATTAGGAGTCAGGGTCCTTATTGTGAAAGAAGGGTCATATAAATTTGGAATGGGGAAAGGTAAGAAAGAGCCCTGTGGGAATGGACAGGCACTGGGGTAACAATGTGAACTCATGATTTCTAAAATATATTATGTGCGTACATGTATATGTATAGGTGTGTGTTTGTATATATACATCTATGTCTATGTGTATATACATTCATATATTTCCTAGCTCTATCTGCTGAAAGGACCCAGAAACAGGCACCTAAGCAGCAATGAGCACTCCTAGTGTCCGGATGTTGGTTTCTATTACTTCATTAACAGGGAGCAGGGCTCTTTAGAGAAACAGCTGAATCTAGGGACGAAGAATCCCTGAAACTTCTTCTTAAGCCAAAGCAAGAAAGTACTCAGAAAATTGACAAGGGCGTGTCACAAGCACACAGGAACTAGCTTGAAGGGGCTCTCAGAGGCCAAATCACAGATTATTTGAACACCAAAATAATTAAGAACAATAATTAGTTATAAATCATTGAAAAAATAGAAAGCCATGAATACATATCAGTGATAGATTCATAAATACTTAGGGAAGAAATTAGGGTCCTTGTGGAATGCCAAAAATTGACTCAGAGAGAGTCAGAGGATAGAGTGCTGAGATTAGAAAATAGTTTTTCAACCATCATTGTAAAAACAAAAATCGTCAACAGATGATAGACCCAGGAAGATTTTTTGATCAACAGCAAGATATTTGTATAACTGTAAAATAAGTCCCCACAGATTGCTTACTAGTTGTAAGGAAAAAATTGTCACTACAAAAAAGAGAAATCCGAGAAACACCTTGACTATGTGATCAAAATTAACCTACCAAGGGAGGCAGATGAACGTTATTTGCCCTGGATATGATATGCTAAGAAGGATACAATATCACATTCATATTCCTGATGGGAATGTATAACTGGAATTTAATCAGGAGGAAATATCCGATAGACCCAGAATGAGGAATCATATTTAAAAAAACCTACTGTTCTTCAAAAATGTTAATATTATAAAAGACAAAGTCTGAAAATGATCCATTAAAGCCAACTACAAAGACATGACAATAAAATGTGATACGTAATCCTAAAATGGCTTTTGTAGTGGGGAAGAAATTATTATTGGGTCAGTTGGCAAAATTGAAATACAAATGATAGATTGGTGAAAACAATGTACAGGTGTCTGTTCTGTAGTTATGTAAGATAACAGGTATATTATTAGGAAATACACACCAAAGTAGTGGTAAAGTGCTATGATACTTGTAACTTACGCTCAAATAGTTCTGAAAAGCAATACTCGTGTGTGTATGTGTATGTGTGTGTGTGCACATGCATGTGGAGAGATAAAAGGAGTAGGGAGAGAGTAAATTATAAAGGAAATGGAGTAAAATTTTAACAATGGGTAAATCTGGATAAAGGATATATGAGACTTTTATTATTCTGGGAGCTTTTTTGGTAAGTATGAAATTATTTTAAATAAAAAGTTTAAAAAATTATTCCATGATTGCCTGACATCTCCATAAAGAACTAGTGTAGCTACATAAAAAACAAGTATTTTTCATTGAAATAAAATATTTTGGACTAGAAACCAAAATATTTTAAATTTGGGAAAACACAAGTCTTTTAATTCTTGATAGACATCTCTCTAAGGCACAGCCAGGCAACACTTACCTCTACCTCCTTTTTAATGTTAGGGTGATGTTTCTTTTACCTAAAGGTTTTAAGAATTTCCATTAGCTTAGAAATATTATACTATGATTACTGTATTCTCATGCTTTATTTGGCCTGAGTTAAAATTTTGGCTGTCAACAGGAACAGGCTGAGAAGTTAAAGAGCAACCCTGAGAAGTTAAAAAGCAAACCATTCAGGGTAAAGGAACTGGCCTGAGTTGTTTGCAGCCTATAGGCAGCAGTTCTGTGTAAGTATCATTGATCAATTTGGCTACACATTGATCAATTTGTTGATATCATCCAATAACTGGCTTTTGGTTTCATTGATCTTTGCCTATAGATTTTGTTATTATTAATATCTACTTTTTATTATTTTCTTCTGCTTGCTTTGGGCGTAATTTACTTATTTTTAAAAAATATGTATCATTGGTCAGAGAACTTGCTTCTTTTTAAATATAGTCATATAATGCTATTGATTTTCCTCCAAACACAGCTTTAGTTGCATTCAAAAATTTGGTACGCTGTATTTGATTTTTCATTCCATTCAAAATATTTTCTAATTACTTTTGAGACTCCCTTTTTGACATGTGTGTTCTGCAGAAATGTGATATTTTGTTTCCAAATATTTGGGGGATTTTCCATATAAGTTTCTGTTATTGATTTTTAGTTTGGCTATGTTATGGTCAGATAATATACTATGTATAATTTCAATTATTTTAAATTTGGTAAGGTTTGCTTATAAGCCAGAATATGGTCTATATTTTTTATTTTTATTGAGAGATAATTCATGTACCATTAAGTTAACCGTTTAAAAGCATACAGGTAAGTGGTTTTTACTTTATTCGCAAGGTTGCACAGCCATTACCTCTATTTAATTCCAGATCATTTTTCACCACCTTTAAAAGAAGCTCTGTACCCATAGCAGTAATTCTATTCTTTCCTCCCAGCCCCAAGCAAGTAATTTTCTACTTTATCTTTATGGATTTGTATATTTTAGACATTTCATTCAAATGAAATCATATATGTGGCATTTTGTGTCTGGCTTTATTCACCGAGCCTGTTTTCAAGTTTTATCCAAAACTTGAAAATGAAGTATCAGTAGTTCATTCCTTCTTATGGCTGAGTAATATTTTATTATATGGATATATGGATATACCACATTTTGTTTATCTATTCATCAAAGGACATTAAGTATACGATTTTTGTATATGTATATTAAGTATAATATTTTTGTATATGATTAATAATGGCTATGAGCATTCATGTACAAATTTTTGTGTGGACATATGTTTTCTTTTCTCTTGGGTATATATTTGAGGCTGGAATTACTAAGTTATAGGGTAACTCTATGTTTAGCACATTTAGGAATTGCAAAACTGTTTTCCAAAGCAGATGACATTTTTATCAATACTTGTCATTATCTAACTTTTAATTTGAGTCATTCTAATGGGTGTGAAGTGGTATCTCATTGTATGTGTGTATGTGTTTACATATGTTTTAAGAGATGGGGTCTCACTGTGTTGCCCAGGCTGGCCTTGAACTCCTGGGCTGAAGTGATTCTCCTATGTTAGCCTCCCAAGTAACCTCCCAAAAATTATAGGAGCACCTCATCACATTTGGGTTTATTGTGGTTTTAATATGCATTTCTATCTATGGAAAGTTGAAGTTGAAGTTAGCATACAGAAAGTTGTTAAAGGTCTTTTCATGTGCTTATTAGTCACTTGCATGTCTTCTTTGGAGAAATGTCTATGCAAATCCTTTGCCTACATAGAATTTAGTAATTGGATCTTTTTTGTTATTGAGTTATAAAGGTTCTTTAGATATTCTAGATACTAGATTCTTATCAGATATATTATTTGCAAATGTTTTCTCCTGCTTTGTGTGTTTTTTCACTTTCTTGGTGATGTCCTTTGAAACACAAAAGTTTTTAATTTTTATGTAGTCTAATATATTTATTTTTTCATCAGCTTCTTGTGTTTTAGGTGTCATATCTAAGAAACTATTGCCTAATCCAAGATATGGAGACTTGCATCTCTGTTTTTTTCTAAGTGTGTTATAGTTTTAGCTCTTGCTTTTAGGTCCTTGTTCTATTTTGCATTATTTTTGCATATGGTGTGAGGTAGGGGTCCAAGTTCATTATTTTGCATGTGAAAATCCAGTTGTGTGAGCACTACATTTTGAAAAGACCATTCTTTTTCTCCATTAAATTATCTTGGCACCCTTGTTGAAAATCAATTGTCCATAGATGTGAAAGTTTATTTATGGATTCTCAATTCTATTCCATTAATCTATATGTCTATTCTTATGCCAGAAACACAGTGTCTTAATTACTGTAGCTTTGTAGCAAATTTGGACATAAGGAAGTGTGAGTTCTCCAACTTTTTCTTCTTTTTCAATATTATTTTAGCTATTCCTTGTTCATTGCATTTCTATATACATTTTAGGATCACTTATACATTTCTAATAAAAAGATAGTTGAAATTTTGATAAGAATTATATTGAATCTGTAGATCAATTTGGTAGATACTATCATCTAGCAATATTAAGTCTTTCAGTATATGAACACAGGTCATCTTTCCAATTTGGTATTTTGATGAATATTCTTTTGTACTTGAAAAGCGTATGTATGTTGCTATTGTGGATGGAGTATTCTATAAATGTCAATTTTGTTGATAGTTTTTTCAGGACCTTTATATATGATTACCTTGAAAGGAGTGTTGAACTCATCATTGTGAATTGGTGTATTTCTTTTTTAAAATCTATCAATTTTTGCTTAATATATTTGGAAGATCTTTAATGTGCATATACATTTAGGATTTTTGTCTTCCTTCCTTCCTTCCTTCCTTCCTTCCTTCCTTCCTTCCTTCCCTCCTTCCCTCCTTCCCTCCTTCCCTCCTTCCCTCCCTCCCCTCCTCCTTCTCCTCCTCCTGCTGCTGCTTCTCCTTCTTCTTCTTCTGCTGCTGCTGCTGCTTCTCCTCCTTCTTCCTCTTCTTCTTCCCCTCCTCTTTCTCCTCCTCCTCCTCCTCCTCCTTCTTCTTCTTTCTCTCTCTCTCCCTCTCTCTCTCTTTCTCTCTTTCTTTCTTTGAGACAGGAACTCTTTCTGTTGCCCAGGCTACAGTGCAACATATTATTATGTGGCATAATAATAGCTCACAGCAGCCTCTACCTTCCAGGTTCAAACAATCTTCCCATCTCGGTCCCCTGAATAGCTGAGACCACAGGCATGCACCATCATGCCTGGCTAATTTTTAAATTTTTTGTAGAGATGGGAGTCTTCCTATGTTGCCCTTGCTGGTCTCAAACTCCTGAGTTCAGTGATCCTCCCACTTCTACCTCCTAAGGTGATGGGATTATAGGTGTGAACCACCATGTCTGGCCTGTATTTTCTTAATGTATGTAATCTTTTATTATTATGTAATATCTCTCTTTATCTTGACATTTTTGTTCTGAAGTTGGCTTTGATATTAATATAGCCCCACTGGATTTATTTTGGTTAATATTTGCATTATATATCTTTTTTTCATCCTTTTAGTTTTCTTTTATTTTTTGAGACGGAGTCTTGCTCTGTTGCCAGGGTGGAGTAGAGTGGCATGATCTCGGCTTACTGCAACCTCCTCTTCCTGGGTTCAGGTGATTCTCCTGTGTCAGCCTCCAAAGTAGCTGGGATTACAGGCACGCACTACCATCCCAGCTAATTTAGGTATATATATTTTTTAAGTAGAGATGGGGTTTCGCCATATTGGGCAGGACGGTCTAGATCTCCTGACCTCGTGATCTGCCCACCTCAGCCTCCCAAAGTGCTGGGATTACAGGCATGAGCCACCACACCTGGCCTCATCCTTTTTACTTTTAATCTATCTATATCATTATATTTAAATTGGGCTGCTTGTAGAGAGCATATAGTTGAGTCTTGCTTTATCTAATCTGATGATCTCTGTCTTTTTATTAGTGGGTTTAGACCATTTCATTTTAATGTAATTATTTGTATGGTTGAGTTTAGGTTTATATTTTATTATTTGTTTTCTGTGTGTCACTTCTGTTCTTTGTTCTTCTGTTCTCTCTTTCCTGTCTTTTTTGGATTATTCAATTACTTTTGTTTATATTTACTTTTCATTTTCATATTGATTTTTTTGTTATAATCTTTGTATTATTTTTCTATTGACTGATCTAGGGATTGCAATACATACCTTAGCCTTTCATAGTCGTCTTAGAGTTAATGTTTTACCACTTCAAATAAAATGTAGATTGGTAAACAGTATGGATGTTCCTCAAAAAGTTAAAAATAAAAATATTGTATGCCCAGCAGTCCTACTCTTGTGTAAATATCCAAAAGAAACAAAATCCATATCATAAAGAGATGTATGCATCCCCAAGTTTATTGCAGCATTTTTCAGAATGGCCAAGATGTAGAAATAATCTAAGTATTTGTCAGTATCTGACTGGATAAAGAAAATATGAGATACACACACACACACACATGAGGGGGTCGTCAAAAAGTTCATGAAAAATGCATGTTATGAAAAAAAACTTTGTGTGGTTTTCAATTTTTTTTGCACCAAAATAAACCTGTACTCATTTGTTATAACGTGTCTGAACAAGATCTAGTTTGAGGTACTAATTTGTTATAACATGCCTGAACAAGATCTAGTTTGAGATACTAAGTTTCAAAAGGACATCCATTTGAAAAAAGCTTCTATTAGAGCAACATGAATTTTGCTAAAATTGGAGCAAGAACAAACATCAAATTTATGGGGAAGCTTGGGTGGAAGAATGGTTAAATCACTGATGCTTTACAAAAAGTTTAAGAGGACAATGGCCCAAAGAAATCAGCAATTTGCAAATGGATAAGTCACTTTAAGAAGGCATGAGATGGTGTTAAAGATGAAGCCCACAGTGAACAGACCATACTCATCAATTTGCGAGGAAAAAATTCATTTTGTGCCCTAATTGAAGAGGACCTATGAGTAACAGCAGAAACAATATTTACTACCACAGACATCTCAATTGGTTCAGCTTACATAATTGTGGCTGAAAAATTAAAGTTGAGCAAACTTTCTATTTGATAGGTGTCAAAGATCAGCTGTGCCTAGATCAGCTGTAGAAAGAGCAGAGCTTTCAATAGAAATTGTAAAAAAGTGGGATCAAGATCCTGAAGGATTTTTCCCCCAAAGAATTGTAACAGGAGATGAAACATGGCCTCACCAGTATGATTCTGAAGACAAAGAACAATTGAAGCAATGGCCACCAAGAAGTGGTAGTGGTCCAATCAAAGTAAAAGTAGGCTGCTTAAGAGCAAAGGTCGTGGCAACAGTTTTTTGGGGGATACTCAAGGCATTTTGCTTGTTAACTTTCTGGAGGGCCGAAGAATAATAACATCTGCTTATTATGAGAGTGTTTTGAGAAAGTTAACCAAAGCTTTATCAGAAAAGTGTCTGAGAAAACTTCACCTGAGGAGTCCTTCTCCACCACAATAATGGGCCTGCTTTTTTCTCTAATCAAGGTCAATTTTGTTAGAGTTTCTATGGGAAATCACCTGACCTTTCTAATTTGGTTCCTTTTGATGTGTTTCTGTTTCCTTTTAAGTCTTTTGTTTTTCTTTTAAATCTTTAAAGGCACCCAGCTTTTTTTAAAGTTAATAATGTAAAACAAAACAAACAAACAAACCAAAAAACCCTACATTGATGTGGTTAAATTTCCAGGACCCTTAGTTTTATAGGGATGGACTAATCAGCTAGTATTATTGCTTACAAAAATGTTTACTTTGATGGAGCCTATGTTGAGAAATAAACCTTATATTTTTTTAATTTTTATCTTTTAATTCAATTTTCCATGACGTTTTTGAGGTCCCCTCATGTGTGTGTGTGTGTGTGTGTGTGTGTGTGTGTGTGCATATAAAATGAGATATTATTCTGCCTCAAAAAAGAAGGAAATCCTGCCATAGGATACACCTTGAGGGCATTATGCTAAGTTAAGTGAGACCCAGAAAGTCAAATACTATATGATCTCACTTATATGTGCAATCTTTTAATCCTTTTTTTTTCTTCTTCTTTGTTTTAGACAGGGTCTTGCTCTGTCATGTAGGCTAAAGTGCAGTGGCATAATCTTGTCTCACTGCAACCTCAGCCTCCCAGGTTCAAGCAATTCCTGCCTCAGCCTCCCGAGGAGCTGGGACTAAAGGCATGTGCCACCATGCCCAGCCAATTTTTTGTATTTTTTTTTTTGTAGAGATGGTGTTTTGCCATGTTGGCAAGGCTGGTCTCGAACTCTTAGCCACAAGAAACCTACCTGCCTCAGCCTCCCAAATTTCTGGGATTACAGGCATGAACCATGGTGCCTGGCCTTATATGTACAATTTTAAAAAGTTAAACTTGCCAGGCATGGTGGCTTGTACTTATAATTCTAGCACTTCAGGAGGCTGAGGCGGGTGGCTTACTTAAGCTCAGGAGTTCCAGACGAGCCTGGGCAGCATGGCAAAACCCTGTCTCTACAAAAATTCCAAAAATCTAGGCAGGCATGGTGGTGCGTGCCTGTAGTCCTGGCTACCCGGGAGGCTGAGGTGGGAGGACTGCTTGAGCCCAGGAGGTCAAGGCTGCAGTGAGCTGTGATTGTGCCACTGCACTCCTGCCTGTGTGACAGAGTAACCCTGTCTAAAACAAAAAATACAAATAAAAAAGTTAAACTCATACAAGCAGAGATCAGAATTGTGTTTGCCAGGTTACATCAGCAATATGGCTAACTAGAGATGGCTGGTGCTCATTCTTCTCACAAGAAAGGACCAAGACAATGAATAAACAGTTAGGATTTGTCTGGAGTGCTGAAGGGAGAGTGCCAGAGTGCAGTGGGAAAGTGGAGATGCATCTCCAGGAGGGCAGCATGGAGGCATGTGGATTCTGCAGCCCATCTCTCTCTCCCAGATCATATCTGCCCAGAGTCAGGAGGGACTTCACATTTTGGAGAAAAGGTAAGCAGAAGATCTGATTCTCACCAGTTCCCATTGCCAAATACCTATAGTCCTTACTGCAGAAGGATCCCACAGTCCTTCGAAGTCCTGAATCCAGTTTGGAGAGCTACCAGGAATTAACACAGCTGTATTACCCAAATAGGGTGCCCTCCACATCCCTCATCCACCACCTGTGAGCCAAGCTCCTGTAGCATAGCACAATCTTGAGACCAGAGCCACTTCTGGAGTGCACCCTGCTCTGAGGGCCAGTAGTGACTACACCTCTCCATCTTCATTCCACCAAACCCACACATGGATGAATACCAGTGTGCCTGGAGCCTAGGACCTGGATTGGCTGTAACTCTGGTCATGAACAACCCCTATTACTGTACTTCCAGCTGTAGCAATAGTCTGGCAGCCCTGCCCAAGACAAACCTACTCTTGAGCCAGTCAAACCACTGTGTGCCCATCCGCAAGTAGGAGAGACCCCTGAGCCTCTGAACAGAGGCTATGTTCATGGGGCTGTGGAACAGCTACATGTTCATGCTCAAGACCTGAGAAACAGCCATGAAGTACTCCCTTTGGCAGACACTCCCCAGGCATGGCTGAGTAGCATTGTACCCATATGCCAGACCTGAGAAACAGCCCTGGAGGGCTGCTCCTGGTGGGCATACCCCTGAACTGGCTGAACAGCCTCGCACTCATGCTCCAGACTGAGAAATAATCCTGTAGGCCACCCCTGGTGGGAATGCTCTAAGGCCATTTAAGCAACCCTGTACCTGCATACTAGGCCTGAGACGTAGCCCCAAGGGTCACCCCCTGCAGAAACACCCGCAGGGCATTTCCCTCACTTGTTTCCTTCTCTATACTTCTGGAACACCCATAATATGAATATTTGTTTGCTTAATGATGTCCCATAAATCATGCAGACTTTCTTCATTCTTTTTAATTCTTTCTCTCTTTTTGTCTGTCTGTGTTATTTCAAAAGACTTGTCTTCAAGTTCAGAGATTCTTTCTTGTGCTTGGTCTAGTGTTGCTGAAGCTCTCGATTGTTTTTTTAAATTTCATTCATTGAATTCTTCAGCTCTAGGATTTCTGTTTGGTTCTTTTTACATACACAGACACACACATGTGTATGTACATATATTTTATATACACATACATACATGTATATATATAATTTCTCATTTGAATCATGAATTTTCTGATTTCAGTTAAGTATCTGTTTTCTCTTATATCTCACTGAGTTCCCTTAAGTATTAATAATTGAAATTCTTTCTTTAGCATTTCACATATTTCCTTATGATTGGGGTCTGTTACTGGAGAATTATTGTTTTCCTTTAGAGGTGTCATGTTTCCTTGCTTTTACATGTGTAATGTGTCTGTTCCTACATTGATTTCTATGCATCTGATAGAAGAGTCACTTCTTCCAATTTTATGGAGTAGGTTTTGAAGGGAAATACTTATTCATATGAATGGGTCATAGAGTGTTGGTTTGGTTGGGATGTGTTGGCCTTACTTCTAGGTGGATGCAATAGTGTAGTCTCCATGTAGTTTCTTCATCTGTAATACACACTACTGATATTTATGAATGTCTCAGTGGTCTAGGCTGAGAATTTGTGGGGGTAGTGCCAGAGTGGGTTGCTGGATTGTTTCTCACATTGGGAAAATGTGTATGTGTGTGTGTGCACATGGTGCACTGGCCAACTTGGGATTTGGCTTGCTGAGATTGGGGCTGATACTCTGGCCAGGAGCACAGGCACATGGTTGTTCAGTTAGCCTGGGGCATGCCTGCCAGGAGTGGCCCATGGAGCTGTTTCTCAGGCCCAGGATGCAGGCACACTGCTGCTCAACTTGTGGGGTGTGTCTGCTGGGGCAGCCCATGAGGGCTGTTTCTCAGGCTCAGGATATGGTGATATGGCTTCTCAGCTGGCTTGTGGGTGTGTCTGCTGAGTGGGTGGCCCATGGGGCTATTTCTGAGGTTTGGGATTTTGGTCCAAGGCTATCAGGCATCCCATGGAAGGGTCATGCCTATCAGTGGCATCCTATGGAAGAAGGGCTGAAAACTTGGGAGAAAGATGAACATCCAAGTCCAGGAAGCTCAAAGAACCCCAAATACATTCAACCTGAATAGGTCCTCTCTGAGGCACATTATAGTCAAACTATCAAAAATCAAAGATAAAGAATTCTAAAGACAGCAAGATAAAAGCATCAAGTCATATATAAGAGAATCCACATTGGACTAACAGCAGATTTCTCAGCAGAACCTTACAGGCCAAGAGAGAATGGAATGATATATTCAAAATGAAACTAACAACCAAGAATATTATGCCCAGCAAAGCTACCTTTTGGGCATGAGGGAGAAATAAAATTTTCCACAGAGAAGCAAAAACTAAGAAAATTCATCACCAGTAGATCAGCCTTACAAGACATACTCAAAGCATACTTGCACCTGAAAGTGAAAAGACTATAACCACCATCATGAAAACATGGGAAAGTATAAAACTCACTGGTAGAGCCAGCACAAAAAGGAGAAAGAGAAAGGAAGTAAACATTATTACTATGGATATCATCTGACCACAAAAATAAACAACAAAAGAGGAAGTAGGGAAAAAAGAATATACAAAACAACCAGAAAACAATCAATAAATGACAGGGCCAGGCATGGTGGCTTATGCCTGTAATCCTAGCACTTTGGGAGGTCAAGGCAGGTGGATCATTTCAGGCCAGGAGTTCGAGAGCAGCCTGTTCAATATAGTGAAACCATGTCTCTCTTAAAAAATACAAAAATTAGCCAGGTGTGGTGGCACATGCCTGTAATACTAGTTACTCGGGAGACCGAGGCAGAATCTCTTGAACCTGGGAGGTGGAAGTTGCAATAAGCCAAGATTGCACCACTGCACTCTAACCTGGGTGACAAAGAGATAATCAGTCTCTAAAATAAAATAAAATAAAATAAAATAAAACGACAGGAGTAAGTTCTCACCTATCAGTAGTAACATTGAATGTAAATGGATTAAATCTCCCATTTAAAAGATACAGACAGGATGAATGCTTACAATTTTTAAAAAGACATAACTATATGTTGCTTACAAGGAACTCACCTTAATGTAAAGACTGAAAGTGAAGAGATGTGAAAAGATATTCTTCACAAACAAAAACCAAAATTGAGCAGGATTAGCTATACTTATATCGGACAAAACAGATTTCAAGTCAAAAGCTGTAAAAAGAGACAAGGACATTATATAATAATAATGGGGTCAATTCTGCAAGAAAATACAATTGTAAATATGTATGCACCCAATAAGAGAGCACCCAGATACATAAAGCAGATATTTGATTTAAAGGGAGAGATAGACCCCAATACAATGATAGCTGAGGAATTCAACACCCCACTCTCAGCATTGTACAGATCATCCAGACAGAAAGCCAGAAACATCAAATTTAAATTATACCATAGACCAAATAGAGCTAACAGACATTTATAGAACATTTCACCCAACAGCTGCAGAATACACATTCTTTTCTTCAGCATGTGGAACATTCTCCGGGATTGATCATATGTTAGGATACAAAAGAAATCTAAGCAAATTAGAAAACACTGAAATCATATCAACTATCTTATCTGACCACAATGTTATAAGAGAAACATTAGAAACTATATGAACATATGGAAATTAAATAACATGATCCTGAACAACTAGTGGGTAAAAGAAGAAATTAAGAAGGAAATTGAAAAATTCCTTTAAACAAATGAAAATATAAACACAATATACCAAAACCAAAAGGACACAGCAAAGGCAGTATTAAGAGGCAAGTATACAGCAATAAATGTCTACACCAAAAAATAAGAATAATTTCAAATAAACAACCTAATGATGAATCTCAAAAACTAGAAAAGCTACAACAAGCCTACCCCAAAATTAGAAGAAAAAAAGAATAAAAAAGATTTGAGCAGAAGTAAATAAAATTGGGTCTAGAAAAACAATACAAAAGATCAGTGAAATAAATGAACAAATCATTAGCTAGACTAAGAAAAACAGAGAGAAGATCCAAATAAATAAAACTAGAGATGAAAAAGGAGATGTCACAACAGACAACACAAATACAAAGGATCAGTAGAGGCTACTACAAACAACTATATAACGATAAATTCAAAAGCCTAGAGGAAATGAATAAATTCCTGGATACACACAGCTTACCAACATTGAACCAAGAAGAAGTAGGAAACTTGAACATACCAATAGTAAGTAATGATATTGACTCACTAATACAAAGTGTCCCCCCTAAAAAGTCCAGGACTGCATTGGATTTACTGCTGACTTCTACCAAACCTTTAGAGAACAATTTTTCTCAAATTCTTCCAAAAAATTGAAACACAGGGAGTTCTTGCTAAGCCTGCATAACCCTGATACCAAAAGTAGACAAGAACATAACAAATAAAGAAAACTAGGCTGGATGTGGTGGCTAACACCTGTAATCCCAAAACTTTGGTAGGCTGAGGCAGGTGGATCATTTGAGGTCAGGAGTTCAAGACCAGCCTGGCCAACATGGTGAAACCCCATCTCCATTAAAAATACAAAAATTAGCTGGGTGTGGTGTGCACACTTGTAATCCCAGCTACTTGGGAGGCTGAGGCAGGAGGATCACTTGAACCCAGAGGTAGAAGTTGCAGTGAGCAGAGATCACACTCCTTCAATCCAGCCTGGGTGACAGAGTGAGACTCCATCCCCCAAAAATAATAAATAAATAAATAAAACTACAGGTCAATGATGAACATGGATGCAAAGATCCTCAACAAAATGCCAGCAAACCAATCCAACAACGCATAAAAAAGATAATACATTATGATGAAGTGATCATGATGTATCATGATTAATCATCTGTGCATTCCTGGGAAGTATCCAGGAGTACACAGATTTTCCAACATGTACAGATCAATAAACATCACATATTGCATCAGTAGAATGAAGGACAAAAACTATATATGATCATCTCAATGGATGCAGAAAAAGCATTTGATAAAATTCAACATCTTTTCATGATTAAAAACTCTCAATAAATTTGATATAGAAAAAAGTACCTCAACATAATAAAGGGTCAATATGATAAACTCTGTACTGAACAGGAAAGGCTGAAAGCTTCTCCTCTAACAACTGGAACAAGACAAGAACACCCATTCTCACTACTCTTATTCAACGTAGTACTGAAAATCCTAGTCAGAGCAAATTAGGCAAGAGATGGAAATAAAGGGCATCCAAATTGGAAAGGAGAAAGCAAAATAGTTCCTGTTTGCAGACAACATAATCTTACATGTAGAAAAAACCTAAAGAATCTACAAAAAAAAAGCTCTTAGAACCAATAAACAAATTGAGTTAAGTTGCAGATACAAAATCAATATACAAAAATCAGTAGTGTTTCTCTACATAAACAATGAACTAGCTGAAAAAGAAATCAAGAATGCAATCACATTTACAATAAATACCAAATAAATTTAATCGAGGGGAAAGATCTTCAAAAGGAAAGCTACAAAGCACAGATGAAAGAAATAGAAGATACAAACAAATGAAAGGACACCCCATGCCCATAGGTCAGAAGAATTAATATTGTTAAAATGAACATACTACATTCAATACAATCTATTGTATTGAATAGTCAATACAATTTCTATAAAAATACCAATGACATTCTTCACAGAAGTGGGAAAAAATTCCTAAAATTTGTATGGAACCACAAAAGACCTGGAATAGCCAAAGCAATCCTGAGGAAAAAAGAAAAGTTGGAGGCATCACACTTCAAAATATACTACAAACCTGTAGTAACCAAAATAGCATTGAACTGGTGTAAGAACAGAAAAAGACCATGCATGAAATAGAAAACCCAGAAATTAATTCATATACCTACAGTCAACTGATTTTTGACATTGGAGAAAGGACAGTCTCTTCAATAAATGGTGCTGGGAAAACTAAACATCCATATCCCCAAGCTATTACACTATGTAAAAATCAACTCAAAATGGATCAAAGACCGAAATGTAAGAGCTGGAACTATAAAAGTACTGGGAGAAAACAGGGGAAATGCTTCAGGACATTGGTGTTGGAAAATATGTTATGAACAAGACTTCAAAAGCACAGGCAACAAAACAAAAAATAAACAAATGGGGATTATATTGAACTAAAAAACTTCTGCATAGCAAAGGAAAACAATCAACAGAGTGAAAAAGCAGCCTATGGAATGAGAGAAAATATTAGTAAACTATTCTTCTGACTTGGAATTAATACCCAGAATATACAAGGAACTCAAACATCTCAATAGCCAATAAATAAATAAATAAATAAAATAAACAATCTTACCATTTATTTGATGAAAAAATGGGCAAGTAATCTCAACAGTCATTTCTAAAAAGAAGCCATATATATGGCCAACAGAGAAATATTAAAAAATGCTCAACATCACTAATCATCAGGGAAATGCAAATGAAAATCACAATGAATTATCTTCTTACCCCTGTTAGGATGGCTGTTATCAAAAAGACAAAAAATAACACATGCTGGTGAGAATGCAGAGAAAGGGACACTCTTGATGGGAACGTAAACTCGTCTAGCCATTATGGAAAACAGTATGAACTACTATATGATTCAGCAATCCCGCTACTGGGCATTTATCCAAAGGAAAGGAAATCAGTATATTGAAGAGATGTCTGCACCCCCATGTTTATTGCAGCACTATTCACAATAGCCAAGATATAGAATCAACCTAGATGTCTAACAACAGATGAATGGAGAAAGAAAATGTGGTATATATACACAATGAAATACTATTCAGCTATAAAAAAGAATGAAATCTTGTCATTTGCAGCAACAGGCATGGAGCTGAAGGACATTATGTTAAGTGAAATAAGCCAGGAAAAGAAAGTGAACACAGCGTGTTTTCATTCATAGGTGGTAGCTAAAAAAAGTTGATCTTAGCTGGATGCGGTGGCTCATGCCTGTAATCCCAGCACTTTGGGAGGCCGAGGTGGGCAGATCACCAGGTCAGGAATTTAAGACCAGCCTGGCCAACATGGTGAAACCCTGTCTCTAATAAAGATACAAAAATTAGCCAAGTGTGGTGGCACACGCCTGTAGTCCCAGCTACTTGGGAGACTGATGTGGGAGAATTGCTTGAACCTGGGAGGCAGAGGTTGCAGTAAGCAAAGACCACACCATTGCACTCCAGCTTGGGTGACAGAGACTCCATGTCACACACACACACAAAAGGTGATTTCATAGAAGTAAAATGTAGAGCAGAAGATACTAGAGGTTGGGAAAGATAGGGGAAATAAAGAGGTAGAGAGAGATTTGTTAAAGGATACAAAATTACAACTAGATAGGAGGAATAACTTCTAGTGTTCTATATTCTATACCATTGTAGGATGACTGTAGTTAACAACAGTACATAGTTTCAAATAGCTAGAAGGAGGATATTGAATGTCCCCAACACAAAGAAATGATAAATGTTTGAGATGGTGGATATGATGATTGCCCTGATCTGATCTGTATACATCATATGTATGGAAACATCATTATGTACCCCATATATGGGTACAATTACTATGTGTCAATTTAAAAAAAGTATAAATGAAGAACTGTAGTTGCCAGGAACTGGGGAGTAGGGAACTGGGGAGATGTTAGTCAAAGGGTACAAAGATTCAGTTATTCAGAATGAATAATTTCTGGGTATCTAATGTACAGTATGATGACTATAGCTAATACTGTATACTTGAAATTTGCTAAGATAGTTGATCTTAAGTGTTCTTACTACACAAAAAAATTGTAACTATGTGAGTTGATAGATATGTTGATTGGCTTGATTGTCATTCTTATTTCACAATGTATATGTATATCAAAATCATATTGTACACTTTAAGTATTTACAATTTTTATTTGTCACGTACACCTCAATGAAGCTAGAAAAATTAAAATGTAGAAGACTTATAACTATATAAATTGCTTTACACTGTTCATGTTATAATTGTCATATATGTTACATCTGTGTGCATTGAAAGCCCTACCAGATGTAGTAATTTTGATCTTAAAATCAATCATATTTTAAATAACCCATAAGGAAAAAATATATTTACCCTCATTATAGATACCCAAGTGTTGGTTGAGTTTTGCCCTTCAAAAAATAGATATATTGAGTCCTAACCCCCAGTACCTCAGAATGTGTTTATTTGGGGATAAGGCCTTTATAGAGGTAATCAAGTTAAAATGAGGTATTTAGGGAGGCCTCTGTCCAATATGAAATAGGAAAAAATTGGGCACAAAGATACAAGCACAGGGAGAACGCCATGTGAAGACGAAGGCAGAGATCGGGGGCACGCCTCTCTGCTGATACTTTGATCTTAGACTTCTAGCCTCCAGAATGATGAGACAAAAATTTTCTGTTGCTTAAGTCACCCAGTGTGTGGTACTTTGTTACGGCAACCTTAGCCAACCTTAGCCAAATATTTCCCGTTTCCGTTGTTACTCCCTCATTCCTGAGGTCTCAAGCTTCCCTCGTATTTTTCCCTTCAGACTGAGCAACTTCCTTTAGTGTTTCTATTGATTTATCTTCAGGTTCACGGAATTTTTCCTCTGTCTTCTCTGTTTTTGCTACTGAGCCTGTAATGGGTTGCATAGTGTTCCCCACAAACTCACATTGAACCAGAGCCTTAGAATATGACCTTATTTGGAAACAGGATCTTTGCAGATGTAATTAGTTAAGGATCTCAAGATGAAATCATTCTGGATTTAGGGTGGGTTCTACATCCAGTGACTTTTTGTCTTTATAAGGAAAGAAGAGGGGGATTTGGATAGGAAAAGCATAGAAGGAAGAAGGCCATGTGAAGATGGAGACAGAGATTGGACTGATGCTGCCACAAGCCAAGGAATGCAAGAAGCCACAAGGAGCTGGAAGAGGGAAGGAAGAATTCTGCCTTAGAACTTTTGAAGGGCATGTGACCCCACTGATACCTTGATTTCAGACTTCTAACCTACAAGACTGTGGGAAAATATGTGTCTATTATTTTAAGCCACTCAGTTTGTGGTAATTTGTTACAGCATCCCTAGGAAACCCATACAGAGCCTTTTCAGTGAGATTTAATTTTTTGAATGAATTTTTTAGTTTTAAGATTTGACATTCAGCTCTTCTTTAGCATGTCTATTTCTCTGCTGAGAACTTCTATCTTTTAATTTACTTAATGAATACTTACCTTTACCTCTTGGAACCTGGTTATAATAGTTGCTTTAAACTCTGTCAGATAATTAATTCTAACATCTCAGGTTAAACATCTGTTCATCGTTTCCCCCTTCCCAGCATTTAACTGGATCTTTGTATGTTGAGCAATTTTGGATTCTGTCTTGGACATTATGAGTATTACTCTTGGTCCTGTGAAAATCTGTTTGGTTTATGTTCACAGGAAATCAACCTAGTAGTTCGTTTCAAATCACAGGTCTCATCTCCTCTTCTGTAACCAGTGTTTGGATGTTGGGGGTGTGAATGTTGGCTATCCTGCCTGCCATTGGTCTCACGCATGCACAGGTCACAGGTGGGCCTGGGACTTACACCTGATCAGACACAAGGCTTAGAGGATTCCCTTCTCCAGCTCTTTTCCTTTGGGTTCCCCTATGTACTCTTGGTCTCCCAGGGAACCATTGTCCCATTCCTCTGGACAGAAGGATAGGTTTTCTTTTACAGTTTCAGTTACTCATGATCCTACCACCCAGTTCTGCATGACCAATTCAGTCCCTGGGCAGAGTGGTAAGGTAAAAGAGCAAAAAGAAAAAAAGACAGTAAGTGTCCTGACATCCCTCCCCAGCTCTGCCCTTCAGAGCATAGGGTCTTCCTTTCCCTGTTCCTACTGCCAGAAAAGACCTTTTTTTTCCTTCTCAAAGTTGTAGCCGCCTATATGGCTACTGCACATTTCCCTATTTGGGGCCACTCTAGTGGCAGGGTGAGGAGAGTAAAAACAAGACAAATAAGAAAAAATGTTGTTCAGAGAGTTTCTCCACATTTCCTAGCTCGCAGTGGACCTCTCCACCATTCTCTGTCAAAAGAGGGAGCTTCACCCTCTGAGTTGCTCATACTGGCTGGGCTGCTCAGTTCCACAACGGAGGCCTTCCGTGGATCAAATGTGAGAGACAGAAGAGGAAAAAAATCAACAGGGAACTCTCTCATGAGGCTTCCTTCCTCAATTTTTGTTTTCCTTTCCCACTCTGCCTGCTACTGTCTGCTTTTCAGATAGCTGCTTTTTGAATTTTCCAGATGTTTTAGTTGCGCTGTTTAGTGGGACAGAGAGGCTGTAATAGACTTGCTCTATTGCTTGGCATCGGGAGTGGATCTATCTTTTAAAATTTCTTTTGTTTATCTTTCATTTCTACATGATTGCACAAAGGGGTGCTTCAAAGTCTTGAGTTTAAGCCATGCACAGTGGTGTAGGCCTGTAGACCCAGCTACCTGGGTGGACTGCTTGAGCCCAGGAGTTTGAGGCCAGGCAGGGCCACATAGCAAGACTCCATCTCTAAGCAAAGAGAAGCATGAACTTACAGTGCCGTCATCAACTGAAAATATTTGGTGCTTAAAAAAAAAGCTGTTATTTAATTTTTTTTGAATATCTGTAACGCTAACAGAAAAGATTCCTCTCAAATACTTTGCAGTGTATAGAAGTTATTGGAAGTTATGTTTTGATGATTATATGATCATTGTCTAGCATGGAATCTGGTTTATTGAAGATGAAATTATTTTTATGAAGTTAAAGCTCTAGCATTCATTCTGGTCAAGTATTCTGGTTGCACAACATAGAAAACAACTCCAAGAGGCTGAAGTAAAATGGGAAGTAGTTGTATGGTCTCTGAAATCTCATGGAATCCAAGAACAAGAAGCAAGAGGTTCATCTCAGCTTCCTAGCAACAACATTTGGAATTTGGAGTGCTAGGAGAAACCAAGGCAGCTTCTTTCCCATATGTTGTTTTTTTTTTTTTTTTTTTTGGTGGGGAAGATTACATGATTCCTTACATTTATTACTCTCTATTTGCTTAATCCTCTTTCCTTTCTCCACAAAGTTATCAGCTTCTTAGAGACAATACTGAGTCACTGCATCCATCTTGCCCAAAGCCAGCTCTGCCTCAGGTTAAAATAAATTTCATTTATGTTGAATCAGTCCATTTTCTGTTCTATTTTAGGCAGTTTGAGTTGGCTCGAATTGCAAAAGAAATCACCCTAAAAAACTATTTGCCTCTTTATCCTATTTAAGGTTCCATCAGTTTTGAGATTCCAACTCCCTTCTCTTTCTCTAGATTTTTAAAAAATTTTTTATTTTATTTATTTTTTTGAGACAGAGTCTTGCTCTGTTGCCCAGGCTGGAGTGCAGTGGTGCAATCTCAGGTCACCGCAAACTTTGTCTCCCAGGTTCAAGTGATCCTCCTGCCTCAGCCTCTCGAGTAGCTGGGATTACAGGAGTACACCACATCGCCCAGCTAATTTTTGTATTTTTAGTAGAGACAGGGTTTCACCATGTTGGCCAGGCTGGTCTGAGCACCTGTTAAACCCAACACTGTCTTATGTATTTTCCATATATTCACACATTTAATCTGTGAGGGTATGCATGAGGTATGTGAAACTACTTTCCCCTTTTTCCATATAAGGAAACTGAAATCTAGAGAAGTTATGTAAATATACTTATGAAATGGCAGAAGCAGTGCCAGAACCCAGGTTTCTCTTACTCTAAAGCCTAAATTCTTAATACCTTCACTCGAATGTCTCCCAGAAACTATCAGGCAGTGGTCTTTTTACCAAGGAAGAGTTTGTGCTTGGTGTTATCAACTAGGAAGAATGGGGAAAAAACGATTATTTCCAGGGAGCAGTGAGACCCAGACCATCTCTAAAATATGTGTGTGTGTGTGTGCGCATGCGTGTATATGTTTCAGGCGTGGCGTCTCCATGGTTTCTTTGAGTAAATATGAAAAGTGATTTACCTTACCTAATTAGATTAATGGAATATTAGCTTAAGAGTTATTAATGTTGGTGGCAAATATCTCCTTTATACCCAGTGGCTCTAGCTCACCTGTTATACCTGAGAACAAGTAAGCATTGCTCACCATAACTGTTTCAAGGTTTGCTTTTCCTCATGCTTCTGGACAAAGCACACAAGATAATTCACCTGGATGTGGTGGGAAAGGTCACTGCTTTGTAAGGGCTGACTTGGAAGACTGTGGTAGGTGATATTAAACTTTGTGTGTACACACAAGCTCTCAAAAGTCACATTGTAGTGGTAACACAAACATACCCTGCAGGGTGGCACACCAGCGAAGAGCCAGCTGGGAGCCCAATCTTTCTTGGCATCCTCAAGGTGGAGTTGATCCTAGTACCAACTACTGTCTTTTTGGTATTGGCCATTGGCATCCTCAAGGTGGAGTTGATCCTAGTACCAACTACTGTCTTTTTGGTATTGGCCAGAGGCCCTTGCAGAGATAGAAAACACCTGGCTTAATTTTCCAAACTGGGGCAGGATGGGTTAGCACGTTAGAAAGAGAGAAAGGCGATGGCAGGACTCATCGCTTGTTTTTGTGAGTACAGCAAGACTGATCCAGCAGTCAATGATGAACATGGCAGGTGGTGAATAAGCCAGCTCCTTACAGCACTCCCGGAGTTGATGCTTTTCTTTTGGCTTCCATTAGCCTTCAATAACTATGGGATTCCCAAGGGCTTTAGCACAGGTACAAAGAGGTGGAGGCATTAAGCAATAGCTTAGAGGAAGCAACAGAGTTTTCCCTATTGACTCTCCCTTTCCCCCTTGTCAGCAATACAGTGAATTGACAGATGTTTGTAGCTTACTGCAGCATTTGGTTCCAGCTGTGCACACGGCATGGGTAGTAGTGGGAACATTGTGTTCCCCACCTGTTCATCATGTTCAGACTAGCGAGTGTGTGTTTAAGTACAGGCTGTGTCCGGGGCGGGCGGGGGAGGGGGTGGGGTAGGGGGGCTGACCTGTGTTTGTGTGTGTGTGTGTGTGTGTGACCAAATTGCTTCTATTTGTGAGGATTTTGTCACAGCCTAGGAGTCCAGGCTAACAGAGTCATGTTTTCTTTTTCTTAGTCAACTCTTCTTTTCAAAAAGTAAGCAATTAATATTCTCTCCCAGCCAGCTCCCTCGCTTCTGTTAGATGAAGTAGCCATCAAAGATATGGAAGTCAAGACAAATTTTGGTATTGCCTGACACTTTAATTTCAGATATAACTCGAGGACAGATGATTTATCTTAAGAAGCTTTCTTTTATTGGTAAATTACCTAGCTGATAGTTACAAATTTATCTTCTTCTACTTACATATTCCTTTTAGGAAAAAAGAGAATGAGAGAATCCTATACTTATATCCTTGAATTAGTTAAGCTACCTCAACTATTAAGAAATCCTGACTTTGGAATAAAATGCTAGCCATCATAGTCACCAACTTCACCAACTTTGGGCCCCTCTTGCCTCTTTGATAGTGTCAGTGTAAGTAGAATTCATTCATTCATTCATTCATTCATTCATTCACTCTTTCATTCATTCATCACACAAACATGTATCAAGTATCCATGCTCGTGTGTCTTATATTTTGGTATTTATTGAATTACTCATGCACTTGTTAAAAATGCAAATACCCAGGCCCTGACTTCATCCTACTGAATCAGAATCTCCAAGGAGTAGGTACTAGAAATATGATTTTTAAAAAGTCTGTTTTAGAGGTACTCTAGGAAGACAGAGATGAAAAGGACAGTCCTTTCTCCCTGCTAGATCATCATACAAATGAATAGATAAGCTAGAGCAAGAAAAGTCCATCTAAGCCATGATAAAATACGTATGGCACCCATGACAGAGAGAGGTTGCTTCTACTAGGAGGAGGAGGGGTTGCCTAACCAGTTGGTGTAGTGCTTGCTCTCCATCAGCTTGGCTGCTGGGGAATGGCCAGTCTCCTAGAGTGTATGTGATGTTGCCTCCAAGAGTGGGCATTAGATACAGAAAGAAGGAATACATCTTGCCCTGTACTGTCCTAATCTAGCAGCCATCAGTGGACTGAAAGGAAAGGGCTAGAAGGAGGATTTGCCAACTTGTCAATGCTCTCATTTCTGATGAACATTTGCAGGTTTCTCTTTGGCAGTACGATCAAGGCTGGAGATTCACAGTAAGGAACTTAAAAAGCTCACTGGGCTTACCACCAGGAAAAATGGAGTTTGGCTCTGTCCTTGCCACTTATTAGCTGGGCAGTTTACTTAATCTGTTGCCTAGTTTCCCCCATCTACAAAGGCAGATAATATCTATATTACAGGATTGTTTTGGGAATTATATGATATATAGTACATAAACTGTTTGACATTGTACCTGGCATGTGGTCAGTGCTAATAAGTAGTAGTTATTTTTAGTAATAATATCAATAATAATGGACCCCCCTTTGGGTCCCCAGAAATGACTCCTCAGGCCATCAAACCCAAACTCCATATTTACAATGGCTCTCAACTATTTGCTCTGTCCCAGCTCCCTAGAGGGCTCTGACATTGTTGTAGCAGTCTCACTGGCTCAGGGCAGTGATTCTCACTCTGGGGTCTATTCTTTCTAGGTTTGTTTTTATTTCCCCTGTTGATTCTGAAATTAGATAGGAAGGAGAGCAGTGTGTTGGAAGCAGGGGTGAAGATGGTAAGTGATGGTCTCCCAAGACTCAGTCCCCAAGATCTGCAAACAGCAACACAGCAAACCCCAGATTGCCATGGGCTCTGATTTTTGTCTCTTAGCATGAGGGCAGCCATGTTTCCATCTGAGCCTAATGGCGATGTCCACAGCCCCTGCCAAGAGCCTCAGAGCAGAGACTTTAGTAGAAGATGGAAAATGAGTGACTCAACATAGTGAAGACATTCTCCAACTCCTCAGCTTCCTTTAGATTGTCCCGAAAGGGAGATTAGAAGGGGTTCTCAGAACTAAGACTGGAAAGGGAGTTTATACCATTAGGGCAAAGATTGGGAGAGAAAGGTACTGAAGTCAAATGAGACTTCTGTGAAACACTTTGGAAAGTACAGATTTTGAGACTAACTACATGAACAGCAGCAGCATCAATAACTGTATCACTGGTGCAGGCTGCAGACATCAGCTGGGAATGAAGGTGATTCTCAGGGCCCTTAATTTGGCCCTCAGCCCCCAGCCAGACCTAAGCCTGCAGCTGGCTGCACAGAGAGGCAGCCTGTTCCATCCTTGGAATTCCAGCTTAGGTGACTACATAAGGCATTTTGGTTTAGTGGTTCCTTAAATAAGACGACATTCCTTTAAGTTTAATCTCTCTCCTGCTGAAATTTCCTACCCTCCTCGGCTTTACCCGTTAAACTGCCGCTCATCTGAAAAGTGCAACTAGCAGGGTGAAAGTAGTGCTCTAGTGACCGTTAAAATCTATCCTGGGACAGCTAGCACGCACGGAAAAACTTGCCATTCGCTGCATCACCCCCCCCCCCCCCCCCCCCGCTATTCTTATCAGAGAGAACATGGAAAATATTCTCCCTTCCTTGGCTACTTCCTCCTCCCCTTACTGAAGGATGGTGTGTGTACATCTGAATGGGGGTGGGATGCGGGGGGTGGAGTTTAGCTTTGGGTCCTCAACAAAAACATAATGGTTCCCAGTAGGCCAGAGCGGGGCAACCAAGGAGGCAGGATCCTGGCCTCTCTCGGATCTGCAGGAAGAGTGGGCTGTGCGGGTACAGGGTGGGATGCCCGTTCTGGCCGGCGGTGCCTGCTGAGCCCTTCCTGATGTGACTTTATTAGACAAACACCTACTCCCGCCAGGGGTAGACACACTAGTATTCTGCTTTAGGAAGATTTCTGCAACACGACAGGGTGCAATTCAAAATCTGGGTTCTCCTTTCCTGAGCTCAGAAACCAATTTGTTCTGAGATAGGAGAAGGCTCTGTAAGCAGAAGACCTAAGAGATGGAAGGAGGCGCCTGGCGTCAGCGGGTCGCTTCTCAGCCGTGAACACGAGCGGCCAGCAGGTGTCAGTGCGTCCTCGCTTTGCCCTGGCGTTCGGCTCCTGGACCCCTCCCCACCTCTGTCTAAGGGGGCGCGGTCCAGACCCCCGGTCGCGCGTGTCCCGCAGACAGCTTCGTGGCTGGGAGGACACGTAGCCGCTTCTTCCCTAAGCCGAGGTCCGAACTCTGGCCTGTGCCACTTCCCCAAAGGTGCTGTCCATTCCGCCCAGGGGTTCCATCCGAACCCGCGCCTTTCTCCCTCTCCAGCACCCCTTTCTCCCCAGCCGCGAGGAGCACCTGCGGACCGGGTCGGCTCTGGCCCGGAGCCGGGCTGCTCCAGATGTAACCCACACCGGAGGTTACTTCCCTCGATTTGGGCAGGGATTCCCCTCCACTTTTTCTTCCCTTTTCTCCCAAGATCCAGCTCCTTGGGGGCACTCACGGGTGCCCGTCGCGTTCTGCTCGGTTGGCCGGGAGCTGCATGGCCAACTCCCAGCAGGGGCCGCTCCCCCGCCCCCCCGCCCCCCCAACCACCGGGCTCCCTCTTTAAGCCTCTCGCTCAAGGTACGCGCCTCTCCAAAGGGCTGGTCCCGCCTGAGGGCAACTCTCCCCGAGGTCCAGCGCTGGGCGCCGGCGCTAGACTGGCGGAGGGGTGGTGCGAGGGGCGGGGGAGGGTCGGCTTCCCACGTGGGGGCTGACGCTGGCTGCTCAGCAACGCCGGCTTGATCCTGGGGCTATAAAACGAGTCCACCGTGAGCGCAGCGGAGCAGCAGCAGCTCCGGCTCCGTGCAGACGCCCAGCAGCCGGCGTGCCGCCGCCCGGCAGCTCCAGCGCCTTCTTCCCCCAGCCTTGCGCTCCAAGCCCAACTCGCGCTGTCGTCGGACCCCGGCCCATCCAGTCGCGCTCGGCGCCCACCTGGCGGACGCCCAGGAGACACCCTGCCTCCGTCGCGGCTCCTGGAGAGCTGATCGTTCACCTGCCCCGGCCCGCCTGAGGACGGGGGTGCCTTCATGCGGTGCCCACACTCCTCACCCCGCCGCCGCCGCCGCCCCCGAGCTCCGCACAGTGCGCCCCAGCCCCAGCAGGGCGCACAACTTTGGAAGTCTCGCGGCGCTCCGAGAGGCGGCAGGGTCCGCGCCCCAGCCCCGGGCCGGGCCCGGCCAGAACCGCAGCGTCTGGGGGAAGCCAGAGAGTCGGTAATCGCTTCGGGGATATAAGGAGACAGACATAGGACCCCAGGCTCGCATCAGCACCCCTCGGCTGCCTCCCGGGGTGGGGGCGGGCCCCGCACACGGTAAGACCTCTTGCTTTCGCTCAGGCTCAAGAGTCAAGATATAGATATCGATATGTATATATATATTTAATTTCCTGTCATCCTTCCAAGTTATCAGGCCACCGATGATTTTTGTTCTCCCTTCTTGAAGAATAAATCTCTTTACCCATCGGCTCTCCCTACTGTCTCCCGCCGCTTAGAAATAAAACTTGGCTGTGTTAGGAGCTCGGAGCGAGAAGGCGCCCACCGAGAGCGTCCGAAGCGCGAGCCAGGCGCAGTTCGCGGGACCCGGGCCATGGGCCGCTAGCGGTCCCCCAGCTCGGGCCCGGCCTCCCTTCGGCCCCCTCCCTATGTGAGCCGCAGCCAGGCGAGCGGGGCGCCGGAGGAAGAGGAGGACCCACGGGCGCCGGGCCGGAAGGCAGCTGGCAGCAGGCCCAGGCGAGCGGGCGCCCGCGTTCATGTTCCGCCAGGAGCAGCCGCTGGCCGAGGGCAGCTTTGCGCCCATGGGCTCCCTGCAGCCGGACGCGGGCAATGTGAGCTGGAACGGGACCGAGGCGCCGGGGGGCGGCGCCCGGGCCACCCCTTACTCCCTGCAGGTGACGCTGACGCTGGTGTGCCTGGCCGGCCTGCTCATGCTGCTCACCGTGTTCGGCAACGTGCTTGTCATCATCGCGGTGTTCACGAGCCGCGCGCTCAAGGCGCCCCAAAACCTCTTCCTGGTGTCTCTGGCCTCGGCCGACATCCTGGTGGCCACGCTTGTCATCCCTTTCTCGCTGGCCAACGAGGTCATGGGCTACTGGTACTTCGGCAAGGCTTGGTGCGAGATCTACCTGGCGCTCGACGTGCTCTTCTGCACGTCGTCCATCGTGCACCTGTGCGCCATCAGCCTGGACCGCTACTGGTCCATCACACAGGCCATCGAGTACAATCTGAAGCGCACACCGCGCCGCATCAAGGCCATCATCATCACCGTGTGGGTCATCTCGGCCGTCATCTCCTTCCCGCCGCTCATCTCCTTCGAGAAGAAGCGCGGCCACAGCGGCCCGCAGCCGGCCGAGCCGCGCTGCGAGATCAACGACCAGAAGTGGTACGTCATCTCGTCGTGCATCGGCTCCTTCTTCGCTCCCTGCCTCATCATGATCCTGGTCTACGTGCGCATCTACCAGATCGCCAAGCGTCGCACCCGCGTGCCACCTAGCCGCCGGGGTCCGGACGCCGCCGCCGTGCCGCAGGGGGGCGCCGAGCGCAGGCCCAACGGTCTGGGCCCAGAGCGCGGCGCGGGCCCGGGGGGCGCGGAGGCCGAGCCGCTGCCCACCCAGCTCAACGGCGCCCCTGGCGAGCCCGCGCCGGCCGGGCAGCGCGACGCCGACGCGCTGGACCTGGAGGAGAGCTCGTCGTCCGACCACGCCGAGCGGCCTCCCGGGCCCCGCAGACCCGAGCGCGGCCTCCGGGGCAAGGGCAAGGCCCGGGCGAGCCAAGTGAAGCCGGGGGACAGCCTGCCACGGCGCGGGCTGGGGGAGACGGGGATCGGGACGGCTGCGGCAGGGCAGGGAGTGGAGCGCGCTGGGGCCGCCAAGGCGTCGCGCTGGCGCGGGCGGCAGAACCGCGAGAAGCGCTTCACGTTCGTTCTGGCCGTGGTCATCGGAGTGTTCGTGGTGTGCTGGTTCCCCTTCTTCTTCACCTACACGCTCACAGCCGTCGGGTGCTCAGTGCCGCGCACGCTCTTCAAGTTCTTCTTCTGGTTCGGCTACTGCAACAGCTCGCTGAACCCGGTCATCTACACCATCTTCAACCACGACTTCCGCCGGGCCTTCAAGAAGATCCTCTGCCGCGGGGACAGGAAGCGGATCGTGTGAGGTTTCCGCCGGCGCCCGCGTAGACTCACGCCGACTGCAGGCAGCAAGGCACCGAGGAGTGCTCAGCCCCAGAGCACTCAGAAACCCGGGCCCTGTCTGCTCTGTGTTTCCTCCTCTGGGGTGGCTCTGCAGCCTCCTGCGGGCGGGCGTCTGCTGCTCCTACAAGGGAAGCGTTCTTGCTGCCAGACCCACGCATCCCCAGTTGTTGGTTTGGCCACTCTTGACCTGGAGCCATCTTCCTGGTGGGCCACCCCAATCAGTATTGCTTCCTGAAGGTATTTTCACCTTCTTCCCCTGGTATAGCCCTCACAGCTCTTCAGAGCAAGCACTGGACTACAAGGGCATGGCTCACAAAAGGTTAATGGATGGTTACCTAGAGGATTACCTAGCCCTGGCTAATTCCCCTTCCATCCCCAGCTCTCTCTCTCTCTTTTTTAAAACCCACTCAGGGCAGCCCTGCCTGCCCTCCCCACCACCCCCTCCACACTGTAAATATACACTATTTTTGATAGTACACATGGGGACCCCATATCTCTTGACCTTGGTTTTGACGGTGAAATCCTGGCCTTGGGAGAGATGCCTTCCAGGCAGACGCAGCTGTCTGGTTCAGGCCAAGCCCCATTTGCAATGCAAGCCCTTTCTGGTGTTATGATGTCCCTCTATGTCGTCCTTTTCACCAGCAACTGGTGACTGTCCCTTTGACACGGACCTGCTTTGAGATTTCCTGACGGGGAAAAGATTTCTGTCCATTTTTTTTTTCCTGTGCCTAACAGCATAATTGTCTTTTCCTATGTAAATATTATGATGATGGATCAAGACATAAGTAAATGAACCTTTCTGCCTCACATCAGCCCTGTGTATAAAGCCATTATTCTCTGATGCACTGTTCGCCCCAGTAACTCACTTTAAAATCTCTCTTTCCAGTGTTCCCTCTCTCCCTGCAGGGCCACTGCTTGAAGAATATGTATGTTTCTATCTCGTATGTATGTGCGCCCCTCCTGCCCCAAAAGTGCTGACTATGGGAAAATCTTTTAGCTGCTGTTTTTAGACACCAAGGAGTGGAAATTATGTGGAAGAAGCAAACCTGATACAATTTGCCCAAGGTAAACAGTTTGAAAAGACAAATGGGCCTGCCAAACTGTACAGTTCCCGCCCCAAGAGCTGTTAGGTATCAAAGTGTGGTCCTTTCCCCCCTCCCTGCTTTTCTGGTTGAGATCATGTCATTGATGAACTGCCAAAGTCAGGGGAGGAGGGCGGAGACCTTGTGTTTACATCTGCGTTTCTACATGTTTTAGACAGAGACAATTTAAGGCCTGCACTCTTATTTCACTAAAGAAAAACTAATGTCAGCACACGTTGCTAATGACAGTGGATTTTTTTTAAATAAAAAAGTTTACAGATCAAATGTGAAATAAATATGAATGAAGTGGTCCTCTTGTCTGTTATCTGAGTTTTCAAAAGCTTTAAGGCTCTGGGAACATCTGATTTTATGGATTTTTAAAAAATAAAAAATGTACATTATAAATTTTTTTTAAACGTTCGATCAATAACAAAGCTATCATTTCCTAAGTGTTTCTGACATGCTAGACACTGTGGTGAACTGGTTGTAGGCATTGCCTCATTTACTTTTCTCAAGAACCCTATGAGGTAAGTTCTGTTACTATCCCCATTTTTCAGGTGAAGAAACTGAGTCTCAGAGCAAGTGACTTGCTCAAGTTTAACAAGCGGTGGAAATGCATTGTACCTAACTTTATCTCGTTCTAGGGCCTGTACTCTTAACCCCAGAACCTTTCCAGAGTTTTGGTATTAGCCCTTCTCAGAACACTTCCAGTGGAGAGGCGTCTATGCAGTGTGCTATCCACACCAGGTGTGAGATATATCCCAAGTATGTAATATATACAAGGTGTATACATACCCCAGTGTCTATATGACCTAACGTGTCTATATACCTCAAAGTGTGTATCTACTCCAAAGTGTGGTATATGCACCAAGTGTGGAATATATCCAAAATGTATATCTCACCTTAAAGCATGGTAATATATGACATCGTGTGGTTATGCACAAAGTATGGTCTAAACACCTGAACAGAACCATGTATTCGTTGGTGGTTTGTGGTTTGAATTGTCTGGCCAGAAGGCACGCATCCTTCTTGTTGCATTGCTGTAATAGCAAAGTCTGCTCTGCTGTCTAGGAGGGGCTTATGGTCGTCACACTATGGTTATGGCACTTTGAAGCTGGAAGGGGCCTTAGTGATCCAGGAGTCCAACCCCTCATCTGACAAATGAGAGGGCAAATGCAGATTCAAGAGGAAGCGACTTGCTCAGGATCCCATGGCGCTAGGTGACAGGGCTCTGACTCCAGGCTGCCTGGGTTAGGGAGCAGCTGAGAGATGTGTAGTAGTAGCTCTGTGCTTATAGTCAGACGCAGTGCTGATGAATAGCCACTCATGGAGGAGGGAGGTTTGAGGGGCAAACTCAAGCATCAGGCTGTGGTTTTGGGGGAGGCCAGCTTTTGTGAGCCCAGCCACCTGTAATATGTATGGATCAGCTTTGGACGCTCCCCGGAAGCAGGTCCTCTGCACCCTCTGGGCCGTACATGCAGCATCTCCTCATCTTCCTTTGCTTCTCTGGTGCAGGAGAGGGTGTCTGTGTATGCAGCGGTGGGAGGGTGGAGAGCCCTGAAAAATGATCTGGGCACTGAGGGGTCTGGGAGAGGGAAGACCATGGCTCTGAGGGGGTGAGGAATTCCTGCTGTCACCTGGATCCTCTGAGCCGGCAGACGGGAGGGTGGCCAGGTGCTGGGCTCCAGTGACCCTGGCTCAGAGGCTTCAAAAACCAACCTCCTGGCCTGTGGCGCCAAGGCTGGCTCCCTGGTCTGGTTCTGTGGCCTGCTCCCCATCCCACCCTCACCCCAGTCTCTCCTTTCCCTCCTCACTCCAGCGCGCCCATCGCCCCAAAGGCAAACAGTGCCAGACAATAGCCTGCCTGGCAGGCCCCCAGGCCCCAGGCTGTGTGTCCCAGCCACAGGAGCAGATACAAACACTGCTTGCTGTTGACTCTCAGCTCTGTCCTGTCTGCCAGGGAAGTGTTTGCCTTGCCTCCACCCCCAGAGAGGGAAGAAGCATGGACTGTGGTGCTACAAGGAGGGGCCTCTGGTGTCATGCTCCTTCATCCTCGTTACAGAAGCAGAGAAGCCTTAGAGGTGGATGGAGGCTTCAGAAAGTGGGGGAGAGAGGGCTGGAACCCAGGCATGGATGGGTTTCTGAGTTCACAGTAGGAATCACTGTTTATTCATTTGCAAAGGGCTCAAGCAACAGTCTGGCAAGGTGTGGGGTAGGGAGGGAAATTGAGGCAAAATGGCTCCCGCAGGGATCTTGGCTTAAAGAGCAGGAGATAAGACTCTAACCCCCACATTTTCCTGTGCATCGTATCTGTTCCCGAGTATCTGGGACGAGAGGGTCTGTCTTCGTGGCTGAATCTCCTGTTTTATGTAACTTTGGTTGGGATATCGAAAGCCATTGGCTTTTGGGTCTGAAGTGCGTCTTGCTAGATTTACTCCTGCAAGTGCACTGGGTTGGGGGAAGGGTAGTGCCTTCGTTTGAGCCTGGGCACAAGCACGATCTCCTCCTCCCCAAGGCTTTGTTCAATTTCTTCTGTGCTAAAAGGCTGGAGGAGAGAATGATGAAAACATGGCTTAGGCTTTCCCCTGTCTAGGACCCTATAATCAAATCAGAGATTTAGAGCCAGAAGTATCGTCATCAATCCTTAACTCTTACCTTGTACTGGCAGATCAAGGGACCTGGGACCTAGAACAGCTGTTGGTTATGTAGCATTCCAGGAGCCCTTGAACCCACTCCTCCCTGTGACTCTCCATCTGATGTCACATACACCCAACATGAATTCTATTTTGTTTTGGGATGTGGTGAGTGGCTAATCAACCCCAGAGGACCCCCTGTGCCTGCTTTGTGTCATGGACCATCCTAGGCATTGCAAGGCAGTTCTCTTCCTTCCCTGCATGCACTGTACAAAACTCACCACTTGTCCCTGTGGAGTGAGATGAGGGCCCGCCTCTGCCCTCTGGAAGCTTTGGAGCTACATGGGAAGCCAGGATGTGCCTGTGAAAATCACTAATTAGCCACACACAGCGACAGTGTGGCAGTAGGGGAGAGGATGCCATGTGCCCACCAAGGATAATGGGCATCCGTACTGTGAGTGAGCGGTGGGGGAGAGGTGGCTGTGGCTGGGAGCTCAGAGCATAGAATGTGGGAGTTGGGATGCCCACACTTTGAGAAGGAAGCCCGTGAAGGAAGCTCTGGTTCTAGCAGCTGAGTCCTGTGGGACCAGTGCCAGGCCTGGGCAGTGGCACCTGGGCCCAGGTCAGGCCTCAGCTTTCATCCAACCTTATCCTTGGGGATGGTATGACAAGGTTCTGTCCCCATTTGGGGACACCTGTAAGGAAGTCTACCTCCTTGACTCAGTAGCATAATAGGATCCAGGTACCCAGGTCCAGAGCCCAGTGCCAGACTAGCCCTTGGGCCTCTGCCCTGGGCCCTGCCACCCCTCACAGTGGGCCTGAGAGTCCGGGGTGCAGAACGGGGCACCTTCCTCAGCAGAGGGCACGCCGGAGAGGGAGACCACGTCAAGTCACGGAGCAAAATCACTGACACTCGGATTTGTTTTGGAAATAACATTGATCTATTTGATTACCAAAAATCCTGGGGCTTAGAGTTAGTTAAATACAAAAAAAGACAACAGGGCCTGTTGGAAACAGCCTAGATTGAGGATTAGGAGGCCTGGGTTCTAGGCCCAGTTTTGTCTTTTACCAGTGATGTGATCTTGAGCAAATCCCTCTCTGAGTCCCTGCTTCTTCATTTATGAAATGCAACTGGTTGGTCTAATATTATTTAAAAGTGTGTTCTGTGCAGTTAATTTAACTACAAAATCTATCTATAATATCTACATTATCTATCGACATTATCATCCTATCTGTCTCTACTGTCTATCACCTCTGTATCATCTCTTCCCTGTCTGCCACCTATCTGGTGAAATGCTGGGGTAAGCAGTCTTTAATAGGTACCTCTCCTTCAGGATCTCTCAGAGACTTTGATGTGCCTGTGTGGTTTGCGATTGTCTGAGAGAGGATGACATGGTGTGCTGATTCCCAAACTCCCTGGACTGTGAAATTTCATTTTTTTTTTTTTTAAACAGAGCATCTCAGTGAATCATGTTTGCTGGAACACTTGTTGAGTAACACTGGGTTAAGGGATCTCATGGGGCTTTTCTGCTGCTCCATTTTATAATTCTATGAAATGCGGGTCTGCTCTCTCCTTCTGTCCAGGCCATAGGTGAGGCACACTGGGAAGGGCCAAACCATGTGTTCTCTGTAGGGACAGCTGGCGCTAAGGGCCATTGGCCTCATGGAGGCTGGGGTAGAAGTGAGGGTTTGGTGTGTTTTCCAAACATAAGCTAAGCTTATGTATATGTGTGTGTAACATGTGAGTGTCTATGGGTGTGTGTGTATATGTGTCTGTGTGTGTGTAAACAGGCACAAATGGATACTGAGGACCACTTTGCTCACCTGGGCCTGACATGTGAGGGTATACATGTATGCACCAGGGGAAGAGGTCACAAAGGAAATTAAAGGGGAGTGTGCTGTGTCTCACTGGTTGTCATGTCAGTTGGCCCCTCCCTGCCTGCGAGGCTGCTCCCCCGAGGTGGAATGCCACTCCCCTTCTAGGGCAAGGAAGCCAATCTAGGAGGAGGATGGGATGATGCAATGTGCACATTCTGGGGCAGGCAACACTGCTTCTCTGGCAGGCGTATTCTGTAGCCTCCAGGCTGTCCTGTTCTCCATGGAAGGGGCAGTTTATCTGACTACAGAGAATTCTGGAGGGGATGGGAGGCAAGAGTGAGAAGCTGTTAATGTTGTCCCCAAGTTTTTCAAGGGCAGGGACTTGAGACTTCTTTAAAATCTGTACCTGAGAAAAACAAGATGGCACCCTGTGAAGGGATGAGAGAAGGGGAATTGAAAACGGACTATTTGCAAGGTACAGGCAGGGTTAAGAGAAACTTACAAGGGCCCTGGGACATGCACAGTGGGAAGCTGTCAGCACCTTCAGAAGGGGCGAGGTGCTACCCACACTATTGGAACTGGGACTTTGGGGAAGGATGCCTGGCAGGAACTGCTGGCAGAGGACCCCTGCAGCCATTGCTAAGCTGTATCCGGACAGGGAGAGAGCAGGAAGTATCAGCACATTCTCCACTCTCACTCCCACACCCTGATCTGCTGGTGGCTGCCCTTAGGCAGAACTCAGAGAGCACAGAAGAAAGAGTAAGGGGGCAGCTCACAGGGCTCAGCCTTCCAGGGCCCAGCATGGACAAGGGCAGAGACTATAGCCAGAGGTGCAAGTAGAGAATATCTAGTGTAGAACCCAAAGCCTGAGAAAGGCAGAGTAACAGCACTTTGGGGAACAGGCTGGAGAGAGGCCAGCTGCCTTTCTGCAGTTTGTCCAAGGGCCAGCTGCTTGGGTCACTGGGCATCTGTAGAAGAAAAGCACAGGCCCTCCTTCCTCCCTGACTATGCAGATGCAAGGCTGTGTGTGGGGTTATTATGTGTGGCCAGACTGTGTGAGCATGTGCGTGCGCGCGCGCGCGCGCGCGCGCACACACACACACACACACACTATCCTCTTCTCTGTCTTCCCTGTCACCTGGTCAGGTGAGAGAGAGAGAGAGAGATCCCCAGGGACCCGTGTGGCTGGCTCTTGGTCACAGTTCTCTGGGTTACCCCCGTCCCATGTCTGTGGCTCAGACAGAGCTCAGAGCTGCCCAGCAGTGATGGCCACTGAGGCTGGGGCCAGTGGGGAGTCTGCTGCTCTGTTCTCAGCATGCTCCCTGGACACACTTAAGGGATTGTTTTTTATGCCCTAGCCCTAGAGGAGACACAGAGACATTTAATGAAAGAATGATAGAGTCCTTCCTTCGTTTATTCATTCAACTCTGTTTTGGAGCCTCCCCAAGCTAATGTTACTAACATCACTCTATTTGTACTAGGTGTTGGGGTAGAGTGGGGAGCAAACTAATTAGGATCTTTACCTCACAGAGCTTCTTCTGTTATTGGGGACAGCTTCCTCTTGTGTTGGGGGAGAGCTTCCTTTGTGGGGAGAGAGCTTCTTCTTTTGTTTGGGGAGAGCTTCTTTTGTAGGGGAAGAGCTTCTTCTTTTGTTGGGGGAGAGCTTTTTCTTTTGTGGGGGAGAACTTCTTCTTTTGTGCGGGGGAGAGCTTCTTTTGTGGGGGAAGCTGCGGCTTTTGTGGGCTCCAGCAAGTGGTAAGCCTAGTGATGCAGGTGCCAGGGTGGGTGGGCTCACCATGGGGAAAGCTGGCCCAGGTGAAGGCATTGGGGAGGGAGCCTGGAGAAGTGTGCAGTCAGATGAGAGATGAGAGATGGGCAGGAATAGGTCCAACAAAGGGACTGGGAGTGCCAGGGGTGGGGGGCATTGCATGTTCAAGCAACTTATGAAGTCCACTTTAATAGGACCATGAGATGTGAGAATGGCGAGGCTGGAGGAGGACAGTCCAGATCATGCAGCCACAGGTAAAGGTTTTATCTTGAGGGCATGGGGAGCCATGAGAGGTGTTTTAGGCAGGGAAGGGACATGATCAGATTTTTTTTTTTTTTTGGTTCAGAACAATCATTCTGGCTGCTGGGTGGAGACTGTTAGGGGAGGGTTATTGGGAGCAGCAACTCAGAGCGTTAATAGCCTGACTAGGGTGCTGACACCACAGGGAAGGCCAGGAACCCTCACTCCCTTAGGGTCACCCAGTGGCAGAGCCAGTCTCTGTGCAGACCCAGATATTGGGATTTTAGAGCTTCCCTTACCTGCAAAATACTGTATACCACTGCCCCTACCCTCTGTGAATCTCCATCTTCTCCTTGGCTCAGAGCTTCATATTCATGGTCAAATGCAAACATCTCCTGGAGCGTGAATTCAGTCGGTCGTGGTGGTATGTTGACCTAATAGGCCACGGGACCTGACCTGGTCTGACTCGCTTCTCGTTTCTGAACATCACCATCTTATCGACACAACAGGCCAGGGAAGATTTGAGGAGAGACCGTGGAGCACAAGCACACCATGTCCCCCAAAGACTAGTTGATTATCAAGGGTGAATGAGAGCTTGCAAGGACTCACCGCTGCCAACTCCATGGATTCTGCTTGGGAATCAGAAGATCTGATAAGCCCCAAATCTGGAACTTGCACAGCTGACTCCTGTGCCAGGCTGTTCAGGCCCTCAAAGATAAAAGTCATCCATTTCCAAGAAGTTAGGGAACTTGTGACTTGACAGGGATGTCTACTTTGCCTGCCATGAGGAGCTCTCAGCAGCAAACTCACTGCTCTCGGCTGGGCCTTTTCCTATGACCCTCTACATTTGCTTGTTTGCCTGAAACCTAATTCTTCCATTTTGAACACTTGCTTGGAATGGAGCTATCCCTCCCAGGAGCTCCCAGAGAGGGTGGCCCAGGTGAAGGCATTGGGGAGGGAGCATTGGGTTCTACACTAGATATTCTCTACTTGCCCCTCTGACTATAGTCTCTGCCCTTGTCCATGCTGGGCTCTGGAAGGCTGAGCCCTGTGAGCTGTCCCCTTACTTTTTCTTCTGTGCTCTCTGAGTTCTGCCTAAGAGCAGCCACCAGCAGATCAGGGTGCAGGAGTGAGAGTGGAGAATGTGCTGATTCTCCCTGCTCTCTCCCTGTCCGGACACAGCTTAGCAATGGCTGCAGGTGTCCTCTGCCAGCAGTGCCTGCCAGGCATCCTTCCCCAAAGTCCCAGTTCCAATAGTGTGGGTAGCACCTCGCCTCTTCTGAAGGTGCTGACAGCTTCCCACTGTGCATGTCCCAGGTCTTGGAGGGAATGGCTGGTATTCCCGAGAAGGGCACTTTAAAGCTGAAACTTTGGAATCAGGAAGATTGGAATTAAAATCCTGGTTCCATCACATAGCTTTGGTTTAACCTTGAACAGAGGGCTAAGCACCAGTTTCTCCACGTGTAACTTGTAGAAGAAGTTGCCAGTGTTTTGGTAGGTTGCTTAGGCCTACGCTTGGCATCTGGTAGGGGCTCAGTAGTGCCAACCTTTTCTTCTCCAGTTTGGAAGCTGAGCAGCTCATTTTGCTCCCGTAACTGCTCTGGGCTGAGTGGGGCTGGGCTGGGCAGTGTTTTAGGGTGATTTGTGACAGAGATTTGACCTCTTAGGTCTTAGCTTTCTCTCTTTACAGCCTGATGGAAGACCTTTTGTCTTCAATAGCACAAGAGGGTGGGCCTAGAAGAACTCCAAGACCCATACGTGACCTGAACGACCACGATGCATTTCTAGACTTGAAACTGAGGTCTCCTGATGCCAGGTTAGTGCTCCTTGCTGCTTCTTTGTACCACAGGTTGGTTTAACTATCTTCTGAACATAATGCTCATTTCTGCCTCCATAACTCTGCTTCGATTCTCCTGCATGTGGAATGCCACATACATGCTCCCTCTGCTGCCTCCCAAAATCGCACCCAAACTTTAAAGCCAAGCTACACCACCATAGTTTACAATTTTAATAGTGGAAAGAACCTGGGGTTTGGCGTCAGTTATACTGAGGCTTAATCCTTGGGTCTGTCTTGCTGTCAGTTCCACTCCCCATCTCCAAAGGTGGCAAATGCCTAATGGGGGTACATGGTGAAGGACACCATGGTGCCGCTGAGAGGAGCTACTCATGGGCCTGCCCCCTGCCCTCCCATTCTTGAAAGCTCTGAGGGAGGGTCTTTTCATCACTCTTTCTTCTCATTCAAATGGATTGGGGCTAGAGACTTGTATCTTCCCCAGTTCTTCTGTGCCCACTGCTGGAGAGCTTTTGGTCAGAAGAGTTTCAGATCTAAACCAAAAGGGTTGGGTGTGGTGGCTCATGCCTGTAATCCCAGCACTTTGAGAGGCTGAGGCGGGGCGCGTAATTTGAGGCCGAGAATTCAAGAACAGCCTGGCCAACATGGCGAAACCCTGTTTCTAGTAAAAATACAAAAATAGCTGGGCATGGTGGTGCATGCTTCTAATCCCATCTACTTGGGAGGCTGAGGCATGCGAATCGCTTGAACCTAGGAGGTGGAGGTTGCCTTGAGTGGAGATCGCGTCACTGCACTACAGTCTAGGTGATACGGGGAGACTCTCTCAAAAAAGAAAAAAAAACAAACAAACGTAAACCTAACGGAAATCATGAGAAATGCAGATTTTCCCCTTAGAGGGAAAGGTTTCTACCATATAAGCTGCCCCTAACTCATGAGTTCTCCAAAGCTCTCCAGCGTGGGGCTAAGACGAGCTTAGATTTTGGTGTCTGAGGGACTGGGGTTTGCATCCTGGCCTCAACTCTGACAATCTACGTGACCCTGGATATGTTGTTTTTTTCCCCATGGCATCAAGTAAAAATGGGTAAAATATTACTTATCTCATGGGGCTGCTGTAGAATTAAACGAGGTGATAACTTTGCAGTAATAACTCAGAATTTAACATAGAAGATGGCTTTGGTCCTGTGAACTACAGGTCTGGGGGCAGGGCTGCCTCTGTGTAATCTCTGGACACTCTTTGATCCCATCTCCAACACTTGCCTCCTGCTCTGCTAGCTTTGTGGAATGGGGCCTGTGGATCCATATTTCACTTCAGGGCCACACCAGGGTTCCCTGTTTTTGTCCCAGTGTAAGTTCTGAAAGGGCAGAGCAAATAGGAGGAAGTGAAGGGAACTAATTGGAGTAATTTCTTTACTGCTTTATGCTTTGGTTTACTCATATGTAAAAATTTTTGGGTTTTGTTTGGTAAGAAACAAACACGTTAATGTAAATTAAGTGTTTAGAACAATGTCTGGTACAAAGTAATTGCTCAATAATGGTTAGCTGTTATTTACTTATTTATTTGGCACTTACTGTGAATTTGTCACTATGCTAAGTCCTGAGGATACAAAATGGGAAAGATCTAATTCCTGTCCTGAGTTTCATGTTGGAGATAAAGTAAATAACTAGAGTAACTCATTGTGTTATAGACAATGCAAGAAATTAGAATCAGTAGTTCTCACCAATAATAGGGCATTAACTCTGCAACATTTATTTCATTTATATACTGGAATATTTTGTGTGTTTAAGAAGAAAACAAATCTATGTGAAAACTGTTTATAATATAGATTTAAGAGAAAAAGACAGATGATAACCAGTAGAGTATGATCTCATAGAAATTGAAAAATAAAAAGACAAAAAAACTGGAAAAACAAACTGTTAGTAGTTACCTTTGCAGTCAATTTTTTCCTAAAATTTTCTTCTTACATTTTTCTGTAATGATCATGTATAACTTTTGTAGCAAAATGAAAAATTCTTTGAAAGCAAGAAGGAAACACTATAGTGTCTCCAGTTTAGAGGGAAGATATGTTACTGTCTATTGAAGAAATGAAGGCTGTGATGAGAGAAGATGGACATAATCAATTCATAAAAATTCAAAAATAGATGTTTACAGCAGGAAAAAACCAGTCTCACCAAAAAGGAAATCAACACGATGGGAAAAGACATTAGGTAGAAAATATTCAGAAAAAATTCCAATCCTGCACATTTAAGACTGATTCCTTATAATAAGAGGAGTCTGATATCGATGTTGATGGTTGGCACATAGGGAAATAAATGCATCTCCATTTGGTTAATGGAATAACTTTCTAGCAATGAAAGAAATGAGCCTGAGAACAACTGTAGGATATCTCGCAGTAAAAAAAAAATACGGAAATAATAAAGTCACATAATAAAATCTCGGTAAAAAGGAGAAATCACAGAACGCAAGGCCAGAAAGCCACGGCTGTGCTGGAGGTCGACAGCAGGTGTCCGTTCTGACTGCTGCATGCTCATGCTCTATTGGGTGCTAACATTTTAAATAACGCCTCTAGAAACACATGTGTTCATACACACTGGTATGATATGCAAATCGAGCCTTATCTTCTGGAGAGAAATCTGGCAATATTGTAAGAAGAGCCGTAACATTACTTACAATATTATTTTTCTCCATTGTCGCACTCTTGAGAAACACTCACTAAAGAACTAATATTAAGAGAAAAAAGATGCCCACAATAATGCTGTTTATGTTAGCAAGCATTGAAAACTATCTGATATCTACTCATAGGGACATGGCATATTTTCATAACACCACATAGCCATCAGGGTTGTTTGCAATGCCCTCTTCATATCTGAGTTCTCATGCAGTCCCACCAGTGGGTGCATATTGTCATTCTGACTTTGTGGTAGATCTATGTGACACGCCAAGGTTACTCAGAGTTCAGTTTCTACTCTACCACTTCTTCAGGAGCACAGTCCACAGCTCTTCCCATAGCTTGTGGCTGCATGTTTATGATGCCACATCCAAGGACTTTGTTTCCTGCTGAGTTTCAGTCACCTACATAGTAGGCATCCAGTAAACATTTGGTGGATGAATGAGTTAATATGATGAAATACACTTAAGTCAGTAGATGCGACCATTGAGAACCACGTTAATGCAGGAATAGTGAATGCAAAAATGAGAACATGGTGTTGAGTGTGACAAGCACACATATTACATGACTGCTCCACACTGGGTGTGCACAAAGACAGAGGAAATCGCTCACCTCACAGGGACTAAGTTCCGCAGGAAAGAGAACGTAAGTGCTTATATTTTAAGGACAGAGGAAGTGCTGTCCACCAGGGAAGAGCCTGTCTCCTGGCTGGCAAAGTCCTTGCTCTTAAATTATCAGTGGTTGATTTGGTACAAGGGCTAAGATAAAACCTGATGAGATCTGCAGGTGTTTGACGTCCCAAGAGCTGTCGCTCTGATGCTTTTTTGTGCTTGAAACAATTACAGAGTGAAGATGGGATGTACAAAGACTTGTGTGGATACCGTTTGTATTAGCCAGGATTCTCCAGAGGGACAGAACGAATAGGATATATGTCTTTACGAAAGGGAGTGTATAGGGGAGAACTGGCTCACATGATCAGAAGGCAAAGTCTCACGAAAGGCTGTCTGCAAGCTGGGGAAGAAAGAAGCAAGTAGTGGCTCAGTCCAAAAGCCTCAAAAGCAGGGAAGCTGACAGTGCAGCCTTTAGTCTGTGGCCCAAGGCCTGAGCACCCCTGGCAAACCACTGATGTAAATCAAAAGTCCAAAGGCCAAAGAACCTGCAGCCTTCCAAGGGCATCAGAGGAAGAGAAGGAAGCATCCAGCATGGGAGAAAGATGAAACCAAAAGACCCAGCAAGTCAGCTATTCCCATTCCCTCTTCTGCCTGCTTTGTTCTAGCCATGCAGACAGACGATTAAATGGTGCCCATCCACATTGAGGGTGGGTCTTCCTCTTCCAGGCCACTGACTCAAATGTCAATCTCCTCTGTCAATACCCTCACAGACAACACCCACAAACAATACTTTACCAGCTGTCTAGGCATCCTTCAGTCCAATCAAGTTGACACTTAATAGTAACCATCACACACCTATAGGCTGTCAAGGGCTGTGATAAGCACTGCCTGGAGGGTTGTGGAAGGATCCTCAGAGAGAATAGCTTTGTGCAGGATCTTGAGGATATGGAGGAGTGGATGCGTGTGCATGCACAAGCGTGTGTGTATGGGATACACACACGTCATATACTATACATATATATGCCTTTCCTCCCTCTCTCTATATATCTATTTATATGGCAATGAGTGCTTTGAGTTGGGGGAAAGTCTTAGCTTTTAAACACAGGGAGAGGGATTGAAAACAGAACCCTGATCTAGGAGTTTGCCAGTGCTCAGGACAGTGGAGTTGGAGGAAGGTGTTCTTGTCTCAGCTTTTAGGCCGGAGACAAAAGGTGGTCTCAGCTCATTAAGTAAGGATGGCCCTGGATCTGTAGGGAAGAACCAGAAAGGGGAAGGGGGTCAGAACTAATCAGCTCATATGGCTCCGGGCTTCACAGTACCATTCCTGGTCATCCTTTGTGTGTGCAGCAACAAAGGTCAGCCTTTGTTTTGCTCTCTGAGTGACTCCTGTCCTCCATGCCACCCTCCATGGAACCTGCTGAAGCAGAGCCTCAAAGTCAGGGTCACCTTGGCATGTATTCATAGCCACTTCTTCTGGGTTCTCCGTTGTGTGGCCTGGGTCGGGCAGGGTCTTGGCACCCCGTCACTGCGGTTGCTCATCTGCAGCAGCTCTGGCGTGTGCTCACTGTTCGCAGTGTTAGTCCTGAATCACTCACCGCAACTCACTTGCCTCGTGCCGCCCCATCTTACTTCAGTTGTCCTGATGACTAATGTGGTCACTTCCTCTCAGTTTTTAATTGTTTTGGTTTGTACTCGGTACATGCTGTTGTTGTCTTATGGGTTTTGTCTCCTCTTAGTGATGATGATGATGATGATGATGATGATACCTATTCGGTGATAATGATTCCTCACTCTCTATCCCAGCAATACAATGAAGAATGTCTTATGCACATTTTCTCTGACCCAGCCCTGGGCTCCTACTATCATGGGGCAGGGATGACTCAGACTCTGCTGATCTCAGCTTTGCAGATGCGATCTGGACGATTTCCCTGCCTGGGACCTAGATGGGAGCAAAATTGATGGAAGCAGTAGACATATGACACTCTTTGTGAGGTGTCAGCTCCAGGCTCTTTGTGGGGTTGGAGACTTTCTTGTACCTTCTGCATATTCCCTGCTTTTCTGCAGCACTCCCAGCAACCTCTTTTCAGTGGGGCGGAGAGAACCATGGTGATGGTATTGAAGGAATTGGATTCTGTCTGTAGCTCATCAGGGTCATGTGTGGGATAGAGGCCACGCGTGAAAATCAACCCACTTGTTATGTGGTGAATGTCTGTGGTTTGCATCCCCAGCCATCATTCCCTCTTCTGACAATAGCCTCACTCCCATCTATGTATTGCTCTCAGTTGGTGTGTTTGGGGTGGGCTCCAAGGTGACTCTATGAGCTAAACCCAGATTTGTAGCCTGCCATTGTATCCCCCACTGTGACCACAATGAGTGTGCCAGGGGCCCATCCCTGAATTGGTCAGAGCCAATGAGATGCCAGAAGACTTTCAATGGAGTTGTTGAGAAAGAGGCAGTGTTTTTTCCCACTGGATGTGCCATGTCCATCTACAACCTGGGGCACCATGGAAGATGGAAGAACTCTGAAAGAGGAAAAGAAATGGAGCCCTAATGACACCAATTGAGTCCTTAATCTAGTTGTATGTGAAGTAAGACCTATCTCTAGACTTTTAAAAAATTTCATGAGCCAATACATTCCCGTTCTTTTAATTAGGCCAATCTGAGTTGAGTTTTCTGTCACTTACAACAAGGAAGTCCTGACAGATATAGTCCTGTGACATTTGGGTCAAAGTCACCTCATCAATATGCTCAAAGATTGCATGAATTTGAAGTGAGTTTCTTTGTTTTGCTTCTTTAGTTGGGTGTCACTTTGTCCTTGTGTTATGATCAACTTTCTAATTCAAACTAAGTTGACACTGCCTTAAACAGTTCTTTGAACTTATCTAGAGTCCATCAAACCAAGGTCAGAAACCCATAACCCACATGCTGTCCTATGGGGGCCAACAGGTCAAGTATATAAGGTTACTTGGAACAACTCCTTGGGAGGGTGGGAGGAACTTTCAGTTATCCATCAATTTCTGGGATTCTCTTATGTTACTGGATAGGAGGTAGAGGACTTCTGACCATCTGGGCTTCCAGTCTCGGGGTCCATCTTACCATTTGCATGTTTCTAAAGAGGACAGAGCAGTTGTTCTCACAACTATTTCCTGGCTCTGCAAATAGCACAACACCATCATCGTCCCAGAGGCATGACCCAAATCCTGGCTGTCCTGTAACAGGAGCTGTTGCCACCAAGTGACTTATTTCATGGTGAAACCTTCCAGAAATGGGTTTAGACATTGTTGGAATGTGTATGTATTTTTGTGCATTGCATTTTGGGGACATTATTTGATCTAGTTGGCAAAGTGAAGCCAGATGAGCTGAGAGCATAGGTCATTTGGGCTGCCAGCTTTCTGCACTTAAATATTCTGCTTTATTCCCCTCACATTTCTATAGAAGTTCAGCTTTCAAAATTATGCAACAGTATTTGGGCACAAAACTCTGTAAATGCCAATAATCTCTGTAAATCATCTATGTGTGTACATGAATCCAGTGAAAAATAAAGGAGCATTGTGGTCAAATGTGTGGACCCTGAAGTCTACATACCTATGTTCCTCATTCACCTGAGGAATGAGGAATGTCTGTCTTGAGGAAGAGAGGAATGTTGGGGATCACATTTCTTTTGTCTTTCCAAAACCAGCTGGGGTGTCACTGGCTCACCAAATTTCTCCATGTTTCCCATTTACAGTCTTTTTGGGCTGCTTCATCACACCATGAAAGGGGATATATTATTTGATTATTTATTATTTGATTATTTATTATTTATTGGTCTATGTAAGCCTTTCCTCCCTCTCTAGCCTGAAAGTGCTGTGTGGGTCAAGGCTGTGCCTATCCTGCTCCCCACCCGAGGTCTAGCACAGTGCTTACATGTCGAGGGTATTGGGTACGGTCTTGTTGACCCTTGGGCCTTTGCTGCCATGGTGATGGGGTTGGCCAGTAGGTGTGAGGGAAGAGCCTGAGGGCAGAAGTTAGGGATGGGAGGAGAGGTGTGGGTGGGGTGGCCCAGGGAGTGGGGGTTCAGTGAAATAAGGAGGCTAGAACCTTGCTTCTTTGTACGAGGAAGGTTCATGTGGCCCATTAGCTTCACTGAGAATGGACCTGGATTCATGGCTTGAGGGGGAGCTAGAGACTTGGAAGCAACCACGGCCACTTAACCAAGGTCCATTGCCCTGGTGATGTGGGGTCCTTCCCCTGGGCCAACCCTTCTGTTGGGCCAGTTCTGTTAGGTGGTCTGTGTCCTGCCCCATGGGGTCTGAAGGACATAGAGGGGCTAATGGCCAAAGAACTATGGGCAAAGGACTTGCCCTTGTTCTTCTTGGATGGGAAGCATGGAGGACACCTGGAGTTGGTCCCTGATCCTCTGTTGTCTGAAGCCATATCCTCAGGATCTCATGGAGGCAGGAAGACCTAGTCTTGCTCTCAAAGCAGCAGGCCCTTATTCCTACCACCTCTGCCTCAGCTGGCCCGCTGCGACTCCTTGGGAGCCCCTCCTTAACCATAGCCCCCAACACATTGGCAGCATGCTCAATTGTTGACCAGGGAAGAAACTTATAGCTCACCAGAGGAGTGACCCTGCCCCTCTATCCCCCACCTGAGATGGTCTGGGGTCTCTTTCTGGATCCCAGATGTGCCTCTGTGTGTGTGTGTGTGTGTGTGTGTGTGTGTGTGTGTGTGTGTGTATGAGAGAGGGAGAGAGAGATGAAGGAAGAGAGAGAGAATTACTATAAAATTGGGGGCAGAGAACAAGTGGAAAGTCACAGAGAGTACTTCTTCCCTCTTGGGTGCCCCAGTCCCCAATCCTATGGAAGCTGCCTGTCCTGGGCATGAGGAGGCTGGGAAGGGAGTGCAGTACAGAGGGCACAGTGCTTCCAGGGCTTCTGACCTCCAGGAGTGTACTTTTGGGAAAGGAACTCAAATGTACAGCAGCTCCTCTTGGGTTACCAAGTGTGTAGACTTGTATAGGCAGCTGGGCCTGGTCCCTGAGCCGAGCCCCAGGGGCTCTGACGCTCCTATTTACTGTCTTCCTGACTTGAGCACACCATCTCCTTTTCCATTGTCTCTACTTTTTCATCTGTAGAATGGGTATCCTACCACCTCACTCCAAAGGTAAGTCTAAGGAGACCACAGGTGAGGCAGCACTTTGCAAATTCTAATGTTCCTTGCCACAGTGCTGAGGGACATGGTGGATGACAGAGCACAGGAGCCCCGCACTGAAGTGCTGGGCGTCCGCAGAGGGACAAGGAGGGACAGAAGAGGCTGCTCCAAGGAAGGGCATTTGGTTTCTACAAGAGTCTTGGATCTTTGTCTTCTTTCCCTGAGCCATAAGGAACCAGAGGCTCAGTCGGGCTTTGGGGTGGTGGATGCAGGCAGCTGCAGGGGATGGAAAAAACAGGCACCGTCCCTCATTGCCTCAGATTTATCCAGTTCTTTGTCCCTGGTCTCAGAGGGTTCCTTTTCAGACTGTTGGGAACTACAGGGGCCCTTGGACCTTCAAGTGTGATTTTTTTTTTTTTTAATGGAAGTGGTTCTAGAGAACTCAGGAAGAAAACTGGCATCATAAAAATATGATGTGATGTGGCTAACAAGAAAGCATAACAGGCCTGGCTCTGCATGGCCTAATATAGCCTGGCATTCAAGCCCCAGCCAGGATGTAAATGGGGATTGGTAATTGAAAACACGAGAGGTCTCTCGGATGGGATGACGGAGAGCCTGCTGCGATCTCTAAGGCGGACATGCCAAGGGGATCTGAAAAGCGGCCCAAGGGGACTGTCCTGGGTTTCTAAGTGTGGGTGGGGTTGGGACCTGGATGAAGGCACACCCCTGCAGCCTCCTGCCCACACTCTGCCTAGCGGGTCAGCATCGGACTGACCAGTTCAATTAGCCCTCATGGGGAGGAGTGGTGGGCTCAGCGCCACCAGAGGTCATAAATTCCATCACCCTGACCTCTTGAGAGCAGAGTGGACCAACCTCTCCATTCCCCTGCCCTGCCAGCATCCTGGCTAGCTGGTTTTGGCCCTACATGGACTCTCTGAGAGAACATGGCCCAGTCCTCCCCCTCAGACAGCGGATTGACGCCAACTTTGAGTGTGGAAGCATCATGGGGGCAATGCCAGACACTTTTTCTTCCTCATCCTCTCTCCTCCTGCAAAGACACAGATCCATGAGTCAGTCAAGAAGCTAAAGGACTCTGGTGCTATTTGGTGCTGACTTGTGACTCAGATCTGGGGAGATAGAGGGGGCAGAATGTGGGAGAGGAGAAACAAGTTTGGGAGTGAGAATGGTTTCCCTGAGGCCACCTTGCCAGGTGACCAGTTCATCTCCGTTTGCCTTGGGCCTTCCTGGTTTTGGCAATGAAAGTCCCAAATCCCAGAAAACCTCTCAGTCCAGGGAGAACCAGGATGGTTGGTCATCCTTTCCCATCAAAACCTCTGAAGTCTGCTCCTATGGGAGCACCATCTCTGGATTGGTGTCGCACGTGACTCAGCCAAGGACCCAGAGCCTCCTGCTGGCAGAGCTAGGACTTGAATACAAATCCAGGGCTGTTTGCCCCCAGCCTGCATTACTTAGGTCCTTCCATGAAGTGGGACACCTGGATCTCTCCAATGATCTTGGCCAAGGCCTTTCCCCAGGATGGAAGTGGTGGTGAAATAGCCAAAAGAGGGAGGAGAGGGGTGAATGAGTCACCCTTGGAGATCAAAAAATAAGACCCTGCAGTTCACCGTAGCTCAGAGATGTGGGATCCCAAGAGGGGAAAGATGCGATCTCTGCCCTTAAGGAGTTCACATCCTGCTTAGAAAAGTGCAGTGGGCTTGCCTTTGGGTGCCTGGCTCAGGTGCCACTCAGTGCCACCTACACACACTCACCAGGAAAAAATAGACAAAGGGTGTGGTTTATCAAGATTGCATTACTTTTAATTTCCCTTATAGAATGTATTCATTCAAGAAATATGTACTGAATATTTGTTCTTAAGTGTGTTGTTCCTTGTGTATGAAACATACTCTTCTCTTTTCCCCTCCTTCTGTCCTTCACCCCGATGTCCCAATTCCACCCATTCCTCAGGTCCCAGCTCAATAGGTAATATTTATTGAACACTTAATACAGATCAGGTGCCATAGTAAGCACTTTGCACTGCTTTAATTAAATACATGTAATCCTCATGAAAACCATATGATTCTATTATACCCATTTTACAGATGAAGAAACTGAGTGGTTAACTGGCTTGCCCCATCATGACATATGGCTCTTCACTGTTAGGCTGGGTCGCACCCCGGCTTGCACTTTCCCTGCAAGGAAGGCTTTCCTGAGCCCTAGTGCCCAGTTTCCAAAGTCCCTTTGATCAGTCTCCGCTGGAGCACTTGTCACCAATCTGTGACACACAGTCTCCTTGTCTGTCTCCTCCGTGAAATGGGGTTCCTGGAGGGTTGGACTCCTTCCTGCTGTGTCCCTGAGAGTAGGCATTTAGGAGGAGTTTGGTAAATACATATTGGATGAGTAAATGAATGAATTGATGGATGAGTGAATGAGTTGCCTCAGTGGCCATAGGAGCTCTGAGGTCCTCAGCAAAAGCCTTTGTTTTGTCACTGAGGGGCACTCCACACTGGCAGCATTGGGCTGAGGAGCTCTTGACGGCACAAGGCAAACAGCCCTTCTGAGTAACCACATAACTATGACATCGGGAAACAAACTGATTTTTTAAATACGAAAACAAGTTTAAACTTTTTACAGTAAATGACATCTTTTCATGAATTCTTGGGATGAAACTGAGATTTGGAGGAAATTTCATGCTTGTGTTGGTGTCGACAGGCGCGTCTCAAATTTCACCCTTCACCCAGCCCCCTGCAAATTCTCCTCTGCTGTTGGAGTGATTTGGGGAAAAGTTTGAGAAATGCCGCCTGGAGGAGCTGGCTGGAGCTCAGGACATGGGATGTCTGGACTCAGTGTGGGCTGAAGGAAGGGCATTTCAGGGAGGCGCACTGCAGGAGCAAAGGTGCAATAATGGGGACAGGTGGCCCTCTCCTTGTTCCTTGTTCCTGGAGCTGGGTGAGCAGCCAGTCCCTGTGAACGGCTCTGAACATGCCAATAGCTATTGCAATATACGATTAGCAGCCACATCCTGAAGTACCACCGCCACCACCACCACCAAGTACCATCACTTGGAAAACCTCACACTATTTTTAGTCCCTTTAGCTCAAGAAAATATTATATCATCTCTTTTCCTCCCTACAAGCCAATTCATTGTTGATCTTGTCCCGTCGTAAAACCCTGTTCTCCTTTTTAGCTGTGCGAGAGCAATCAGAGGTGGGGTGGAGTCCCTCTGCTATTTTCATATTTTGTGTCACTTGTTCACATGGGAAAAATCATGACATTTTCCCACGTTGGGGCCCTGTGCAACCTGACTTTGAATTTTAAGCATGTAATTGCTCTGGATCATGCAAGGGGGCCAATGGGCTGACCGACCAGCAGGGCTCAGGGTTCCAGGTGCCTGATGTTGGCATGACGGGGGCTCGATGCCGACAATCTTATTGATTTTAGAACCATTTCCAAGAAGAAGAGGGGGAACCAGTGCCCCGTAGAGTGGCGGGAGAAAAGAGGGGCAACGTCCTCCATTGAAGGAATCTTCTCTGATTCAGTAGGAAGGCCGGGAGATGCTTGGCAGTTCCAGTCCGTTGCAGGTTTACAAAATGCTTTTCCAACTTGATCTCTTTTGGTCAAAATTCTGGGAGTTGGGGTGGGCAGAAGGCATGATCTGCCTCCTACAATTGAGGAAACAGAAAGGGCCAGAAAAACAGCCCAGTGCCCCATGGAGCTAGAAATGGCAGAACCGGACTGCAACTGGAGCCGTGTAGTGGCTGATGTGATGGGTCAGGGGTTCAGACAAACATGGATGTATATCAGGCTTTTCCATTTGTTGGGTGAGTATCTGCACAGTCATTTCTCTTCTCTGAGCCTCAGTTTTCTCAGCTGTAAAATAGGGATGATATCCTCTCACAAGCTGGGTAGAATGTGATCATAGATGTGAAGTACGTAGTAAGTGCTCAATATATGGTCCCTATTCATACTATCAATACTACTTTTTGCTGCAGATGTCCCATCTCTCTGTGTATCTTGCCCAGTCTTCCCCTCTCTCCTTCCCAGAGGGTCCCATCTGTTATCTCTTTCAACTTGCAGCCAAATAAGCTTAAAGAATATGTAAATAGTGTAAAAATTCAAGGCACAGACGTGTCTGTTGTGTTCTGGATCTGCCAAGAGACATCGTTGCCATTTCTCTGCCACTTCTAGCTCCATGAGCCCCTGGGCTACTTTTCTGCCCATTTGTTTCCTCAGTTATAGGAGGAAGATGATGCCTTCTGCCCACTCCAAATCCCAGAACTTTGACCAAAAGAGATCAAGGGGGGAAAGCATTTTGGAAGCTGCAATGACTTGGAGATGTGCATGTCCTTTCAGCAGTGAAAGGGGATTAAGAGAAGCTGCCGCCATGGGCTGGAGTCTGACCTGGCATCACCTGGACAATGGCTGGCATTTGTGGAGCTGTGAGTTTCTAAGAAGGAAATTATCTTGGCACCTCAGCAAAGCGACGGGCAGCTGTCTAGAGTCCCATCTGTAGGGGACACACACACACACAAAACACTGGAAATTTAATGTCACAGGCAATGTTTACCCAAGTGCTTTCAGGGAAAGTTTGATGAAATGGGAAGATCGTTTTTGGATAAGCTGTGTGGGATACAGCATAGTCTCCCAGAGTGAGTGCCAAGAGCACAAGATGGTCCCTAAATAGGGTGGAGACAACCATCTGATGAGCTTTCGGTTTGCTGGGTATATTTGGGGCCAAAGCTGAATGGCTTGGGGAACCCCCTTGCCAGGGGATGCATGGGTCTCTCTATCATGAGTCTGGGCTGAGCCTGGAAAGCTGGAAAGGGAGGAAGGTGCAGTGAATATCAGGCATGTGACTGTCCTGCTATTAAGCCATTTACCCAGACTGTCCCACCGCAGTCTGAGGTTGACGTGATAGGGGTGCATACATTAGGCAGATGCTGTGGGAACTCCCTGAATGGTTGCCCAGCTCTGGGGTAGACCTGGCCATGCTTAAAGGAGAACAAACCCTGCCAGGATTTCAGGCGGCCTGGGAGGTGGGGGTGCTGGCAGTGAGTGTGTCTCGCAAAGGCCACTGTCCTAGAGACAAAGGCTGGATGGAGGCTGGCCCAGTTCCTTCTGTTCCGAATCCTACAGAATCTCCTTGAAATTTCATGGGCCTCAGGGGTCCCCATGGGCTGAGGGGTTGAATGCTCCATGGCCGAAGCTTCCCTCTCTGCTTGGTAGTGAAAACAGCCACCTCCCCACCACCCCGTACGGATGAGCCACGGCTCCTGGCCTCCTGCCATTCACATGGTCTAGGTGGATGGTCCAGCTAGACAGCCAGCTGGGCATGTGCTGAGCCCCTGCTGTGTGCAGCTACCCTGTTAGGTGGCTCCTCCTGTACCCAGTTTTTAATCCTTCCAATACACTTGCAAAGTCAGTGTTAGAATTCCCATTTTATAGAGGAGGAAGCTGAGGCTGGGGTTAAGGATTCTGCCTCTAGTGGCTTGGGGACTCAGTCCTGGTCTAGAAGGACCCTCCCTTCCATGCATGTCTTCCAGTTCTAATGTCCACACTGGCTGAGATTTCCAGTGTCCCGCCCCACTTGCTGGGTCCTTGTGGGTTTTTGCTGTGGGTCAGGGAACTTCAGGATTCATAGATGCCGGCTGACTTAGGGTCTGGGGTGCTGGGCTCCCACCCTATTAGGAACCAGCCATAGCTGCTGGGGCCTCCTACTCAGGTGAGGAGGAAGCAAAAAGGCAGTTTTTTGTGGGACCCTGCACAGAAGGTGGAGGCATGCTCAGGGGAATGGGGTGGGACTCCTTCTCTCTGCACTTTTCCAGTTTTTCTGGGCACTTGGTGGTGGGAACCCCAGGGGACAGTATTGCTTTCCTTCTGCTTTTTGGGGTGGGGCTGGGAGGTGTGAAAAGGAAATGCAGGCCCTGGGCAGAGGTCAAGTACAGAGGATCAAAAGACCCATGTGTTATTTACTTGTCCCATTTCCTTGCCAAAGGCCACCCCTGGAGCCCAAAGCCCGGATCTTCAGAACTTGAGTCCTGCTGTTGTTCTAGAATTCTGGACTGAGATAGGGCAGGGGGCCATGGCCAGATGGATTCTTGCCTCGTTCTAGCCAGGGGAACAGCCGACTTGTTGGGCTGGACCAGGAATATGGCTACCCCCTCACCCACTTTAGGAATCCTAATTGATTTCTTTTTGACATTGCACTTTGCAACTCCCTTCTTCTGCAGGTGAAAGGGCAAACTGGAAGGTAAAACCTGCGGCGGCAAGGCCTTGAATGTTGCTTATCGCCTCCAAGAGCAGGGTGGAGAGAGTGACAGCTTTATGATGATTAACCTGTGAGTCTGCTGCATTGGAAAAAAATTAATCACGAGGCCCAAGACCTCCCCACCCCCAGCCACTTTTAAATGCTACTTTCTCAAGGCTGTGAACTTGATTCTTCCCCTCCAACTCATTCTGTTTATTTTGAATAATACTTCTCAGGAACTTTTACATTAAGCTTTCCTAGCTGATGTTGCTTGGTTTGGACTAACGTCAATAATAGGCTTATTTCCCTGGTGTAATAATGGAAACTATGCTTCATTTCATGTGCCGCCTCGGCTAAATTGTGGTGGCAACATGGAGCTCTGTATTGGGAAGAATCTGGAGCTGAGACCAGACTCAGCAGAAAATAGTGCTGTGATTGATTAGCAATGCCTGTCATGGCCATGGGAGGCAGGAGTGGGGACATCTGTGCCATCCCCTATTTAGGAGATTAAATTTAATTTCCCCACTCCTGTCTGTCTAGTCTGTAGCAAGAAGACCTTTAACATAAAAAGTCAATCCTCTTCTACAAGGGTCCAATATGCTGTGCCCAGTAGGGCACGTTATGCTCTCCAGAATGGTCTCGCTTTTCACCCAGCTTTCAGAGTGATTTTTTTTTTTTTTTTTTTTTTTTGTGACAGAGTCTCACTCTGTCGCCAGGCTGGAATGCAGTGGCACAATCTCGGCTCACTGCAACCTCCTCCTCCCGGGTTCAAACAATTCTCCTGCCTCAGCCTCCTGAGTGGCTGGGACTACAGGCACACACCACCACGTCCAGCTAATTTTTGTATTTTAAGTAGAGACGAGGTTTCACCATGTTGACCAAGATGGTCTTGATCTCTTGACCTCGTGATCCGTCCTCCTTGGCCTCCCAAAGTGCTGGGATTACAGGCATGAGCCACTGCGCCCTGCCCAGAGTGAATTCTCTACAAAATAGATACCATCAGCTCCCTGCCACCTACAGCAACACACGTAGCCCTTCAACACGTGGACCCAGCTTTCCTCCCCGGCCTCACCAGCAATACTCCTGCACCTGCACCTTAGAGCCCAGGTGTGCGGAATTTTTCTCATTGTGTTCGGAATTCACAGTGCCCTTTCCTACGTTCTTGCATTGTCATGTATGTTCCCTTTGTCCGGAACATCTCTTCCTTTCTTCTTATCCTTTAAGATCCAGCTGACCTCTTCTGCCGCGTGCCGGATCCTAGCGCACGCGCAGCGCGAGTTCCAGGCGCACAAGCCAGTGAAGAGGAAGCGGCGGCCTCTGAAAGGAACCGGGGCCTGAGGAAAGACGGTCGTGTTACAGCTCCCAAGAAGAAGAACCTAGAAGTCAGGATCTGGAAGAAGATCGAACATGACGTGGTGATGAAAGCCAGCAACAGCCTGCCCAAGAAGCTGACACTGCTGAAAGCCTCGATCAAGAAGAAAGGGGAGGCTGCTGCCACCTCCTCCAACAAGGCACCTTCCTGAGGAGGCTGGCCCCAGCGCAGGCCAACATCGCAGCCCCCGCCTCCACGATAGGACCTTGCAGGTGATCCCACAGGCTGCACTGTCAGGAAGAGAAGGACCCTGCCCCCCAGCACTGGGTCTCACCTAGAACTTCACTGGGAGCCTGGCCTTTGGGCAGCAGATCCTAGGGTGCTGAGAACCCAGCAATGGCCGGGAAGATACAGTCACCAACTTCATCTGCCCCTGTCCCCCTTCCCAGGTCCTACCTTCACAGGTTCAACCCAGCGCAACAAACCTGAGTTTATCATTTAAAAAAAAAAAAAAAAAAAAATCCAGCTAACATGTCACTTCCTTCATGAAGTCCTCTCTGATCCCTCCAGACAGATTAGTCCTTCCCTCCATCATCTGTATTCCCACAGCATTCTGTTCATTTCTCTGTCATAGCACAGGGACATGTAGACAGACAACTAAAGACGCAGCAAGCTGTTTCCCATTAGACCGGCAGCCTCTGGAGGGCAGAGACAGCCATGGGATGCCGTGGTGTTAGCACTGCCTCTGGCTCCCAGAAGACGCTTGTTGAGGGGTGACTGAAGCAATCAACATGAGGATGAATGAACTCCAGGATGTGTTGTAAAGTGACTTGAATTTTGATTCCCATTTGTTCGAGCCTGCCAAGGCTTAAATCGCGTTTGTTGGAATGTGAGAAAAGGAGGAAGAGTGGTGATTAAATGTGCTTGATAAAACTTCTCTATTTTGCGTTTGGAATAAAAATGAGAAGCTTGAGATAAAACGGTGCTTGTTTCAGTGCTGAACAGGCTTCTCCAAGCAGGGCCTCGTGTCTAAGTGTCTAATCCTCCCCTCCAAGTGGGGAGGGTGGCACCAGGCTGGGCACTGTCGTGGGGGGCATTATAAGGGGTGGCAGTGGGATGGAGGTGGGAGACACCGTTTCCCAGGTGGCAGGCCATGCATGGACGGTTCCACAGAGGGGCAGCCAGAGGCCAACATGCAAGGGTGGGAGTTAGTCGGGTGGGGCAGCTGTTCCAGGCAGGGAACAGCATGTGCAGGGCATGAGTTGTGTGCATTAACTTCCACCACACCCAGGGCGCCATGCTGAGTAGGGGGAGCGTTCCCTGCTTCTTTCTCATCCAGATCCCCAGCTCCACCAGGCTGCATCCCCAAATGCAGTGTTCACTGGTCTGTTGATTTTACTTTTCTTGGGTGGCTAGTAGACATAATTTGTGTGTCTGTGTGGAATATGGCATCTCGTGGAGGTGACTGGTGGTGTCGGCTTCCCTACAGAGTTGGCTGTGACCCTGTCATCATTCTCTCACTTGGTGATATGGTTTGGCTCTGTGTCCTCACCCAAATCTCATCTTGAATTGTAATCCCCATGAGTCTAGGGAGGGACCCGGTAGGAGGTGACTGGATCATGGGGGCAGTTCCCCCATGCTGTTCACATGATAGTTAGGAAGTTCTCAGGAGATCTGGTGGTTTCATAAGGGGCAGTTTCCCCTGCACTCTGTCTCTCTCCTGCTGCCTTGTGAAGAAGGGGCTTGCTTCCCCTTCACCTTCTGCCATGATTGTAAGTTTCCTGAGCCATGTAGAACCGTGAGTCAATTAAACCTCCTTTGTTTATTAATTACCCAGTCTCAGGTATGTCTTTATAGCAGTGTGAAAATGGACTAATACACTCGGCTTTTCTGGCTAATGGGAAAGGCAGGCAGGGAGGGTGACACTTGCAGAGCCAGCACTGCAGCCCACCATCCCTCCCCTTTCATGACCAGGAAGGGCAGAACGTGAGAAGCAGAGCTGGGATTTGAAGGGAGTCTGTGGGCCCCCTGGGGCTGAGCATGTGTAATGAGCAGAAAGAGTTCGGGCCACTCCGAGTGTCCCCAGACCCTTCCCCCATCTCTTCCCACAGGACTGAGCTGGTGAGGCTGCCTCACAGGGCCAAGGAAGGTCAGCACATTCAATCCGGTCCCGCAGAGTCTCCCCCAGGGGGCAGCAAGGATTTCACTTGGGGCTCTGCCATGGTTATTCTCTGCTGACCCTGACCAACGCCATGTGGGGTGGCTGGCACCACGCCCTGGAGTTTACCTGTCCTCTGTGTGCTCATAGCTCAGTAGAGAAACAAGATTAATACTGACAGGCAAATGATACAGTTTGGATACAATCTGAAGCTATTTGGGACACAGGCACATCCTCAGAAAGTTGTGCGAAATGTGTTTGCCATCAATAGTATATGGCCTGACTAAAAGGTCTCCCATGCCCCCTTCTCCCTAACTTACACCTCAAAGCAGTGCTGCCCAATAGAAATGCAATGGGAGCCACCTGTGTCATTGTAAAATTTCTAGTAGCCACATTAAAAAAACTAGGAAGAGAAGTTGAAGCTAATTTTAGTAAAACATTTTATTTAATCCAATCTATTTGGAATGTTATTTCAACATGCAAGCAATATAAAAATTGTTAATGGGCTATTTTACATTTTTAAAAAATACTAAGTCTGAACTGTGGTGTATTTTGTGCTTACAGCACATCCCAGTTCAAACTAGCTGCATTCAAGGGCTCCATAGTGGCATGACCTTAGCTGCTATTGCATTGGGCGGCAAAGCCTCAAAGACTTAAGCAAGTTATTTAGCCTTTCTGTGCCTCAGTTTTCTCATCTGATGGATGGGGATGATAAGAGTACCTAGAGATAATACATACATAGGGTTTAGCACAGCCCCAGGCTCAGGAAAACCTTTGGTAAATGCTCATTCATTATATTGCTAGTGTTGAAGGCAGGGGGGTGTGCAGTTCTCCCACTTTGGGTTTGGCTTTGGGAAGCAACTTTCCTTCAACTTGGATCCTGTGTCCACCTCGGTATTAGCTCTTACAGCCCTTTAGCCTACTGGTCCATTCCTTCTGGCTTGCTAGGACTCCCAACACCTCCCTGGGCAACGAGCTGCTGGGCTATGATGTTGGTGGGTGGAGGGGGAGGTGTTTTCCAAAGGAGGGGACCAAACTTCTGATCTCCTAGGGGACCACTTTGTTAGCTTGGTTTGTATCATGGGTATCTAGTGTATTAAATCCATGGGGCAGCTCATGACTCCTTTCAGCATGCTCAGGAGAAAGCCCAAAAGCCGGTAGGGTAACCTGTATGGCATTTTGCCATTTGGCCAGTTTCTGTCATGTGCAAATACGACAGTTCTCATTGGGAGCTCTGGAAGTGGTGTTGTCCAGAGGAGAGGGGCCCAGCCTTGCTTTTTGCCACTAGGCTATGCTTAGTGTCTGCCATTCAGAAAGCCTTCAGTAATTAGGGTTGAAGACCAATGTTTCCTCAGCTCTTGGTGGGATCCATCAGCTCCCTGGAGAAAACAGGTTGCTTATCATAGCCAAGTAAGAGGTCAGGGCTTGGTGTGGATGTCAGCCCTGGTCCTGGGCCCCCCACCGTGGGCTGCTAGGCCTAATGGGGTCTCCCTGAGGGGCCTGCTCCTTGCCTCGCCTCTTTGCCTTATCATCTTCCTTTCATCGTTTCATGGATTCCACAATACCTCCCATTCTTCATTCATTTCACTAATACTTATTGAATACCAACTGTTTGCTTGGCACATGGTATACAATGGTAAACCCTGCATCCATAAGCTCACTGTCTAAGAGAGTAAGGCACTACTCAGACACTACGACCACAGCCAGTGCCTGGGTGCGAGGGAGGGCCAGTTGGCTTGCTTGGTTTGGTGTGTGGTTGGAGTATTGGCATTGTTTTTCAAGCTTTCCAGGTGATTCTAAGGTGCAAGCAGGGTTACAGCCCGCCAGTAGGGGCAGGGGCAGGGGTTGGGGGGTGTGGAGGGAGAGCATGTGGTGGGGTGGGGGTTGGGTGGGAGGAAGTGCTTTGAATACTATTCCTGGGTGCTCTCTGCAGCCCAGGTACAGAATCCGAAGCACTTCCTCCCACCCCTCTCTTCCTATCTGTGTGACTGTATGTGGGACATTCTGATACAGCCCCATCAAAATGCAAAATTGCTGTTTTTAAATTTTTTTTTTTTTTTAGTTTTTAGAGATAAGGTCTAGCCCTGTCACCCAGGCTGGAGTGCAGTGGCGTGGTCATAGCTCACTCCTGGGTTCAAATGATCATCCCACCTCAGCTTCCCAAGTAGCTAGGACTACAGGCAGGCCACCATGCCTCGCAATTTTTTTTTTTTTTATGTTTTATTTTCATAGAGATGGGGTCTCACTGTATTGCCCAGGCTGGTCTTGAGTTCCCAGCCTCAAGCGATCCTTCCACCTGAGCCTCCCAAAGTGTTGAGACTATAGGCCTGAGCCACTGCACCTGCCCCTCCTTGTAATTTCCAAGTAACACACCCATCAGTTATTTTAACCTTCCGTGGTTGTTGTTGTTGTTGTTGTTGTTGTTTTCCTAACTTAAATGGTACCTGAGCCTCACTCCAGGATTTGGGATAGGAAGAGGCTGAGAAAGTGGGGAAGGATATTTGTTTTCACACAGTACTTGGTAAATCATGAAGAAAGTTGAAAGCATAATATTACAATTTTTAAATTTATTTTGTTGAATAGGCAATATATTCATGTGGTTAGAGAAAAAGGTTTAGAGTGAAAAATCTCCCTTCTAGTTTTACTTCTGTGAAATTACCACCCCCTACCCTTAACAGGGAAGCACTTTCATTTTTTGTTTTATAAATTTTAGTTTAAAACTCCTTTCACCTCCCAGTTTTTTATACTAGAAGCAGTGTAATGTAAACACTGGTCTGCCCCTAAACAATATATCTCTTGGAGCTCTTTCTATGTCAGCACATAAAGAGCTTCCTGATTCTTACTTTTTTTTAAAACAGCTACACAGTACTCTGTTGGATGGATGTACTGTAACATCATAATTTATTCGACCAGTCCCTATTGATGAACGTTTGTTTGTTTCCCATCTTCCTCTGCTATAATAAATTACGCTGCAGTGAATAACCTTATAAATATGTCACTTCACATGTTTGGAAGTCTGTCCGTGGGATAAGTTCTCAGAAGTGTGATTACTGGGGTTAAAGGGTATAAGCATTGCAATTTTGATAGATTTTACCAAATTGCCCTCTGTGGGGGTTCTCCCACCAGTAACGTATGAGGAAACTTGTTTCTCTACAGCCTCTCCAACAGAGTGAGTTCTTAAACTCTTGGCTCTTGGCCAACTTTGCTAGATAAATGATACTATCTCAGTGTAGTTTTCATTTGCACTTTTATTATGAATAAGGTTGAGCATCTTTTCATAGAGTTAAGGGTCAGTTATAAATTTGTTTTCTTTTAACATTTAAGTTCAGGGATACATGTGCAGGTTTGTTACATGGGTAAACCTGTGTCATGGGGGTTTGTGGTACTGTAAATTTGTTTCCTATGAACTCTTTACTCACATCCATTTGTGTGATTATCCTTTTCTTACCAATTTGTAAAAGCTTGTACATTTTAGAAAGATTAGCCCTCAATTTGTGATATGGCTTATAAATATGTCCGCTTAGATTTTTCTTGCTTATTATTATTTTTTTTTGAGAGACAGGGTCTTACTCTGTCACCCAGGCGGGAGTGAGGTGGCACAATCACAGCTTGCTGAAGCCTCGACCTCCCAGGCTCAAGCTATCTTCCCACCTCATCCAAGTAGCTGGGACCGTAGGTGTGTGCCACCATGCTTGGCTAAGTCTTAACTTTTTTGTAAAGACAGAGTCCTGCTATGTTGCCCAGGTTGGTCTCGACCTGCCGGCCTCAAGCAAACCTCCTGCCTACGTTTCCCAAAGTGCTGGGATTACAGGCATGAGACACTGCACCTGGCCTGCTTGTTATTTTTTTTTTCCATGCAGAAGTTTTAATTTTTATTAATCAAGTGGATCAGTCTTTTATGAGTTCTGGAATTTGAGTGTTGGCTAGAGATATTACCCATGGATATATAGGAATTCTGCTGCTTTCATCCAGGCATTTCATAGTTTCATAGTTTTTAGTTTTAAGTCTTTGATCCCTTTGACGTTTATCCTGAAATATAGTGTGGGGTATGGATCCGACTTTATTTTTCTCCAGATGGCCACCCAGTTGGTCCCATACAGTTTATTGATTAAACTATATTTTTCTCACTGATCTGAGATGTCACCTTTATCACATCCTCAGTTCCACACATAGCGGGGTCTATTTCTTACATTTTTATTCTGTTCTATTGGGATATTTCTCTGAGCATATGCCAGTGACACTCTGATTACTGGGAATAGATAGCATGCTCTTTTTCATAGCTCCTCTTTTTCTGTTTCTATGGATATGTTGGTTTACTTTTCTACACGAACTTTAAAATCAACTTGTCTACTCTTGTAACGTCACCCTCCACCCCTAATTGTGTTAGTATTTTATAGACCAGTGGTTAGGAATGTAGATGCTGGAATGAGACTGCCTGCATTCAAATCCCAATTGCCATTTTCTCTGTGAGTGGGCAAATTTCTTAGTTTTTAAAACTTCAATTTCCCCATTGAATATTCCACACAGTATCCTGTTATGAGAATATTCACAGAAGGAACCCAGCTAACCCTCATTTCATTTACTAGGTACCAGGTACAATATACTTATTGCTGATGTTATGATTCTGATCATCATCATTGGAGTGTCTCCATGACAAAGTGTCCCCACACGAAAACAGCCGTATCTCAATGTCATGTGTCACTGGAGGGTGGAGAAGGAAGGGCTCTGGTAGCTTAGTTTGTCTATGACCATGAGACTGGGTGTGGAGGGCCTTCATGGCCTCTTGTCTCCAGTGGAAGAGCCTCATGTGTCCTGAGATTTAACACATGTTGGAACCTCTGGGGGCTGGGAGTGTTGGCTGGACACCCTGTGCCCTTCTAAATCTCAAAACACAACCCCCATCTTTCCTCCTCCCTCCACTTCTCAGCACCTCTCCTCATCATAGATACATTCTTTGATTAAAGAAGAGAGAGGCCTGAATAATAGCAAGAATGATGAAAATAACAACATTTGCTGGTATTTCATGCGTCTTATCCTCCCAGCAACTTGGAAGGAGTAGCTGGGAAGGAATCTAAATCATGGTGACCATTCAACAGTTGTCAGGATTTTTGATTTTGATGCATAGCTTCCAATAAACCCTATTGGGCTGGAGCTTGACATCTTCCTCTTGCTACGGAGATGTGCAGCAGTGAGAGTCAGTCTCAGGCCAGATTCCACCATGTGAAGAATGAGAGGTAAGTGTCCACCAAAGCCTCACCCCCATGCCTGTGAGTGCAGAAAGTCCTTGGCATTTGGACAAGCACCATGTGTAAGAACACTCCAGGAGAAGGAAACAGTGTTTTGGTGGCAGAACCTGCCATCTTTCTAGGAACACCAGGTGGCAGACCCCTCCATCACGTATGGGTTGGGGCACACAGAACCAAAGGGAATTCTAGTCCCAGAGCTGTGCTGGGCCCCTGGGTTTCTGCATGCTTGAACCCTGTTTATGCAAAGGCCAGAATGCTGGACAGTCTTTCTAACCAGCCCCAATTCTTGACCCCTGTTATTTACCCAGGACAAGTGTGTCTGACCTACATGAGGTTAGGCTATAAACCCTATGGTGTGAATTTAGATAAAGGTAGTTGAAGTCCTTGATAGCACCTTCTAGAGCATGTGTTCCTGACAGGGAATCTCAACCATTTACTCATTTTCTTAGGGTAAAGATGAAAGTAAATTTATACACACGTCTACATTTCCTTCACATTGTTTATACTTAAGTATTTTAAGGTAATTAATAGATGAGATAATAGGGACTTAATTCAACCTGACTTCACACATGGGGAAACTAAGGCTGAAGAAGGCAAGTAACTTGCCCAAGGTTACATGGCCACTAAGTGGGGTTCTGGAATTGAAACCTAGGTCTCTGCTGCCCAAAGCCTAGGTCTCTGCCCTGCCCAACTTTCTCTGAACAAGGCTTAGAGCTCTCAAAATCCTCAGTTCAGAGTCCCTCAGTAGTGTCTGATGTAAGGTCTCTGACTTAGGGTGGCTTCAGACCCTCAGCTATGGGTCCCTGAAAGCTGGTCCCTGAGGGACTGAAGGAACTCGGGGGGTAGGAGCCCAGGCCCACATCCAGGCCTGGAGTCAGGCCTTCTACGTCCAGCTGTGTGACCTGAGGCAGGTTACTGCATGTCCTGAGCCTTAGGTTTCCCTTCTGAAGAGTGAGAAGGATGATTCCTGCATGAAACAGTGTGCATCAAGATTTAATTCAGTGCCCAGTACATACTAGATGTCTGCAAACTGTTGCTGTCATTGTAAGGAATAGAACACTCAATGCAAACAGGTTTAATCACATGAAAGGTGGTGTTTGGTTCATGCAACTGGAAAGTCCAGAGGCGGGTGGGTTGCAGGATTGGTTGGTCCAGGGCCTCAGTGATGTCACCAGAGATCTAGTCCTTTTCACCCCTCTATTCTTGTCTACAATGACTGCCAGTAGCCCCATGCTTCATGGCTGAATTCATAGACTGAGCCACGGCCTGGTGATCCCTCTGAGTAGACGGGCTTCAGTCACAGGCTGTCTTTGGGACCGATGACTCTGGCCAGGAGATGGAATATGCTGGTTTGTGTGAGGCAGTGGGGCCTACCCCTCGAACTGGAGGCTTCATTTCCTCCAGAGAACACGAGTGTGTGTGTGTGTGTGTGTGTACATGGAAAGCAGGTGGCTGGTCCAGGGCCAACCAGGGTTCAGTTAGGAAGAGGAAAAGAGGGCTGGGAGATGAGTGGGCAGCTAACAAATACTGTGGTTTTTCTTATCCTTTCCCTTTTCTTCAGAAAGTACAAGGAAGATTCCTCCTATGACCCCATCTCTACCCTGTGGCTAACCAGTTTCTTCTCTGCTGCACAGACAGCCAGGGGTCACTGCTGTCTTTTGTTGCTCACATCCGTTTGACACCTGCAACCTGTCCAAATGGGGTCCCCCAGGATGTTTCTCCAAGAAGCCTTCTGGAGACCTCTAGCCCTCAGGGAGCTGTCCACCTCTGAGGACCTCGGCCTCACAAATGGTCTCTCAGCGACACTTTGTCCCACCATGCTTTCCTACCCTGTGGTGACTGACTCCCTCAGAATGAGTGGACGCTTAGGAGCCATCGTCCTGACCATGCCCCTGATCCCACTCTTGGCCCTTTGCCCAGCAGGTGTCACCCCAGCCTTGGGCTGAGCTGCTCCTCATACCAGCGCAGGGCTGGGCACCGGCCTTGCTGCCTAAATCCTCCTGCCCTTTTCCCCCTAGGGGCTTTCACACTTGCTGCGTCTTTTGCCTGCAAAGTTCTTCCCAGCACTGGAGCTTTCATTTCCATTAGAGCCCAGTGCACATGTCACTTCTTGGTGAGGCCCCTGACCACCCAAGAAAGCCACACTCCCTGTGATTCTTTATCTCAGCACTTATGTTTCCTTCAGGCACTTTCCACAATGTGCAGTTGCTTCATGTGTAAGAACGCTGTCCCACAGAGGCTGGGGCATGGCTGCTGCAACTCTTTTATCCCCATAGCCCACAGCAGATGAGACAATCAACTTTCATTGAATGGACTACTGAGGGTAAGTGTTAGTAGGCCTGAAATCCAGCATGAACTCGGGGTATCCGTGTGACAACCGCTGCCCTTTATCCTCCCTCCTTGTCTCTGCCCATTAGTCTATTGTGGTTTCTGTTTGGGTCCCGGTGAACATCCCTGTTCTGGCTGGGCCTGGAGCCACCCTCTGAGTCACAGCCTGCCTGGTGGGGGTTCCAAGCTCCCTGCTAGCTGTACCAGTCTCCGCACTTCCCCAGGAAGTGGCCTCAGCTCCTGTATCTCGATCTTGTCAGCACCCTGAGAGCATCTGGTTCTATGGGTGTGCTGGGGACAGGGTGCTTCCCCCATTCATTGCTTACACAACAACCTCACCTGGGAGGCCAGCCTGGTGTCTTCATCTGTTTATCTCTCTTCGTCCTTGAAACTGCATGACCCCCAGCAGCGCTCCAAGTAGAGGTCTTACACTAGCCCAGCTAAACTCTCCCTTTCTTCCTCTCTTCTCTCCCCTTCAAGGGCCTCGTGCTTGCTTCATCACCCCCACTTCCTCTCCATGCCAGAGCCAGGGATGGTAATGGCCATAGTCCTCGTGAGCCCTTTCTGCGTGCCAGGCAGGCGTGCTGCAGGCTTACCCATGAATGAGCCCAGGTGAGTGCTCTTCTCCCCATCTCACAGATGAGGAAACTGAGGCATGCACAGGTTGGGAAGTGAGTTGTGTTTGTTGGCCAGGACTTATTTTGACTGGTAACTACATGGTTCAGGCTGGCTTATCAAAGGGTGCTCTTGTGAGTGGTCTGCCACCAGTGGGACCGACAGGGCTCCCTTGGTTCTGCCAATGAGAGCGGTGGATGCCTCCACGTGGAGTCCCGTCATTAGCCCAATATTCCTGACTTCTCTTCTCCCAAGGCGATAGGAAGGATAAATGATTTAGCTGATAGGTGAATTTGGGAGAACAAACAGGTCTCAGGAACCCTCACCTTTTTCTCCTGCCTGCAGGGTGCCTGGATTGCTACTGTTCTTGGTCACGGAGTGAGCCAGGAGAATGGCAGCCTCCCTCCCCTGCCTGAGCTGCCCTGGAGCAGGACTGGGAGGGTTCAGGGCTGTGGGAATGGAGTAGGTGATTTGTCTAGTTCTGGGGTTTGATATCAGAAGACCCAGGTGCTTGCAGCTCTCAGCCCTATTCCCCCAAATCAACTTTGTCAGCTGCTAAGGTGATATTTCAGTCTCTCCTCCTCTTCACTTCTCTCTCTCCACCATTGTTAGGACCTAGCAGGCAAGTGAAGGCCATTTATTGGTCCCCCTCCAGCCCTAACCCACAGCAATGAGGAGGTGCTGGGGGGTCAGTGGGGCTCCCTGACCCCTCCCAGGCCACCTCAGGGGATGCCTGGGTGCCATCTCAGAAGCCTCTCTGGGTGACAAACCATTTTGGAGCATAGTCTGCTGCCAGGCGAGAGAAAGGAGGGGTTTGGGGTAGGGTTGCCACATAAAATACAGGGTGCCCGCTTAAAATAGAATTTCAGACAAACAATGGGTAATGTTTTTAGTATAAGTATGCCTCAAGTATAGCATGAAACATAATATATTAGAAAAGTCACTCATTGTTTACCCGAAATTTGAATCTAACAGGGCACCCTGCATTTTCATTTGCTAAACCTAGTTTTGTTTGGCAACCCTAGTTTGGATAGGCTCTGGATGTTTCTCAAGCATGACATAGGATGAGAAGAGGAGATGGGGTCCCCATATCTCTCAGAAGGCCTGCAGCTATCAGTAAGAAAACTCTGAGTCAAGGGGCCTAGTCAGTGAGGAAATTTATCATTTCTCATATCAAGGAGTCCAGGGCCAGGCAGGTTCCCCCTTCAGGCTCAGGAGCTCCAGCTCCACCCAACCCGAGGCTCTCTCGGCTCTGTCCCTGGGATGCCCACCCCCAGGGTGCAGCGTTCAGATGTGGGTGTGATGGCCCAGCCCCCCCTGCAAGGAGCCCTGTCCCTGTGGCCCTCTGGCAGGCTTGTGCAGAGAGGAGGGTGGGTGTCTGAGTGATTTGGAGTCTCCAGCTCTGAAGGAGGGAGGAGGTTGAGATGATGCCCGCCCTTCCCCTCGGGGTGGGCTTTGGTGGAGGTGGTGAGCTCTAAGATCGCCCTCTACTACATGGAAGCTTCCGGGACACACCAGCACCTGCAGGCACATGTCTTCCTTTCCCAGTCAGTGTTTCTCTGAGCATCCTGGGCTGCCAGTTTCAGATTCCAGGCACTGAAGGACCCTCCACAAATATTTCCCTGCTTCAGGGGCTCACGCCTGCCACCCCACCAGTATTGGCCCATGTTCCCCTGTCTCCGTCCTCTGCCGGGAGCACATCTCCTCCACCAGTCTGTAAGTTCCTCTCTGAGGAACGTGCCCTGTATCCCCATGGAAGCATTTCCAGGAGCCCTATGAATCCACGTTGTTTCAGAATCTGTGAGAGGTCCCTGTGGCCCTGCCTAGCCACCCCAGGCAGGCAACAGGTGTTGGTGCTGCCATCTCCCTGCCTCCCTCTGCACCCCAAGTACTGGTTCTCCCCTGTTCCTGGCACATGACAGATGTCCAACTGTTAACTGAGTGTCCCAAATAAGCCTAGTGGCAGGAGCCCAGGCTGGCTGGGGATTAGGGGGTCCAAGGCCATAGCCACCCTCAGGTCTGTCCCAATCCATAGGTCCGACAGTGGGTGGGGGTGGCCGTTTAATCGAGGGCAGGGAAGGGTCAGGCAGAGGCTAGACCGTTCAGGCTAAAGCTGCTTGAGCCTGACAGAGCTGGGAGCAAGGCTTGCTGGGGAGGTGCCTGGAAGGAGATGTGATTTGAAGCAGCTTCCTTGGCATAAGCTGTGGGCTTCTGCAGCCCTGCAGAGCTCCTGTCTCCCTTGGTAGGGCTTAGAGGGTGAGGCCCCAGCTTCCTGGCCTTGGCTCCTGCTGACAAGGGTGAGGAGGTGAGGGAGGTGACTGCCTCTCCGATGCCAGTATCTGCAAAATGTGCAGGAGGCATGTTTTGTCGGAATGCTAGTATGCTGGTTAATTTTATGAGTCAACTTGGCTAGGCCATGGTGCCCAGACACCTGATTAAACACTATTATAGATATTTCTATGATGGTCTTTTTTAGATGACATTAACATTTAGATCAGTGGACTGAGTGGAACAGATTACCATCCATAACGTGGGTGGGCCCCCTCCAGTCAGTTGAAGGCCTTAATAGAAAAACAAAAACAAAAACAAAAAAACCGACCTCCCCCTTAATATAAAAAGACTGAAGAAGAAGGATTTCTGCCAGAAAACTGCATTTGGACTTGACCCGGGAGCCATGAGTATTCTCCAGCATGATTCAGTTTGATGAACACTTGCTTAGCGCCTGCTCTGTGGCAGGGTAGGGTATCTCTCACGGGGAGTAACGCCCACATTTCTGCAATACCAAATGCCAAGAATCAGGTTAAATATTTTATGTATCTTTATCTCTTTTAACCTCATGACATTCCTGTGAAGTAGGTGTTATTCTTATTCTTGTTGTCATTTTTCAGATGAAGAAACTGAGGTTCCAAGAGGTTCAATGACCTCGCAAGTACATGGGCAATGCGCAGCAATGTGGAGGCTCCAGAGAGGGCAGCAGAGTGGGGCTGCTCCTGGGGGCCACTGCTACTGCTGAAGCATGGGGAGGAGGCCTAAGGGCAACCCTGAGGCCATGGAGCAGATGGCCTGTGTAGCAGTGGTTGTCAGATGGGATAGTGTGACTGTCTGACTGTCCTGGCAACATGGTAGCCCTGGCCTGGGGGTCTGGGGAAAGGACAGGCCAGTGTTTTCATGGGGGGCAGGCTGTTTGGACACTGCCACTTCCCTGGCCAATATATGCATTGATTCTTTTTCCCATTTGGCTCCCACAGGGCCTGGTAATGGAATTGAAGATATCTGAATGAATTGTCTGATGCATCATGACTAAGCTTGGAATGTGCCAACTGTCCCCCAGGAGTGGCCCTTGGACAGCAGAGCTGGAGTGCTGGGACTCTGCGTGCAGGAAGGACGCCATGCTCTGGGAGAGCCATCGACAGAGCTGCTCTGGAGTTCTGGAAGTGCTTGGAGGGTGTGGGCAGTTGTCACACGAATCTGTTGCACCAGCCTGTTGGCTTTCTGGTGAAGGGGTGGTGGCACAGTCTGCTGCTGTGCCTCTGGTAGTAGGTGGACAATCAGTCCACACAACCTTCTTCATTTGTGGTCAGATTTGGATACTCCCAGGCTTTGTCACTGATCTCATTTTGACTTACCAGGAAGCTCCACATCTTGGTCTTTGTCAATTTCATGGAGAGGATAATTCTCATTTTATTTCCATGAACACTCCATTTCAAATATGTTCAGGAAGCCTTTCATCACCTCTTTTGGGCCTCCACTTCCCTCCCACCTCCTTCCTACATCTGTTCTTCTCCAGGGTGAATGGTTTCAATTTTATCAACGTTTCTTCCTGTGGCTGTATGTTTAGGTCCTTTCCTCATGCGGATCACCAAATATAAGATTTATTTATATCCTACCTAACATGTACTCTTTAAAAATCAGGTGCCCATAATAATGATAGCAGCTAAGAGCTTTTATTGAGTTCAAAGTCTATCCACATACTTCATGTTCATTTTCTCTTTTAATCTCACAATCACCTTTTGAAGTCAATATTGTTACCTCCCACTTGATCAAAGAGGACACTGAGATTCTGGAAGGTTAAGTGCCTCCCTTGCTCAAAGTTACATAGCAAAAGAGGAGTAGAGCTGGGATGAGACCTAGGAATCTAGGCTCTGAGGTCCTCCACCCTGCTACTCAAAGTATGGCCCAGAGAACAGTGGCACAGGCAGCCACCAGGGCCTTGTGAGAACTGCTGACTCTCACGCCCACATCCAGACCTCCTGGATCAGGAGGCCAGTGGTTCACATACACGCTTAAGTTGGAGCAGCTCTGGGTCTAGTCTCCTTGGAAGGAAATGGGCCCCTTTACTTCCTTTGATGCTGCCTTGGAGCACGTTAGATTTTGGTGTCACAGCCCCTTCTCTATACTCTTAGTTGGTACTGTCCTCAGGCTCATCTTTGTCCTGCACGGGCCCTTCCTGCAGGAGGCACATTTTGTCAGAATGCTAGTATGCTGGTTAATTTTATGAGTCAACTTGGCTAGGCCATGGTACCCAGACACCTGATTAAACACTATTATAGATATTTCCATGATGGTATTTTTTAGATGAGATTAACATTTAAATCAGTGGACTGAGTGAAACAGATTACCATCCATAACGTGGGTGGGCCTCCTCCATTAGTTGAAGGCCTTAATAGAAAACAAAAACAAAAACAAAAAAACTGACCTCCCCCTTAATATAAAAAGACTGAAGAAGAAGGATTTCTGCCAGAAAACTGCATTTGGACTTGAACTACAACTCTTCTCTGGATCTCCAACCTGCCAGCCTACCACTTTCATGTAAGCCAATTATTTAAGATACATCTTTTTCCTCTCTCTCTCTCTCTCTCTCTCTCTCTCTCTCTGCTGTTTGTTCTTTTTCTCTGGAGAACCCTACCATACTTCTGGAGTCAGAATTTACAGTTTTAAGCAGACTTGGCTCTAGGGGTCAGAGGAGATGGATGAACACAGAGGGAAGCCTGGCTGATGTTTTACCAAGGGACAACCCTTATTTATCTGAAGAAATAGATAGTGTTCCTTATCCTATAACTCTCATTGGGCTCTTCTCTGCAGAGATGGACAGCAATGTACACCTGGGCTCTGACCTGGGTTATTCAGTCACATCTCACATGCTTACACCCATGCCTACTGCTCCCGTGGCTCTGGATCCTGCTGGTACCTATCTCCCTGGTGACCAAGCTTAAGGGTACCTCTCCTTCAACTCTGCTGCTTGACCCAGGGCAACTCTGAGGTCGTAGCAATGTCCCAATCAGACTGGTTAGGAGGAGGAGGGGTTGGGGCAGAGTGAGGCAAGGGAGGCTTTCAGCCGTTCAAATATCATGTCAGGTTTTGCTGTTTTGTGGTTTTATTTCTAATTTTCTTACCCTACTTGAAAAAAACAGGGTAAAACACTGAGCTTCTTGGTTCTGTAAGTCAATAGTTTTCACCAAATTTGGAATTTTTTTTCTATTAAGGTCTCCAAAGATTTTCCTGGAAAAATTCCCATTCTCTTTTCTTCTAGCATTCAAATTACAGACATACAAAGTCATTTGATATTTTCCTATTAGTTATCGAGGCTCTGGTTATTTTTCTTTAATCTCTTTCTGTTCTTCAGATTAATACTTTAAATGGATTGTTTAGTTGATTAACTCTTTCTTCTGCTATCTCCTATTTGATGTTAAACCCATCTAGCAAAATTTTTGTATTAGCAATGGTACAGCTCTCATTTTTCTTCCTGTTGAGATAGCCATTTGTTTATGAATTAGGATAATATTTTCCTCTGATTCCTTTAAGTCTGATATCTTATTTGGGTACTCAGCATGTTAATGAGGTGTGGGTCAGAGCGCTAATGTCCACCAGCACTCTTCAGCCTCTCTATTATGCTTTCAAACTTGTAGTAGGCATTCTCTGATAAGACCTAGATAGTTACACCCTGAACATATACAGCCCCCTCCTCAGTTCAACTTCCAGGGTGCAAGACTTCTAGACTCTGTCCTCAGCTTTTCTCTCCATGATATCCTGCCCTGCAACCCTCAGTTGCTTCAGCTGCCTTGAAGTCTGTTTTCTGCCTCCTCAGTCCTTTGGTACTGCCATGCTTTGTTTGGACTCATATTCATTGCTCTGAAGTTGGGAAATTTCCCTAGAAAGAGAGTAGGGGTGATTATTGAGCATTGCTTTTGTTTCCTCTAACATAACACCTAGTAAATTTGAATTTTTATCTTCTGTCACTTATGTTGGGCCATAGGATTGAGTAGTTTCTCTGGCCTTTCTGGTTCTCACACAATGGCATCTTGCCTTTCAGTTCATCTGATTGGTCACAAGACTCCCTTCCTCCTTTTTTGTTTTTTTGAGACAGGATCTTGCTCTGCCACCCAGGCTGAAGTGCAATGGTGCAGTCACGGTTCACTATAACCTTGACTTTTCAGGCTCAAGTGATCCTCCCATCCACCTTAGCCTCCCGAGTAGCTGGAACTACAGGTGTGCACCACCATGCCTAGCTAAATTTTTCATTTTTTGGAGAGATGGGGGTCTCGCTATATTGCCCAGGCTCATCTCAAACTCCTGGCCTCAAGCAATCCTCCCATCTTGACCTCCCAAACAAAACACTGGGATTTCAGACATAAGCCACTGTACCTGGCCACAAAGGCCTTTTTTTTTTTTTTATTGTGATAGGTAGTATTTATTGCCACTATGTGGCACTCGCTGTGTTAGGCATTGTGGTAAATGCTATGCATCTATTTCTCACTCTCATATCAGCCTCTTCAGGGAGGTGTTCATATCACCCCCATTTTACATGTAAGGGAGGGGAATGTAGAGGGGTGAAAGGGCTTTCAATGGTCACAAAATAAGGCAATGGTGGTTGAGACCTGAACTCAGGACTGTTCTATCTCATGCCATGCTCTTAGCCATTGTTCTCTTGTTTCTGTACACCTATACACAGCCAAACTTCTCTGCCATTTCAGCCACTTAAAGCACTAACATAGGTTTCTGGAAAACAGTTTCCTCTGGCACTGATTGTTTCTGCCAATGTACAACACAGTATACTCCTGCACTTGATATCCCTGCACTCACCAGACACTCTCTCCTTTCCGCACCATAGCAGCCTTTGATCAAATAGTTTCCAGCACCATCTATGGCTACAGCACTGTCCTAGGGACCCTGGGACTTAGAGACTCTTAGTCGTGTCATCCATTTTGCAGAGGAAGAGAACCTAGAAGGGACGGGCCTTGCGAAAGGCACGTAGCTGCCACAGTGCCAGCACTAGAACCCAGCTCTTCAGATTTCCAGGTCTATCTGTTAAGATTCTGGCAGGAAGCACATGGTACTTGGATTGTAATTGAGGATAATTCAGTAAGGGGACTATTTACAAAGAGTGGGCAGAGTTAAAGGACACTAACAAGGGATGATGAAGGATGCCAGGATTAGTTACAGCAGAAAACCATTGCTACACCTGTGCCTGTAGAGTTTAGGGGCAGGAGAGCTAAAGCAAAGGAGAGGGCCACCTGACAGGAGCTATGCCCTTGGGTAGAGGAATGCAGCCCAAACAAGCTCTGGCCCATCGGGGAGGGAGTTGGGGAAATAAATACCCTGACGTGTCTCTCCTCCCACCTTCTGATCTCCTCTTAGCACCTCTCATTGGCTGAAACCCTCTGGAAGTCAGATACCAGGGAAACCTTGTTGATGCAGTTCATGGAGTTTGGCTTCCCTGGACACAGAGCAGAGCAGAGAAAAGTGGAGGGAGGCTCTGGAAGGGCAAATGGAGAGTAGCTAGCACCTCATACTGATGCCTCTACTTCCTCTGCTCCAGAAGACTGATCATCTCTACTCTTCAGAAGTTTGTAAGTCCAGACAGAGGGGCAGGTGTGAGCAGGTAACCAATAACCCAAGACTAAACCCCTGTGTGGAGCAGAAAGATTGGTCACCAGGCTGGATGTGCATCTGCCTCAGGGGATGGGGTTCTTAGGGAGCGGTTCTCCTAGGTAGGGCTTGCTGCTCTCTGCACCTATGGAGAGAATAGGATTCTTTCAATGCAATTAAATTGAACAAGCATTTATTGCATGTGCACTGTTTGTAAAGCGTTGGGTCTCTAAAGATGCAGAGGCGTAATCTTCCTCTGCCTTTGAGAGATTCAGAGAGGCATGTAGGTGACCAGCACAACGTTACTTTTCTGCATGAATGTTGGGGGAGACAGATGTGCTTTTTGGTTCACCAGCTGACAGGGTGAGATTTCCGTGGTGGGTGTTGAGTGTGTGCCTGGACTTGGGCATGGCTTTGGGATAAAAATGTTTTAAATCTCTGCCTTCTGCCCTGCCATCTCCCTCAGTTTCTAATTATAAGAGGAGTGGCAAAGTGTGGCCATTACGTGAGCAATCAGGTCTGGGAACTTGCCAGGGTAGACATTTTCCTGTTTGTTCTGAACTAAGACATCTTTATCCAGTGGCTACTCTGAGAGTATGGGGAGTGGGCATGGGTGATGGTGGAGATTCCCAAGTGTCTCAGGGACAGGCATTATAGAATGGTGGCTCTTTCTCTATTGGGGGTGGAGGGTCTGTGAGTGAACACCAAAGACTGGAGCTTCCAGGCCTCTGTAGGTCAAATCCTACAACTGTGCCTTGATGGTATAATAGTGAAAATAGCTCAAATACATTGCCAGACACTATGTTAACTGCTCTGCAAGCATTCTCTCGATATGTTCTTACAACAATCTTAAGTAGTAGGTACTAGGAGCAAACCGAACCTATGAAGGATTAAGGGACTTGCCCAGGGTCACACAGTTGGTACATGGCAGAGCCCGAATTCCACTCAGCCCTGTGTACCTGTGGAATGTTACCTGGGTGTGGAGGTGCTGAGAACAGTGTTGGACTTCAGGAACAGTTTGGCTCCTGAACCATTTTCTGCATCATTCTCTGCTTGGGAGGATTGGACCCTCTTGTTCTGAGCATGTGAAGGACTCACTGACCTTTCCTAATGCTCCTCAGGGCCCAGGGTTCTCTGAATGACAGAATATGCAGGAAGCCAGAGCAGGCCTCTGGAGGGCAACCCAACTTAAATAAGCTCTCTAAAAAGCAAGGAAGGTGGAAGGAGGCTGGGAACCAAGAATGCAATATTAAACTTCACCACCCAGGCCTCCCTCCTGACCTGACCAGCCACCTCTCCTTCCCGTCTTCCCATAAGACCAGGGGAAGGCATTAGAGGGCAAGCAGAATTGATGTGAGACATGATGGGATAGAAGACACTCATCCTTCAAAGCTTAGACTCCCTTCCCTGGAATGCGACCCTGTTGTTACTCTTTGCTCTTGGTTGACCTGCTTTGGTAGGAAGCAGGATGTGCTCCACTCAGCCCTCTGGTTCACATCCTTCTCCACTGGGTGTGGTGTCCACTGTGCTGTTGACCAGGAGTTCATTCAGCCACTGATAATATGTGAGGGCTCCACGGTTCACAAAACCCATTCATGTTTCATTTGATCTTCACAACAGCCTCATGAGGAAGGAACTCACATCATCCCTAGTTTAGAAAGGAGGAAACTGAGGCTCAGAGGTGTCAGCTCATCCATCCCAAATCTCCAAGCCAAGATGGATCTGGCGGTTTATTCCACCAGCATTGGTTGAGCCCCTGTCAGCTCCAGGCCCTGCTAAGCAAGCTGCCTGGACAAATGTGGTGGCTGGGCACAGAGGGCAGAGTCAGCACATTTCCCAGTTTGCTGCCTCTGCCTTCAGGAATCAAGCCATTTCCTAAGTACCATCTCTGAGCTAGGCACTCTGGTGGGTGAGTGAGGGGGACACCTGCTCAGTTATATCATTCTTGCCCTCTAAGAGCTTGCAGTTTCCTTGGAGAGATGAGAATTTTGGGTGTAATAGTAACCAATGCCTCTAGGCCAAATCAAGGCTGCTTGGGAGAAGTAAAAAATTCAATAGGCCAGTTGGCCTCAGCTGTAAATGGTCCTTAGAATATCAGAGGAGGTAGGATTTATGCTGTTTTCTACAGGAAGAGCAGTTCATGTTCATGTAGGGATGACATGTAACAGTATTCTAAGGAGGAAGACTATCATAACGGCCTGGAGGGAAGAGAGGAGGAAACTGGAGACAGGGAGGCCAGTCCGACATAGACTGGGGAGGAGAGGAAGGCAGTGTGGGTCTTTGTACAGGAGAAAAGAGAGATGTATTGAGTTCCAGAGGGAGCTTTCAAGCTGGGTCCTGCAGGGGGAGAGAGAAGACTGAGATGGTGGGTGTTTACGGAGGGTCTTGTTCCTTAGGTTGTTGGGTTTAGCACTAGTGTCATTTACCCTCAGGGCCTTGGCCTCAGCTTCAGGCTGTGTTGTCCTGCGAGTACAGCTGACTTTTCCCCATGTGCTTCAGGATCACCTCCGACTCCCCTTGCCATGGGGGAAGGATACCCAAGGATCTGGGTCAGGCCATGAACACATACCCAGGGTCTGCACAAGCGATCCCCCACTCACCTCTCTGAGCTCACCTCCAACCACATTTTCTATCACTGACCACTTCATTCACAAAGCCCCTGCCACACTGGCCTTCGCCTATTCATCCAGCACAGTGATCTCTTTCTATCACTGGGCCTCTGCACTTGCTATTCCTTTTGCCTGGAATAATTTTCTTCTAGCTCAGCACACGTATGGCTCTTTCTCATCCTTGAGCTTCACTGGTCAGCGTGACCTTCTCTGACCTCTCCATGTTCAGATGGAGTCAGTCCCTCCTACCTCCCAGTAACTCTTCGTTACATCACACTATGTCTATTACCTTGAGGGCACTTACTATCTTCTGTAATTTCCTGATTACTGTCTTTGTATTCCCTCTAGAATATAAGCCTTGTGAAAGTGTGGACCTGGTCTATCTTGTTGCCCACACAACATGTACTAGTCATAGTAGACAATCACATTTGCTGAATTAACGAATGAGCACAATTTCTCCCCAAATCTCCTTGGTCACACTCAGACAGTATTAAGGGTGAACAGGGCTCAGGAAGTGAACAGGTCTGTGGACCTCTTGGAGTTATAGGCATGCTTCTATACTTGCTTTTTTTTTTTTTGACATGGAGTCTTGCTCCGTCGCCAGGCTGGAGTGCAGTGGTGTGATCTCGGCTCTCCTCAATCTCCGCCTCCTGGGTTCAAGGAGGCGATTCCCCTGCTTCAGCCTCCAGAGTAGCTGGGACTACAGGCATGCACCACCACACCCAGCTAATGTTTGTACTTTTAGTAGAGATGAGGTTTTACCATGTTGGTCAGGATGGTCTCGATCTCTTGACCTCATGATCTGCCTGCCTTAGCCTCCCAAAGTGCTGGGATTATAGGCATGAACCACCGCACCCGGCCTCTATTTGCATTCTGTTCCCTGGGAAGTAGATTGGTAGTAATCATTATGTTCTGCACCAAATGCTTCTGGCTCTCCATCTTCTGGGCAAAGGATAGAATTGTACTTCCTTGGCCCCTTGGAAATGAGGCATTGTCCTGGGATTTGTTTTGGCCTCTGAAATGTGAGTGGAAGTGATGTGTGTCTCTTTTGGGCAGACACTGTAAGTGCAATGTATGATTCACCATACTCCTTCCCTCCACCTTGATCGCACCATGATCGTGGGTTGTATATTGAGATGGAGCATCTATTAGTCTGAGTCTCTGAATGACTTTAGTGAGCAGAGAACATACTGACCCATGCTGGAAATGTAGCAGGATCAGGAATTAAACTTTGGCTGTGTTAAACCATGGGGATTTTGCTTATACGGCCTAACCTATCCTGACTGATAAAGAGTCCCAGGTTTTCATTAGGTTCTCAGAGGAGTCTATTAGCCAAACAAGATCAGGAACCACTGGTTCAGGGGTCAGCTGGAGGTGTGTGGAAATGCAAAGAAGGTAAAACTTTTGTGTAGTACATGTTCCATTATGTGCAAGATGCTTTTCTGGGTGCTTAATGTATGTTATCTCATCAAATCTCCAACAACCTTGTAAGGCAACTAGTATTAGCCTTATTTTGCAGATGAAACAGGCTTAAAGAATTTAAGGCATTGCCATTAGAAGTGTGGTCTGCAGACCAGCAGCATCAGTATCAACTGAGAGCTTATTAGAAATGAAGAATCGGACCCTTTCCTAGTCCTGTTACATAAAAATCTGCATTTTGACAAGGTCCCAGGTGACTTGTGTGCACGTTAAAATTTGGGACACATTGATTTGGGGAGTTCACTTGATGATCTCTGTCTAGCTCATAGACAGGGAACCCAGGCAGCGATCGTTCAAGAGATGGGATGGCATCCCCACTCTGCCCTACCATCCTTTCAGGTAGAGTGAGAATCAGGATGTGCAGGGCTTGAGTTAGGCATTTGATCTCCCTCCCAGCTCGTGTTCATTGGCTCCCCTGGCAGATACATCTTCAGCCAGTTTGAATGGTTTGTGGTAACCAAAGCTATTTATTGACTTAGAAAACCACTCAGACCATATGTCTAGGGTGTGTGTTCCTCCCACCTGTGGATTTGTTGAACAAACAGCAGTCATGGGCTGGAGGTGAAGTCAGACTTGGGTCTACAGTGGAGAAGTCTCACCCGCGCTATACCTGACATGAATGGGGAGCTGGGGTAATATCTTGATAATGGCAGTCACATGTCTGCCTCTGAGATGACAGAATTGGGTCCCCTTGGCATTGAACTTGGTGTATCTGATCTTGAAGTGCCCCAGTGGGTGCTAAATCTTTCAGAAGACCTTGCATGTTGTCTAGATCTGCCAGTGGCCAGAACACAGATCTTAGTACCCTATAGTTCCTGCTTTCATCTCCAGGGCTGAGTGATGCTACTCTGTTATCATGTTATAGATGAGGAAATGAGCAGGAAACTGTGCCCAGAGAAAGATTGCAACCCCCTGCAGACATGGCCAGGGCTGAGCATCTGTGGGAAGAAGATTTCAGTGACCCAAGGCCTCTGGCACCCTTATCGGTTGATGGCATTCATCTCTGCAGAGCCACAGTGGAGTTGCTGAGGAAATTGAAGCTCTTAGGCAGAGGAGCACAGTTTGGCCTCTCCCTAGTAAAATTAGCAGACTGTTCTTAGCTCTTTTCTTTCCACGTATTTAGATTTTCCATGAAAAAGGCACAATGTCCTCTCCCTCAGTTAAGATCTAGTTATCCATTCAGCTAAGTGAGAAATCTCATATTACAGAATTATTAATTCGACAAATATATATTGGGTACCTGCTGAGTGCCAAGCACTGGGGCTAGGAAAAGTAATAAAGTGTTTTTTGCATTTGTTTAGGCCCTGGGCTGGTTCAGATATAAAGAATAAAACAATAGTGCCCTGTCTTCGATTGCCCACAGTCCAGGGAGGCAGGATTTCACATTGCTGCTGTGAGGACGATTGAGGTGTACAAAGAGTAATTCCTGGGCAGGCATAGAAGTAGACGACAGTGCGGGGCAGTGGCTTAGTGGGCTGGCTGAGGACTCAGACCTGGATTCCTGTTCTGGCTATAGAATTTGCTTCCTGAGAGCCACATCTATTAGACAGATATAGCAAGAATATCTGGTGGTAAGGATAGGAGAGCACTGCCATTGGTTGAGCCCTTATTATAAGCTCAATGTTGTGTTAAGGTACCCGAGACACAGGATTATTGGAGGCTTGTGCAGCTGGTACTTAGAGGAGGTTAGGGGTGAAGGGGCAGTACCATTTGAGAGCCTCATTTATTAGCTGGGGAGTGAGTTGCTCAAGGTGCCAGATCCAGCTGGTGGCAGAGCTGTCTGTTGTTCCCAGGCCTTCAGTTTCTTTCTGCGTTGATTGGGCACTTGCCCCACTTTCCAAAGCTGGGCTCGGGTTTTGTTCCGATATGGAAATGTGGCTGCAGAGGGGCTGAGGGTAGCAGAGACTCACCCAGGATGGCTGCCAGCTCCCTTCCTATGGATCAATGGAGCCCGCACCTCCAGTTGGCAATCTGTAGAAAAACAAATTAAAACAGAGAAGCTCTCATTTCCTTTCCCCCCCTCACCCTGCCCTGACAGATTTATTTTGGAAAGCGACAGGAGGCTAATGGAATCACTTAATTTCCCTGATAATAAATTACCCCCAAGTGCAATAATTAAACGTTTCACAACAAACAGTTTCCTTCTGCAAAACCTCCCTCATAGGTCTGTCCTGGTCTGCCAGTCCTCTTTCCTCCCTCTTCCTCCCCTCCTGCCCCCTGCTCTGCCCTGAGTTAGCCTGGTCTGTCTAGTGAGTCATCTTTCACTTCTGGGCTTAAGGAAGCTGACGCAGGCAATCGCCCAGGTCCAATAGGAGGACCCTATAGGATTGTGGAACAGAAAAGAATGTGCCATGAGAGAATCAACCAGATCAGGGTTTGAATCTTGGCTCTGCCACTTCCCAGCTGCATGACTTGGGAAAGTCACTTAATTTCCATTTGCTTCAGTTTCTTCATTTGCAAATGGGGATAATACCGCTCAGCTGGCAGAGTGTTGATAAGGTTTAGAACCAGTGCGTGCAAAGTCCCTGGTGCATAATAGGTCTTCAGCAAATAGGAACTGTTAAAAATTAATGTTTCCAGTCTACTTTTGTTTTTTTGACGTACACTGCCCTGAATTGTTGGAGTGGGGGAGAGAGAGAAAGAGAGAGCCAGAAAGAGTGACAGACAGTAAGAAAGAAACAAATAGAAAGAAAGAGGAAAAAAAAGAAGGAAAAGAGGTGAGCTGAGGTGGGCGTCTCAGATCATCGCAGGGCTGGAGGGAGCAAGTGAGGCTTTGTCAAGTGGTGCTCAAACCTTTATGTAATCATGCATGCCACAGCCAAGGGACGGCACATTAGCCAATCTTCCTAGCCAGATGTCTGAGGCTTCGCAGCAAGCCGAAAGGAGCCAGCTGGAATTTGGAGACCTGCCTCTCTTCCCTTGCAACTCAGAAGCTGAGTGCCTGTCTGCACATTAGCAGATTTGGAAGCAATGATGGCATTTTCCCCTATGATGCATGATTAATGTACAATTGACTGTGGAATGCACAGCTGTTGGATATTTTCAAGGCAAAAGACTCCATAAGACTAAGAAAATACATGGGTTTGTGTGATATAAGGTCCAGCCTTGGTGTTAGTTATAGACAATAGGTAAGGGTCAACCCTGCCGGCCCTCTGGCCTGGACGATGGGAACAGGGTATTTGGTCATCTTCTCACTGTTAGCATCCCTGGGAAGGATGTTCTGCAAAGCATCCTGTTTTCTCATGGTTTCCTCCTGTGTCTTCCATGTGTCATCATGCATGTCTGGCTCCAGCACTGGGCCCAATTCAGTTGGGATCCACAATGGACAAGGCCCTCCAAGGCCAGTCCAGAGGGGTATTAAGGGTGTTCACATCTGTACTAAGAAGGCAGAGGAAGGGGAAAGTGTTCCAGGTTGGGAGCTGCAGAGAAGCAACCACTTTTAATTGGCAAAATGAGGAATGCTTTGCGGACTAGTGGGTGAAAGGAATTCTATGAATTGAGCCTCTGAAAAATGTTTTCAGCCTGTTATTTGGACCTGACAGAAGCTATGACTTTATTTTCTTGCAGGGTCAGTCTACCTCCTTGTGTCTCAGTTCCATCCTTTATAAAGAGAAAAGGATAGTTTCTGCCTTACTTGAAAATTAAATGAAGTAATGCCCATAAAGAATACAGGACATGCTTGAGCTGCGTGAGTGCTTAAGAGTGGGCAGCTACTCTCATGCTCTTGGGTGGACTAATTCAGTCAGCCTCATGGGTAGCAGGGGTCCTGCCCTGATCCCAGGGTTCCCTTTCTGTCCTCTCTCCCTTGCTTCCATTAGAGAATCATGACTCCTTTGTGCTGGAATTGCTTTTCGGGGCCTGAGCTACCTGAGGGGCTGGGCAGAGTGGGGACAGGTTACCATAGCTCCTCCTTCTCCTCCCCCTGTTCTTTCCTGCCTCCTTTAAGGGTGCTGAGCAGTGAACCCCTCATCCACTTAGACCAAGAGCCACCTTGGGATGTGTATTCTGCCTGCTTTCAGCCAGGAAAAGCAAGATGCCTCTTGGGCCTTACTGCAGCTCACTTGAGAATGAATTTCAGTTTGTTTCAAAGGTTAAGTTTTAAGTTAAGGGAATTTATCTGGGAACTTGCAGGGGGCGGTAATCGAATAACCACAACACACCGAGGAGGAAAGCTGCAGATGCCTCGCTTTTTGTTCAGGCAACCTATGAGATTAACGGGGTGGGAAGGCAGTGTTATTTACCCATCAATCTTGTGGAGAATGTGGTTCAGGTGGGTAACCTGAGAGGCTTGAGTGGCTGGAGCTGAGCTGGTGAATTTCAGTTTCAATTTAGAACTGAAAAGGCCTTTACAGCCCAAGAATTTCCTTTACAAAAGCCAGGGGACCAACGCTCAGAGAGTCCAAGAGTCTCTTTTATAAGCAAGGGACCAGTGTTCAGAGAGGGGCCCTTGGTTATCTGTGTCCACCCAGCTTTCTGTTCTTTTGACTGGGGCAGGTTAACTCAGACCTTCACGACAGCCAGCTGCAACACGTGAACTATATATCCTTGAAAGGAAAAGTGTTCTTCTGTAGCTGTGTGTCCCCATAATCAACAAATATTTGTCAAGAGAAGGGATTTGCTCCTTTGATTTAAACTATTGTTTCCAGAAAGCCCAGTGAAAATACAAATATGTTTTCTGGGAGTGTCAGCCTGTTAAACTATTAAGCCGATAACCCCAGTTTGTTGACTTAGTGCTGGTTACCTAACGCCATCATCTTCAGGAGCCCCAGCAGGTCATTTTGGTGGCCGGATACGGAAGCTCAGGACAGGACTACAGGGTGGGGTTGTTTTCAATGCAGGGTCAGCCGGAGAAGTCCCACGCTCAGGAGAAGAATGGCCTAGTTCCACCTTTTGCCAACTCTGTTGGCAAGGTTTCAGACACTCCAGAGGAGGAATTGAAAATCATGGCCCTTCAGAATCTTCCAAGTGCAGATCTCCAGAAAGGAACTAAAGTTGGCCAACTTGGGAAGTGTCCCCCACTGCCAGCTTGCCAGCTATTGTATTGAAACAATTAAAGGGAAATTGGGAACTATCCCCATCACTGTGTTGTCACTGAAATGCAATATATATATATTTAAGTCCCCGTGTGTACTTAATGTTTAGCTCTCACTTATAAGTAAGAACATGTAGCATTTGGTTTTCTGTTTTTCTGTGTTAGTTTTCTTAGGTTAATGGTTTCCAACTGCATCCATGCTGCTGCAAAGGACATGATTTTATTCCCTTTTATGGCTGTGTAGTATGTCGTGGTGTATATGTACCACATTTTCTTTATCCAATCCACTGTTGATGGGCACCTGGGTTGATTCTGTGTCTACTCTTGTGGGTAGTGCAGTGATGAAAATACAAGTGCATGTACTTTTTTGGTAGAATGATTTATTTTCCTTTGGGTTTATACCCAGTAATGGGACTGCTGAGTTGAATCAGGTGGTTCAACTCTCAGTTCTTTGAGAAATCTCAAAACTAGTTGCCACAGTGGCTGAACTAATTTACATTCCCACCAACAGTGTATAGGCATTCCCTTTTCTTTACACCCTTACCAGCAACTGTTACTTTCTGGCTTTTTAACAAAAGGCATTCTAACTGGTGTGAGATGTTATGTCATTGTGGCTTTCATTTGCATTTCTCTGACGATGAGTGATGATGAGAATTTTTCATACGTTTGTTGGTTGCTTGTCTATCTACTTTTGAAAAGTGTTTGTTCATGTCCTTTGCCCAATTGTTAATGGGGTTGTTTTTTGCTTGTTAATTTAAGTTTCTTATGGATTCTGGATATTAGACTTTTGTTGCATGCATAGTTCATGAATATTTTCTCCCATTCTGCAGGTTGTCTGTTTATTCCCTTTATAGTTTATTTTGCTGTGCAGGAGCTCTTTAGTTTAATGAGGTCCCATTTGTCAATTTTTATTTTTGTTTCATTTGCTTTTGAGGACTTAGCCATAAATTATTTGCCAAGGCCGATACAGAGAAGGGTATTTTCTAGTTTTTTTTCCCTAGAATTTTTATAATTTGAAGATTTACGTTGAAGTCTTTAATCCATCTCAAATCAATTTTTGTATACGGTGATAGGTATGGGTCCAGTTTCATTCTTCTGCATGTGGCTAGCCAGTTATCCTAGCACTATTTATTGAACAGCGTCTCTTCTCCATAGTTCATTTTTGTCAACTCTGTTGAAGATCAGATGATTGTAGGTGTGCAGCTTTATTTCTGGGTACTCTATTCTGTTCCATTAGTCTATGCGTTTTTGTACCAGTACCATGCTATTTTGGTTATTGTAGCCTTGTAGTATAGTTTGAAGTCAGTTAATATGATGCTTACCTTTGTTCTTTTTGCTTAGAATTGCTTTGGTTGTTTGGGTTCTTTTTTGGTTTTATATGAATTTTAGAATGGATTTTTTTTCTAACTGTGAAAAACGACATCAGTAGCTTGATAGTAATAATGTTGAAATGTAAATTGCTTTGGGCAGTGTGGCCATTTTAATGATGTTGGTTCTTCCAATCCATAAGCGTGGGATGTTTTTCCAAATATTTGTGTCATCTATGATTTCTTTCAGCAGTGTTTTGTAATTCTTCTTTAGAGATCTTTCACCTCCTTGGTTAGCTGTATTCCTCAGTATTTTAGTTTAGTTTTTTTTTTGTGGCTATTGTTAATGGGGATTGCATTCTTGAATTTGTTCTCAGCTTGAACATTATTGGTGTGTAGAAATGTTACTGATTTTTGTACAATGATTTTGTATTTGACACTTTAGTGAAGTCATTTCTCAGCTCTAGGAGTCACTTGAGTCTTCAGAGTTTTTCTTAAGGTATACAATCATATTATCAGTGACAAGACATAGCTTGACTTCTTTTCCTATTTGAATGCCTTTTATTTCTTTCTCTTACCTGAGCCCTCTGACTAGGACTTCCAGTACTATGTTGAATAGGAATGATGAGAGCAGACAACCTTGTCTTGTTCCACTTCTCAAGGGGAATGGTTTCCACTTTTGCCCATTCAGTATCATGTTGGCTGTGGGTCTGTCATAGATGGCTCTTATTATTTTGAAGTATGTTCCTTTGCTGCCTAGTTTGCTGAGGGTTTGTATCATAAAGGAATATTGGATTGTATTGAAAGCTTTTTCTGTATCTATTGTGATGATCATATGAATTTTGTTTTAAATTTTGTCTACATGGTGAATCACATTTATTGATTTGTGTATATTGAAGCAACCTTTCATCCTAGGAATAAAGGCTTTTTGAGTGTGATGAATTATCTTTTTGATGTGCTTCTGACTTCAGTTTACTAGTCTATTCTTGAGGATTTTTGCATCCATGTTCATCAGGAATATGGGCCTAGAGTATTTTGTCTTGTGTCTCTGTCAGCTTTTTGTATCAGCGTGATGCTGACTTTGTAGAATGAGTTAGGGAGGAGTCCCTCCTTGATGTTTGGAATAGTTTCAGTAGAATTGGTACCAGCTCTTCTTTGTATGCCTGGTAGAATTTGGCTGTGAATCCATTTGGTCTAGGTCATTTTTTGGTTGGTAGTGGTTTTTTTTAAAATTACTGATTCAATATTGGAACTTGTAATTGGTCTGTTTAGGCTTTCAGTTTTTTCCTGATTCAATCTTGTAAGGTTGTGTGTCTCTAGGAATTCATCCGTTTCTTTGAGAGTTCCTGATTTGTGTGAATGGAGGTGTTCATAACGGTCTCTGAGGATCTTTTGTATTGCTCTGGTGTTGGTTGTAATGTCATCTTTGTCATTTCTGGTTGTGCTTATTTGGATCATCTCTCTTTTTTTTGTTGTTGTTAATCTAGGTAGTAGTTGTGTAAATTTTGTTTAACCTTTCAAAAAACCAACCTTTGGTTTCACTGATCTTTGTATGGATTTTTTTTTTGCATCTCACTTTCATTCAGTTTGGCCCCGATTTTGGTTATTTGTTTTCTTCTGCTAGCTTTTTTTTTTTTTTTTTTTTTTTTTGGAAAAAAAAAAAGCAAAAAAAATTTCTGATTCCTCTAGATGCAATGACGGATTGTTCGTTTGAGATCTTTCTAACTTCTTAATGTAGGTATTTTGTACTCTAAACTTTCCTCTTGACACTGCTTTAGCTGCATCCTAAGATTTTGATATGTTGTGTCTCTGTTTTCATTAATTTCAAAAAATTTTTTGATTCCTGCCTTAATTTCATTGTTTACCCAAAAATTATTTAAGGACATCTTCTTGGTATTGGTTTCTATTTTTAGAAGAATAGAGCACATTGGTCTGAGAATGTGCTTGGTATGATTTTTATTTTTTTGAATGTACTGAGACTTGCTTTATAGCTGAACATGTGGTTGATATTAGAATATGTCCCATGTACAGATGAGAAAAATGTATATTCTGTGATTGTTGGGTAGAGTATTCTGTAGATGTCTATTAGGTCCAATTGGTCAAGTTTTGAGTTTAGGTCTAGGATTTCTTCATTGGTTTTCTGCCTTATGATCTGTATAACACTGTCAGAGGGGTGTTGAAGCCTCTCACTATTATTGTGTGGCTGTCTGAGTCTTTTCATAGGTCTAGGAGAACTTGCTTTATGAATCTAGTGCTCTAATGTTTGGTGTGCATATATTTAGGATAGTTATATTCTTGTTGAATATAACCTTTTATCATTATGTAATACTCTTCTTTGTCCTTTTTCACTGTTGTTGGTTTAAAGTCCTTACATTATATAAGAATAGTGACCCCTGCTCTTTTATGTTTTCTATTTGCCAGATTGATCTTTCTCCATCCCTTTACTTTGAGCCTGTGGGTATTGTTACATGTGAGATGGGTCTCTTGAAGACAGTAGACAGTTGGGTCTTAATTTTTATCCAACTTGCCACTCCCTGCCTTTTAAGTGAGGCATTGAGATCGTTTACGTTCAAGGTTAATACTGATATGTGAGATTTTGATCCTGTCATCATGTTGTTAGCTGGCTGTTTTGTAAACTTGATTTTGTAGTTGCTATATATTGTCTGTGGACCATGGATGCAGTATTTTACATTCCTACCAGCAAAGCACAAAGCTTCTGATTTCTTCATTTCCTTGCCAACACTAGTTATTTTCTACTTTTCTTGGTTAATTGCCATCCTAATAGGTATAACTACATATAAAATATATATATACACACACATATGGTTATATACATATGGCTATACCTATTAGGATGGCAATTAATGTTTGGTTATATTAATAGGTAATACTAGGTTACACCTATTAGAATGGCAATTTATATATATATATATAAAATACATATATATTTAAAGTTGCTCTTTTCTTGGTCACAAATATCACAAATGTCTTGGAACAAGCGCCAACACATTGTTTTAATTTTTTAAAATAAAAACTGTCTGACTTCAACAAACAAGTGACACATGATGAAGATTCAGAATGCATAGTGACATCTAGTCAGGTGAAATGAGCAGATATTTGATAATGTGCATGTGCATAAAATTGGGCACAAATAGTAACTGTTTACCCTAAAGGAAGGAACTTTGTCAAATTTTAAATAAACAAAATAATGGATTTTTTCTGCTAATTTTTCCTAATATCATACTCAGCATCTCATGTGTGAGAGATGGTTTTCCCAGACGGTTTCCCTTGGTCATGTCTCTAGTTCAGATAAGGCACCTTTTCTGCCATAGAGTTAATCCTTCAGTTCTGGTCTCTGCTCTTTTTTCATCTTCTTGTTTTGGATGTTTGTGAGATAGATACAAATACAATTCTGGGTCCCAAAGCTGAGGGTCAGAAAAGAAATCTAGCAAAGCCACAGAAGCATGGTCTGTATACACGACAGATATCTATTGACCACCGTGCCTGGCCTGGGTGACATATAGCAATTGCCCCCTTATCTGAGGAGGATATGTTCCAAGACACCCTGTTGATTCTTGAGGCCTCAGATAGTACTAAACCTTACATATACTATGCTTTTTCTTAAACATACATGCCTATGATGAAGTTTAATTTATACATTAGGCACAGTAAGAGATTAGTAAACATAACTAATAAAATAGAACATTTATAACAATACAGTATAATAAAAGTAATATAAATGCAGTCTTTCTCATAAAATATCTTATGGTACTGTATTCAACCTATATTTAGACTGCAGTTGACTTCAGGTAACTGAAACTGTGGAAAGTGAAAGTAAGGATAAGGGGGTCTACTGCAAGTATTGATCTTGCAGAACCCCTACAACAAGGCAGGCGGAGATACTCTTATTTTACAGATGAGGACATTGTTACCCAGAGAGGCAAATGATTTGCCCAAAGTCCCCCAGCTGGTTAGTGTCAGAGCCAGCACTTAAACTTGGGTCATCTGACCGAAAGCTTTTCTTCCTTGCAACATTGCCTTTTCCTTCATAACTGAGGTAGTTGAATCAGAGGCGTGTGAATAGTTGACTTCCAACAGCACCACAGGAGAGCGCCTCACACAATAAACACTCATTGTGCTGCAAATATTTACCAGGAGCCCACTGTGTGCCTTCCCTGTGAACACAACCTCCAGTGTTGTCCAAAAGCAGGAGTCAACCTTCAAATGGCCTGTGTGCTTTTGAAATTTCATTGTGAAGAGATTGATCATGTGAGTAAAGTAGTTCCATCTCAGACCTCCAAGAAAGCCTCTTGAGTGCCATTGACATTTAGGAGAACAATGCAAGAAAATCATCTGCAGAGGGTTTTCTCAGTTAGAAATAGGACCTGCATATTTAAAAATCTTATCTCGGGAAAGATATTATGTTTTTCAATTTCTTTTTCTTGGTTTTTTTTTTTTTTAGTTACACAGGCTGTGTTGCTGGGATCTTAATGTTCTTGACAATGATGACACTGAGGAAGGAGCTATTATTTACTTAACCAGATGATTTTTTTTTTTTACTAACATTGAAGTTTATTTATTAACTTATATGTGCGCTAAAAATTATTGACTTGGTACTTGATATGTACCAGGTATTAGACATTTAAAATTAAAAGTTGACCAGGACATGACCCTGACCCTTGCCCAGCTCACTATTCATGAGTAACAGTGGAGGCAGATACAAAAACCTTTAACTAGCATAGAATGTAAGAAGGCCTATGGTAGACAATTGTGCAAAGTACTGTGGCAATGCGGATGTAGTAACAACGATCTCGCCCTACAGAGATCAGTGAAAGCTCTACTGAGCAGGGGACATTGGAGTGGGGTATTGGAGGATGAATAGAAGCTTGCAATATGTAGAAATGGAAGATTAATGTGGGAAGTGGCTAGAGACTGAGCTTGATAAGATTCATAGAGGGAAGGCTGAGGCAACTGGACTTTTATCTATTGGCATTGAGTACCTGTTGAAGGAAAGGTTCTGAATGAGTTACTGAGAACACAGGGCTCCTTTCAGCACCTTATTCCCTGACCACCCTTTCTCAGGAGGCAACGGTGCTAGGAAAATTGGTAAACCTGTGTGTCTGAAAATGTGCTTGTGATAAACATTCTATAAACCATAAACTAGCTTTCAAATTACCTACAGGATACTTTTGGATTTTTTTTTTTTTTTTTTTATTTCTGAAGGATCTTCTAAGTTGCAGTAGTTTCAAAACACTTTTCAGCTCTTCACCTCAAGAGCCTCCCTGCTAAACTGATTTTACCTTTATGGGCTGTTCTTAGGGTTTAATGAGCTCATGGCCATGATGTTCCAGGTGCACAGGACTGAAAGAGTAGGATTTCATCGAGCCACCTTGCTGTTTTACAGGTGAGGAAGCTCAGCTATGAAGAAGGTGAATGTCTTGAACAAGGACACACAGCTGGTAAATGGCAGAGCCAGGATTTCAACCTGGTTGGCCTGGCTGCAGAACCATGTTCTTAACCATGATGCTGTTCTACTCCAACAAAAACTCTTAAGTACAGCCCAGTCACTCACAGTCTGCAGGGAGAGTCTTAACATTTACCAGGGAACACTGAATAATGGAGAGAATATGGATATGTAGTTAGATCTGTGGTTTAAATCTTGACTTCATACATTTTCAGTCATTAGACTTCTGGCATGTCACTAAACTTCTGCAGAGTTCAGACTTACCTTGTGGAATTATTGCGAAGATGAGAAACCATAGTCAGGGAACATAGAATAGGCCCTGGTTCATAGCCCCTGCATAGTAAACGAAGGTGATTTATAACAGTAATCGTTGTAATAATTATGGTGAGTTTCTTTTGTGAAGTAGGGATCTTTTCCTCACCTCAGACTTCAGAATATTAGGTAGGTAGGTGTTTATGTAATAAGGTTTGTTGGAAATGTTGATAAACCCTTCTTTTTAACAGGAAATCAGAACCTTGGAAACTCAAGCCAATGCACACCAACCCCATGTACATGGTTTTATACTCTATGCAGAGCATGGAAGAGCAAGAAGTGGTGGTCTTTCCTCCCCGTAGGATCTGACATCCTTCTTCTTCATGGCTCTCCACATCCTCACCTCAGCCCCACTGTCTGGGAAATGCTAGAGAAAAATGAAAGAAAATGCCCTGTAAGCACTAGAGAGAGGTATAATTCTGGCTAGTGAGAGCTGGGAAGACTTCAAGAGAAGGTGGCTGCAGCTGGACCCTAAAGGACAGGAAGGACAAATGGAGATGCCTGGGGACAAGGGACCTTTTGGGTGAGGGGTAAGGGCGGAGACAGCAGCTGGGAGCACTTTGCTTCTTAGCTGAGGATTGAGCTCCCAGGGATGAGGGAGGCAAGCGGCCTGGAAGAGTTCTGGAAGGTAACGAAGATAGAGGAAAGGGGCTGTGAAGAGGCGGCATGGCAGTGAGTCATGGGACTGGCTGTGGTTCTGGAGATGAGCAACGAGGGCACCAGCGTGGAGCCAGCTCAGGGGTTTTCAGGATAAGCACACAGAGGTGCTTTGCCGAAGCCGACACAACCTGCCCCTAATGTATCCAGGGGACACTAACCGCTTTAGTCTATTCTCTGATGAATAATTTCTCCAACTCTAACTACATTAGGGACACACGGGGCTGGGGCTGGGTGCTCTGTCTGTCAGATATCGTTGCCACTTAAGTGAGTGATGCAGTGTGGGTCGGCCACAGTGCCCGGGCCTGCGGACAAGGCAGGCAGCCAGGAAAGCTGGCCCCAGAGGTCTTATTTCTTTGGTAGTGTAATCAGATTGGAGGCAGAATGTTTTTCTGTCTCCTCCCTATATTCTCTGTTTTGGTACCGTTTCCTCTCCTCTACCATTCTGATCCCTGTTTTCCCTGCCTGTTGGTATGTCAAACTTCTCTGCCTCTCATCCTTCCAGGCCCACTGCCCACGCAGGACTGAGACAGAGGAAAGACCCTAGAGTGGCCCATTCTCTATTCTGTACTCCCAGTTGGTGGAGGAGGAAAGGGAAAGCGTGCTTATTAAATTTCCCAAAGGTGCAGCGCCAGGATGCTCACGCATCTCATGACAGCAACAGAAGTCAAAAGACCCCACCCAGCAGGCCGGAACTCAAGGAAAATGATGGCATTCCGCAGGGATAAATTAAAGGCTGGCATTTAGGTTCAAAAGGCAACTATACAAGACCAAAAAAAAGTCTCTGAGTTGTATTTTTTATTAAAGACTTAACATGGACTAATTGTGTGGCAAAGCTACCCCAAACACTGAAGTTTACAATACGAAATGCTGTTGTTAGAAAAGAAACTCATATCCATTGCAAAATAACTTGAAAATTTACAAATATGAGAGAGAGAGGTAGAGGTAGAGGTAGAGAGAGAGCTGTGTATATGGAGATTACTTAATCCCATCTCTGACAATTATCTGTTAATCCACTTGATTATAAACTTCTATTTCTTTTCCCTAGGCAGGTATTCGAGATATATCTATAATATAATTGTATTTTTGAAAAGATTTATTTGCAACTTGGCTTTTTTTTTTTTTTTTTTAAACAGAGTCTTGCTCTGTTGCCCAGGCTGGAGTGCAGTGGCATGATCACGGTTCACTGAAACCTTGACCTCCTGGGTTCAAGTAAGCCTCCTACCTCAGCCTCCTGAGTAGCTAGGACCGCAAGTGTACACCACCATTCTTGGCTGATTTTTAAATTTTTTGTAGAGTTGGGGGGTCTCTATTTTGCTCAGGTTGGCCTTAAACTCCTGGACTCAAGGAATCCTCCCCTCAGCCTCCCAAAGTGCTGAGATTACAGGTGTGAGCCACCACACCTGGCCACAACTTGACTTTCTTATATAACTAAATATTGTAGATAACTTTCAAAGTCATTACTTTTCCATAACGCCATTTTTATGTGTTGTAAAATATTCTATTTTATAAATTTGCATAATTTATTTATAAAATTCTATTTTGTACATTGATTTTTCCTTGATTTTTCTGTAATGCAATGATTCCTGGGCAGAACAGCCTTGGAAATAAATTTTTATGTACATCCTTGAGTATTTCCTTAATATAAAGCCCTAGAAGTAAAAGGTATAGAATTTAAAGGGTTATGAACATTTTGAAGGTTTTGATTTACTGGTTTGCTTATTTGTTTTTAATGTGTGTGATCAAATCATTCCACACCACCAAGTGTGAGAGTATCTCTGTCTCTCCATATTTTCCCCAGTACTGGGCACTATGATGTTGAAATATCTTGCCAGATTTATATGGGAAATGTGGTATCTTGCTTTAATTTGTATGTTTTGAATTATTAGTGAGGTTAAATATTTTTTATTTCATATTCGACATTTTAAATCTTATGAATTACCTAGTTGTGTCTTTTGCCTAGCTGCTATTTTCCTTTTCTTAGTTGCTTTAAAAGTTTTAAATGTTAAGACTACTAACCCTTTGTCTGCCATCTAGGTTGCAAATATTTATTTTCATTTCACTTCTTGCCTTTGATTTAGTGTATGCGTATTTCAGGTTTTATATTGGCAAACTCATCAAAATGTTACTTAATTTTTCTTTGGTGTCATATAAAAACATCTCTCCTGACCTCAGAGATATATGTTGACCTATATTCCCCCTGCCCATACATTTTAGGTTTTGTTTTTTACATTTAAATCATCACAGTTCAATTACAATGCAGTGTAATATCCAAATAAAAGGAGATAAGTTATGAGGAAAAAGATTTTGACTCAGTACAGAATGAAATTTCTAATAATTAAGAGCTATATAGAAAGTAAGGGACTGACAACCGAGGAAGCAGCTAATCCCATTGCTTGACTTTCTATCAGGTTTTAAGAATTGCATGGCATTCTGTAAGTGCTCAATTAACATTTGCTGAGTGAATGATGGAACAAGCGACCTCCACAGGATCTTTCAACACTGATTCCCTAATCTTGGCTCACTTCATCTCCACAGATCATTCCAGACTTGGAAATTGTGGTTCCTAGGGGTGAAGCAGGCAGGCGGATGGGAGGTGGCATGGAGAGAGTCTACTTCTCAATTCTCAACTTCCAAATGTAGAGTAAATGCTTACTGGGCTTGGCCGTTTGCTGGACAGTGGGAAGGGAGGGAAATAGGTAAGTCAACCCATCCCTAGCCAAAGGGAATTACAAGCAGGTTGGGGATGTGAAGCAGGCATCCCTGAGAATTGAAAAAACAACATAAAGGCAGAGGGCTGTAGCAATGGGCGTGTGTGTCGGGGATGGGGTGAGGGGAGTGGGGAATACTGCTGCTGTGAGTTCTTAAAAATAGGCACTATGCGTTTTATGAGTCCCAGAGGTTTTCTCCAAGTGGTTCTCTCCTGAAACACTCTTTGAAATTCTCCATTATGGAAAATGGAAGAAATCACACCGAGAGTTAAGAGATTACTCTTAACTCTAAGAGATTTCCAGATTACACCAGCCTGGACTAAAAGTAGGGTCTTGATGATAGAGGAAAAATAAGGATTTCTCTGGCTCTACCTCATGCATTCTATGGAAATGCCAGCCCTCCTTAAAGGACTGGTGAGCACATCTGTTCTCCTGTTGGTAACCCAAGGCATCTGCTGTCTCTGCTGCTCCAGCTCTGGCTTTCTCAACTTGGGGGATGCAGACAGCAGCAGCTCTGCCTCCATTTCTGTGGCTGTTCCTGCCATCTGCTGTCTGTGCCCAGTTGACCAGCACCCATGAGGCGGAGGTTGATGTCTGCATCAAGGTGCTGCCTGCTGTAGCAAATGAGTCTGCCATTTTTTACCCTCCATTGACAGGGTACATGTGGGTCTTTGAGGGCTGGGCTGGAATATGGTTTCATGGGCAGCTGTATGTGAAGCTTCTACCCCTTCCTGACACTGGCTTGTCATGTTTGGACAGAACTTGGACAACTCCACTTCTGTTTTTTTCTAGTCTCCTTATTTCTTCAGGCAAGGCCTTCTCATCCAGACGTGGCTGAAAAGTCTAGGACAGGCATAGTTTATGGGATGTCCTTAGCTCTGGGGACTAACATGGTAGATTTGAGCATGGGCTCTGGAGCCAGCTGCTTCAGTTTGTATCGGCTGAGTGATCCTGGCCAGCCACGTGGCTTCACCTCTGAGCCTTGGTACTCATATGTAATGTGGAAATGATAACAGTATCTATCTCACATCATTGCTATAGAGATTCTCTGAGTTAATTTACATGAAATGATTAGATGAGTGCTAGGCGGAGAGTTGACATGTAGGTCAAAAAAATGTTAGCAATGATTATAGTGACTTCAGACTCATTCTCTTGTTTATTTAGATTTTGTTTGGTTGGTAAGTTCTAATCTGCATACACTCTCCATGGACTCCAAAGAGTTGAAAGGATAAAGAATAAAGGAGAGTATTATATAAATATTATAATAATTACAGGTTTGAATGCCTATATTAGACTTTAGGCGCCTCCAACTGCCAAGCCCCGGAAGACCGATGGCCTGCCTGGACCAGTTTTCCTTCCTTCTTTCCTGTGTCCCTCCTCAAATATTTTTTTGAGCAAGACAGACCTGGCTCATATTCTTAATGAGCTCCAGTTATTATAGATAAAATAATAATTGGGAGAGAGGGAGAGAAATGAATGATTCTTTGAGTGGAGAGTGGTGTAGGGCATGAAATATTGGATAAAACACAAGTTTTGGAGTCTGACAGACCTGACCTCATCGTTTCTAGTGTGAACTTGAGTTGATTCACCATTTTGAACTCAAGAGCTATAAAATGGTCTTACTAATTACCTACCTTATGGTGTGGGGGTGAGGCTTACAGGAGGATATTCATATGATAGCTACTCAATAAGTGTTCATTTCTAACCCCTCTCCGGCCCTTTCCCCCACACAATCAAACCAGTGTCATCAATTGCCTGGCCCTGATACAGACCTTGGAAGAATTTGTAAGTCATTAAAAGATAATTTTTAAAGAGTTTACCAGGAACATCCATCCCTGTAATGTTTCCTCTTATCAGATTTGTTTTTGTTTTTTATAGGCCAGGGCTTGTCTACAGTGGGTACGCATGAAATCTGCCAATGGTAGTGGAATCCGTAGATGGCAGTGCCATCATTGCTGACTGACTTCCACTTCTGACTGCTGGTGTCACGTGATGCGAGCGACTGGCGCATTTTGTCACTTTCCGTCTGTTCCCTATCCCCTCTCCTACCCACCCCACATCGGTGTTTTTGGAAGAATGGCTAAGTACATCAATCTTTAAGAAAAGTAATTATTAAATCTTTCTTGTCATCAAGATGTTGTGGGGTTGTGTGTCATGCATGACTCTTGGCAGCATCTAAATCTGGATTTTAGAAACAAGATGAATTTTTCCCTTGGCCTTTTAATTTTACCCTTTCCCTTTGAAAATGTTCAGCTTCTATAGCAATCTAATGGTTACTTTTCAGAAATTTCCCTGACTTAACCAGTAATGAAATGATTTCCCCCGATTTTCCCATCTGAATAGCTCTGCTGAGGTCCAACAAACCACATAGGGCTGAGTGGTTACTGCAAGGAGTTTTGCTGCTTACAAAATATAGTTTTTTAGGTTGGTTAACTTTTCTTCCCTGGAGCCTAAAATGTGAGGCTTTAGAAATATGCTCATTTGAGCCTACTGGCTGGTTGGGCTCTTGGATGAATGAATTGGGGCTCAAGGTGGCTGCCACTGAGGAGTAAGAACTGTCATGTATTGAATACCTGATTACCCTGTGGGGGCAACTGGAAAAGTGCTTCCATACATTATTTAAGTTCCCTAAACAACAGCTAGTATTAATCGAGGGCTCACTGTGGGCTAGGTTACGCTAAGTGATTTCATGGCATTTTTGTTTGATATTCATATTATGAGGTGGAGTTACTTGTTTAGGATGCAAGTGACAGTAGTCAACTCAATTCCTTTGATGCCCACACTCATTTTATTGGTTGATGCAATGAAAAACAAGTCCTTGGGTTAGATCTTAATGACTAGACTTGGCTGGATCCAGGTACTCAAATGATAAGATCAGGAATCCCTTTCTTTCTTTCTCTTCGTACTACTTAGCCTTCCTTTATACTGTGTTTGTTCTCAGTAGGAACTCCCTATGAGGTGACTAAGATGGTCATCAGTAGCTCCAGCTTCCATTCTACCAGCTTAGAAACCTAAGTCGAAAGAAAGTGCTTTTTGCCCAGTGGCTCCAGCATTTGCTCTCAGTGGATACATTGGGTCTCATGTTCATACCTGGACCCAGGAGGAGGACAAGGCTGCTTGGCCAGAGCCAGGTCATGTGTGTGCCCCAGGTGCTTCAGGGGAGGAACAAGGTCCACTCCATCCACAGCACATGGACTGAGAGTGGGAGGAGATGATGCTCCCAAGGAAAATTGAGGCCACTTAATCCAAAGATGACAAATGTCAGGCACCTAGCATTGTCCTATTATAGAGACCGAGGGTCAGAGGATTTGTGTAATTTGCTCCAAGATCTCACCACAGGAAAATGCCACAGAGCTGGGATTTGAATCCTCATCTGCTGTATCCTAAAGCACATCTCCTTTCCATTATTTGGCTTATTTTTTTTGATTTTCCAAAGATATTACAATCCCCGCCTCAGAAGCACCTACTGGGTCTTTCTGCTGGCTTGAGTTGTTATAAGTCAACTGTGAGCAACTGGAGCCAATTATCAAATAAAAAGTTAGCCAGTAACACAGGCAGGGTTATTAGAAAAGAGCTCTGAAGGACGGACTACTAATCCGGTTCCTGTACATGGGGAGTGGAGCCCGAAGAACAATGTCATGGCAGATAGGCACAGAGCCAGTGTTTCTCAGGAGGCAGAGAAGTCACCAATGGCTACTTCCTCTTGAATACTACTTCCTGGGGCCTGGGACCCTTTCCCCTTTGGTACAGGAAGCCCCAGAAGCCACAACCTGAGAGTTTTGAGGTGATGCCTCCTACTGCTGTTCAGGAAGGGATGTGATGATTGTGGCTTCTGCTGCTTCCCCTACTGAGGGAGAGGCATGAACCTGCCACCCTGATATGTCAGTAGAAAGCCTTCTGCTGGGCAGTGTTCTCAGGGTGCACAGTAAAGATGGGCATGTGGGTTTAGTCTGTTCTGGCACTAGCAGCTCCCCTGCAGTTACATCAAGGCAATTGCTCCTGACACTGAGAATGAAAGCCTTTCATGTGCTCCCTGGCTACTTGCCCACAACCCTGGAGTCTTGTATCTGCAAGTGCCGGATGGAAACCTCTGGTTGCACCTGGGATGATTTCAGATGGGACACACATGGATATAGAATTAAATAACAGGGATCATGTGGTTGGAAACATATTCTCTTCTCAATTCTCCATCACTCCTTCTGATAAGCATCTCCCTGAGATGCTGTCCTTGATGTACATACCTCCCAGTACCAGACCAACTTTCATTTTCTTTCTGACACTAGCAGGATGAGCCAGCTCCAAATGCTTGGAGCCTGTGGCAGGCAGGAGCATCGAACTGGAATTCCATGGCATTGCATTTGATTTTATTGTATTTCTCTATTATGGAAGGTGGCACTAGTTTTTTACTTACAGTAAGCAGGTAAATTTTGTGTGTAAAATACATTTATTTTAGTAAAATTAGGTGAGTGGATTGAAAGCAAACTTTCTAATGATATATATCTGTCAGAGTTCTACCAGAAAAAACAGAGGCAGTAGGAGATATATAGGAAGAGATTTATTGTGAGGAATTTGCTTATGTGGCTGAGGGGTGGTCTCGCTAGGCAACTCCAAAATCCAGATTGCGGGTTTTCCAGAAGGGCAGTCTGGAACTCTTAAACATGGGCTGAATCTTGAGTCCGCAGGTGGAATTTCTTCTTCATCAAGGAAGCCTCAGTTTGGCTCTTAAGGCTTTTAATGCTGATTGAATCAGACTCACCCAGATTACCTAGGATAATCTCTTACTTAAACTCAACTCATTATGGGCCTTAATCACATCTACAAAATACCTTCACAGCAACACCTAGGTTGGTATTTGATGGAATAACTGGGAACTGTAGATAGCTAGGTCGACCTGTAAACCATCTCATTTTATAATAGCAGGTGACACAGAGTCTGGTCCAGGCTGTGGAGATCAGTAAATGATGAGCAGTTGGCAAACCTGAGCCTAGCAGGTAGGGTGACTGGCTAGGATGTTAGACTCCTGGTGAAGGAGCTGGGGGTTTGAGGTCTGCCTGGGAGTGAGGCTGTCTATGTTGGGTAATGAATATTTCAGCAATCTTGGGGTTGGCAGTAGGGGGTGGGAGGTGAAGTGGTGGGGAGCAGAACACAGCATCCTGCCTTTTCTGCCTCCTCTTCTCAGGTACCTTTTCCAAGAGGCCAGCTTTTGCCTACTTCTACTGCCCTGATTTCATCAGTGGTATCTGTTCTACTTAATAGGGATAAGTTTATTCTTAGCCTCTGAAAAAGGCGGATGCCAGTCATTTAACCACACAGTGACTGCAGTGTTCACAACCCCACCCTATCTCCCGTGGCACCCCTTTTACTGAAGACTTAGATGTCAGAATTATTGATGGACTTCATTTTTGCAGCTCTGAGGTCACTTCATCCAATGAGAATGGTCACCGAATTGAAAATGTAATTACATAATTATTAATCAAGTGGTTTTTTCCTCCAGATTGAAGAAACAACTAGGAAGGTCCAGAGGGAACTTTTTCAGTAAAGGTAATTAGAAAGGGATATAGAAATTGTGCTAAGATGAGATGTTTGACTTTATGTAAGTCTCCAGGGGACAGGAGGAAGAGGGGAGAGGAGTAGATTTTACTTTTCAAAGACTAGGATTTTCTGTTTGCTATGGAGACCTTAATTAATTTTCTGGACCGTGAGCTGTGTCTTCGTGAAACACAGAGGGCTGATCAGATTTCCAGGGCCTGACCTTGGAGTCATGGTGGTAAACCAACATTGCTGCTGACATCTGAGATTGACATGCTGACAGGTGAAGTGTGGCCTGGAAATCTCTTTTCCATGACTGCCAACTGTACAGCTGTTTGTCAGGGTAATTGCTTTGTGCCAGGCCTCTTCCCGAGCTTTGGAAGCAGGAGTTCCTGCTGGTAGACCAGTTGAAGGGTTGGATCACTTTCCAGTGCTAGTGAGTGGGGATGGGGGATGCGTGGGTTTGGGTGCCTCTTTACTATCACTGGCATCTAGGAGGCAAATAATTTTCTGAGGGTCTCTAGGGGTAAATTGTCATAAGTCCGTTGATATGAGAAAAGATATATTTTAACCCTGTTTTTGTGGTCTGAAATTTTCAAGTTTTCAAATAACATCAAGCCAGATAAACAGGTCTCGTTTCAAGGACCAACCTTAACAAAGTGGTAGGGATGGCCTGGAAGGCAGGCAGGAGTCCAAGCCTTCCCTGGGTGGAAAGGGGAAAGCATGATGCAGCTCTTACTAAGTTTGCCATGGTTAGTGTGCGTGTAGGTAAGACAGTGGCAGAGGAATGAAAGGCCAAGCTGATAGCGATGGAACTATAGAATGTAAAGGTGAATACTAAGACCAGTGTAGAATTTCTCTGCTCTGTTTCCTTCATTAGATTGCAAACTACCTGAGAGCAGAGTTAGGGACTTGTCCATTCATAAGACAGAGTGACTTTGTCATGCCCACCCCCCTCTCTGGGCTCTGATCCTGTCGAGGATATTCAGCTGCAGTGATGAGTAATGCTGATTTTTCTGAACAACGAGGAGGTAGGCCTGCAGCTCATCTTGGAGCAGCCCTCCACCTGAGTCTCCTTTGGATTATTTAGGGTTTGCATTTGGCTGCATGGGATACTAGCTTGACTTCATGGCTTAACCCCAGGTGGGTTTATTTTTCTCATATAACAAGAATTCTGGAGGTGGGATTGCCACGGGCAGCAGCTCTGCCATGGTGTCAGTTTTCCAGGTGTGACCTATCTTTGCACGCCACCATCTCCAGCATGTGTTTTTCATTCCCCTGCTTGTTATCTCGTGGTAGTGAGATGACTGCTTTCCCTGTTGGCCTCAGATCCATGGTCCAGGTAGGAAGGAGGAGAAGAGGGGGGGGCATCAGGCACTTGCCAGTCTCTTTTTTATCAGGAACATCCGGCAGAATTCTGTTGCCATATTTACACCTCACTGGCCATAACTGGGTCACATGGCTGCTTCTAGATGCAAGGGGATCTAGCAGGGTAATTGCTTTGTGCCAGGCCTCTTCCCGAGATTTGGAAGCAGGAGTTCCTGCTGGTAGACCAGTTGAAGGGTTGGATCGCTTTCCAGTGCTAGTGAGTGGGGATGGGGGATGGGTGGGTTTGGGTGCTGCTTTACTATCACTGGCATCTGGGAGGCAAATAATTTTCTGAGGGTCTCTAGGGGTAAATTGTCATAAGTCTGTTGAGATGGGAAAAGGTATATTTTAACTTTTTTTGTGGTCTGAAATCTTCAAGTTTGCAGATGACATCAACGCAGGTAAATGGTCTCATTTCAAGGCCTAACCTTAACTGAGTGATATGGGTGGCCTGGAAGGCAGGGAGGAGTCCAAGCCTTCCCTGGGTGGAAAGGGGAAAGGATGATGTGGCTGTTACTAGAGTCCGTCACAGTTTGTGTGTGGGTAAGACAGTGGCAGAGGAATGAAAGGCCAAGCTGATAGCGATGGAACTATAGAATGTAAAGGTGAATACTAAGACCAGTGTAGAATTTCTCTGCTCTAGTTCCTCAATTAGATTGCAGACTACCTGAGGGCAGAGTTTGGGACTTGTCCATTCGTAAGACAGAGTGACTTTGTCATGCCCACCCCCGTCTCAGAGCTCTGATCCTGTCGAGGATATTCAGCTGCAGTGATGAGTAATGCTGATTTTTCTGAAAGATGAGGAGGTAGGCTTGCAGCTCATCTCAGAGCAGCCCTCCACCTGAGTCTCCTTTGGATTATTTAGGGTTTGCATTTGGCTGCATGGGATACTAGCTCGACTTCATGGCTTAACCCCAGGTGGGTTTATTTTTCTCACATAACAAGAATTCTGGAGGTGGGATTGCCACGGGCAGCAGCTCTGCCGTGGTGTCAGTCTTCCAGGTGTGACCTATCTTTGCACTCCACCATCTCCAGCATGTGTTTTTCATTCCCCTGCTTGTTATCTCGTGGTAGTGAGATGACTGCTTTCCTGTTGGCCTCAGATCCATGGTCCAGGTAGGAAGGAGAAGAGGGAGGGCATCAGGCACTTGCCAGTCTTTTTATTAGGAACATCCAGTAGAATTATCTTTCCATGTTTATACCTTACTGGCCATAATTGAGTCACATGGCTGCTTCCAGATGCAAGGGGATCTAGAGGGATGTACAGAGGTTTTGTGCTTAAGAAGGGCAGAACAGACATTGGGTAGACCAACAGCAGGGATAAGCACAGTCTCCCAGCCACCTCTTGTCCTGCCCCTGTGCCCCGAAGACATTCCCTTCACCTCCGACCACATTCCTTCCAGCCTGTAGCCTCCCAAGGATCTTCTCTGCTTCCTCCCCAACCCTCTTCTACTCCTGAAGCCCCTGGGTGGTCACGGAGACGGCTCTGCTCACAGATCTCCTCGCTGTGGGGACCACAGTTGCTGAAGAGACTCAGCTGCCCACTTTTGGGTCGACTGTGATGTTCATGCTGAGACCACACTTCCTGTGGGCCCCACCCAGCCAGCGAGCACAGTGAGGACACGAGAGTTGGCCATTCCTGCTCAGTGTGGGACCCCTCGAATGGGCAACCTTTGCTCAGAGCCTCTTGATCCACCCGGCAGAGACTTTCCCAGAGCTGGTCTACACTATGAGGCTTTTTCTAGCCAATCCTCCTTTTTCCCTCTTTCTCCTCTCGGTGTTAGACCTGCATTGTGACCCAAACGTCCTCCTCTCCTCTACTGCTCTCTTTCCTTTTATCCTTTACAGACATTTCCCCAAATAAATCTCTTGCATATCTGTTGCTCTCTTGACATTTACTTCTTGGAGGACTGAAACTGACATGCCTCCCTTCCCACATATTCATGTCCTTTCTCTTACCTGGAAAATTTTCCTTGTCTGTGATCTTCGGTTTGCAATGAGAGAGGCATAGTTTTACCTGTAATCTCCTCATTATCCCCTGACTTCTTAAAACAGGAGTGTCCAAGATGGATTTTTTGAATTCTTAGGCTACTTTTTTTTTTTTTCTTGCCACAAAATCAGTCACATTTATTGAGCATCTGTTATGTGCTAGGCCCTGTTGTAGGTGCTAGGGGATACCAAGATTTATCTGTCTGAGGCCCTACCCTGGTGGAGCTCACAGGTTGGTGGGTTTGGGAAAGAGCCTCATTTTCCATTGGTGGATGATGTGTTCTCCCCACCAACCATCTCTCTTAACTCCGTGGTACCTTTCTTGTCCGGCATTTCTACATTTTGAGCCTCTCTGCTACTTTTCTGGCAAATTACAGAAGAAGCAAAGCAGTTGTTGCCCCTGCATCCAGCACATCAGAAGTCCAGGTAATACAGGCCTGGAGTAACCATGGCAACCTTAATGGAGCTCAATGACCCAGCATAAATCTGGCCGAGCTCGTTGTGAAATGGGAGGGAGCTCTGTCTGTTCCAAACTGTTTGGAGGGAAAGGTGCCTTGCACTCCGTGGGTGACTGACAGAAGGTTTCCCCAGAGCACAGAGGAAAAGCCGGGGGATGCGACACTCAGAGTGAAAAGGAAAGGAAGACTTGATGTTGGTGAGGAATGGTTTTCTATGGTCTGTTGACATGGCCTGCTGAACCAGGCTGATGTGTTCATCTGGTCATTTATTTCTATGCTCTGGGCCTGCCTTGAGCTTGCTAAATACATTTTAAAAAGGCTCCAGCTATGGAAGGAACATGAAACATTTTCGATATAACTACACACGTGCATGTTCACCCACCGTTTCAGGCACGTAGATGAGGTGGAACTGCCTGGTGCTCAGCTCCTTGCGAATGTCCGTTTTCTTCTTTCCCCTTACCTGGCTGGGAATAGCTTCATGCGGTGTGTACTGCTGATGCCGCTTTTTTTGCTCCCTTTGCTGGAAGCTGCCTTCTGCATATCCTCTAGGCTTTGACCCAAGTATCACACCCTTAGAGTGGCTTTCCCTGACACTCAGAGCAGGTGCCCCGCCTCGTGACTCTATCACCCTTTTCCTTTTTTTTTTTTGTATTCCCATGCTCATTTCTTTATGTGCCTGTTTGTGATCATTTTCCCCAGTATTGTGAATTCACAGGGAACACTTCAATCTTGAAGGATTTTTTTTTTCCCCCTAGAAGCTGCCCTTCCCTGTTCCTCTAGATGCTGTGGCATTTAGGTAAAGTCTGGCTGCAGGACGTCCATTCATTCTCACCTGTCTGAGAGTGCAGTGCTTCTACTCTTGGGTAGCAGGGAATCAAGCATAGAGGGGCAGTGTGGGAGGGCAGCAGGAAGAGCTGGTACGACTCTCCATTTCATGTGTGAGTGTGGTGTTTATACCCCTTTATCCTATTGCTTTATTAAAAGCAATCTGAGCCGTGTACAGCAAGCTGGGAGGTCGCAGGTAGAACCACACAAATGTCTCTATTTAATTCACAAGCTGATTACCTCCTGCTATTTCTAAAAAGATAAAAGGAAAAACAAACACTCCTCAACCCTGCCTCTTTTGAACTTCTCTTTCAGAAGATGCAAGTCCTGATCCTTTGGTAATAGCTGTGCAGGAGAAAGGCTTGTGTCTACTGTCACTCTTCTGGGTTCTGATCTCCTACTTCCCTTGCAATCCTGATAGGGATAAGCAAGATTACTGATCGTTTGAATGGTCTATGGCTAGAAGATAATTTATTTTTATTTTTTGTCTTTTCTGTTTGTTTTTAATTTACTTTAAGTTCTGGGATACATGTGCAGAAAGTACAGGTTTATTACATAGGTATACATGTGCCATGGTGGTTTGCTGCATCTATCAACCTGTCATTTAGGTATTAAGCACTGCATGCATTAGGTATTCATCCTGATGCTCTCCCTCCGTTTATCCCCCCATCCCCTAACAGGCCCCAGTGTGTGATGTTCCCCTCCCTGTGTCCATGTGTTCTCACTGTTCAGCTTTCACTTATAAGTGAGAACATGCAGTATTTGGTTTTCTGTTTCCATGTTAGTTTGCTGAGAATGATGGCTTTCAGCTTCATCCGTGTCCCTGCAAAGGACATGAACTCATTCTTCTTTGTGGCTGGTAATGCAATATTTTGGGGCAGGGTCTGGATTAAATGCCCTTTGGACAAAGTTTTGGGGAGAGGATGATGTAGTAGTCTCACGTGGTGTATATGTGCCACAATTTCTTTATACAGTCTGTCATTGATGGGCATTTGGGTTGATTCCATGTCTTCGGTGTTGTAAATAGTGCTGTAATAAACATGCATGTGCACGTGTCTTTATAATAGAATGATTTATAATCCTTTGGGTGTATACTCAGTAATGGGATTGCTGGGTCAAATGGTATTTCTGGTTCTAGATCCTTGAGGAATTGACACATTGCCTTCCAGAATGGTTGAACTAATTTACACTCCCACCAACAGTGTAAAAGTGTTCCTATTTCTCCACAGCCTTGTCAGCATCTTTTGTTTCCTGACTTTTTAATAATCGTCATTCTGACTGGTGTGAGATGGTATCTCATTGTGGTTTTGATTTGCATTTCTCTAATGACCAGTGATGATGAGCTTTTTTTCATATGTTTGTTGGATGCATAAATGGCTTCTTTTGAGAAGTGTCTGTTTGTATCCTTCACCTTCTTTTTGATAGGGTTGTTCGTTTTTTTTTTCCTTGTAAATTTGTTAAAGTTCCTTGTGGATTCTGGATATGAAATCTTTGTCAGATGGGTACGTTGCAAAGTTTTTCTCTTATTCTGTAGGTTACCTGTTCGCTCTGATGATAGTTTATTTTACTGTGCAGCAGTTCTTTAGTTTAACTGGATCACATTTGTCAATTTTGGCTTTTGTTGCCGTTGCTTTTGGTGTTTTGGTTAGGAAGTCTTTGCCCATGCCTATGTCCTGAATGGTATTGCCTAGGTTTTCTTCTAGGGTTTTTATGATTTTGGGCTTTACATTTAAGTCTTTAAACCATCTTGAGTTAATTTTTGTTTAAGGTGTAAGGATGGGGTCCAGTTTCTGTTTTCTGCATATGGTTAGCTAGTTTTCCCAGCACCATTTATTAAATAGGGCATCCTTTCCCCATTGCTTGTTTTTGTCAGGTTTTTCAAAGATCAGCTGGTTGTAGATGTGTGGTGGTATTTTTGAGATCTCTGTTCTGTTCCATTTGTCCACATATCTGTTTTAGTACCAGTACCATCCTCTTTTGGTTACTGTAGGTTTGTAGTATACTTTGAAGTCAGGTAGCGTGATGCCTTCAGCTTTGTTCTTTTTTCTTAGGATTGTCTCAGCTATACAGGCTTTTTTTTGGTTCCATATGAAATTTAAAGTAGTTTTTTCCTAATTCTGCAAAAAAAATGTCAATGGTAGTTTGATGGGATTAGCATTGAATTTATAAATTACTTTGGGCAGTATGGCCATTTTCACAATATTGATTCTAGGAGATAATTTATAAATGATCCTGATATGCTTCTGTCTAGTCTGGTGCTGGTAATGCAATATTTTGGGGCAGGGTCTGGATTAAATGCTCTTTGGACAAAGTTTTGGGGAGAGGATGATGTAGTAGTCTCACATTCCACTGGTCAGTGAATGCGGGCATAGACAGACATTTGTATCAGTCCCAGTAATGTTGGAAGTTTTTCAAGCCGATGAATTTGCCTTCTCCCATGTTAGATTGCCTGCATGCCAGCCTCTCTATCTGGAGAGGTGGCGGAAGACCAGTCCTACCAGGATGAACGAGGAGGGACTGGCAACTGCATCAACACCATCTCAGCTTGCCTGCTCTCTGCCCCTCACCACCCCTCTCCCTTTCATTGAATTGTTATCATAAACTCACAGAATGGCTGGGTTGTAATGGTGTGGTCCCTTGGTAAGGACTGCTCCTGCCTTTGGGTTGAGATCTCCAGTTCCTGAGATTTCCTGATACTTTTGCTGTGAGCCCTCACCTTCTGCTTGTGGTCCTGGCACAGACAGGCTTGACTGTCTGTTGACTGTCTGTTGCTGAGGCTGGTGTGATGAGCTCCAAGTCTGTCCTCATTAATGTTGTTTACTAGGTGCTTTGTAGTTATTGAATAATTTTTATTTCCCAGCTTACTCGTCCCTTTAGCCACAATTGTCACTTTTCTGTACCTCTGGAAACATAAGGCTTTTGATGTCGGCTCTACCACCCCCCAATAAGACATGATAAATGGCTGCAGAGGCTGAGCTGTCACCTGATGTTGGGGAATAGTTTATTCGAAGTGATATTTTGTTTGCTCCCAAGTGGCTTTTCAGATTCCTCTAGCAAATATTTTCAGAATCACTTAATTCCTTGGAGCCCATCAGAATTCTTCTTGTGCAAACAGGGCTGCATTCTTGATCACATTAAGGCACTTAAAATGTACTTAAGGGATTTGATTTCCCCAGCCATCACCCACCTCCTCTCCTCATCAAGTGAGGACTCCTTTGACTTGTAGATTTTCAGCGTAAGATTAATTTTCTTTGCAACATCTTTGACTCTCAGGAGTGGTGAAATTGTGGTTGGATCAGTCCTGGGAAACCTTGAGAAGGTTCATGGGCTTGAGGGGTGCAAAGGTGGGATCAAAGAAGAAAGAAGCACTGGCATGTGAGACTGAGAATTTACAAATTGCCTTCACCTACAAGTCCTTAAGACCATCATTCTTCCAGTTCTGGATGTTTCTTCTTTAGCAAGAAGAACAAGGTGGATCAGCTGTACAGTATCAGATATCCTATGCTGGGCTAAGGGGAGGCAGAGAAAATCTCTAGGCAAGATGTCTCTGAGGTTGAGCGGGCATGGAAGCTGTCATTCATTCCTGCTTCAGCAAATGGTATTTCAGAACAATAACAACAATAAGAAATGAATACTGACTTAAACATGTTCAGTGTGCCAACAAATATTTTACATTGTATCTATAATAATACTACTAATTAAAAATAGATATCATTCATTGAGCTGTTAGCATGTTTCTTGAGGTGCTTTGCATATATCATCTCCAGTCATCACAAAAACCATGCCCAGGCAGGCAAGTGGAATTATTTCCAATTTAAAGAAAAGACACACCACAGTGAACATGTCCAAAGGGAGTTCTTGATTCACCCTGTTCCTTCCCAGGCTTGCCCATCAGAGCAAATAGCACTGCTCTCCACCATGTAAAAGCTACAAACCTGACTGTCATCCCAGATTATCTCCCCTCCCAACTCCTGGCCTTCAGCCCATAAACTTGTGCCATTTCTATCTTGTACCTTGAGCTCATACATCTGTCTATTCCACCTTTACCAGCCTTGTTCAAACCTGAATTGTCTTCTGATTTCTTTTGTTCCTCCAAATGTCTCCTCCACATAGCATCTGAGCAGTCTTTATAAAACACCAGTCACCAGGGCACTGTCCCATTTAGCATTCTCCACTGACTCCCCATTTTCAATCTCTCCTTCCACCCCATCACACAGGACTGTATTCTAGTCCCTGAAGGACACCCCTATGCTGGAGGCTTCCTGAGTTGTTCCCCCTGGCTGGAGCACTCTGCCTCCTGCTGCTCCTGACCCTTCCTTATATTCTTTAGGTCTTGTCAGTCTCCCTTGTGATTCTCCATCCATGGATTCAGCATAATTTCCTCATAGGTTTAGGGCAGGGCTCAGAAATCTACAGTTTTAGTAAGCTCCCCCAACCCTGGGTTTCTGATGCAGCTGATCTGCAGCCTGCACTGTCATGGGAAATGCATAGGACAGTTTTCTGATGTGCTGCTACAGTTCAAGACAGTTTTTCAGGAAGCCTCTGCAGAAAAGTTGAATGAGACTTGAGACTTTCTACGTCCATGATAAGAGCAGCAGGTATTTTGAAAACCACAAACTCATTTCTCAGCTTGGTTCTCCAGTTGTGTACCAGACTTGGCTCCAAATGTCTCATTCTTGGAACCTCAACAGGAAAAGTTGCCACCATTAAAGATCTGGAAAAGGTAGCTGCAAAATGAATTTGGGTAACAGCTTTGTATTTGGAATACATGTTCAGTCTCCCAAGGGGACTGCTGTGGAGAAGGATGTTTGTGGGAATGGAGGTGTCTGCTCTGTAGTCTCTACAGTAGCCCTGAACCCAGGGAAAGCTCCTCTTGTGTGAGGGGTGCATGTGCCGAACTTCACTGCAGAGCATTTTGGGTTAGACATTCTCCATTTTCATTTGAGAGATCTGTTGGTGTCCCAGAGCCACGGATTCTAGAGCTACACTGATTCTGGCAAAGATTTGGAATATCTCCAAGGGATGTGTGCAATTTTTGGAAAGAGGAAAGAAAGGGTTATGTAAAGAAGATTAACATACAAAAAAGTGAAATAACCACTAGGGGATGCCTTCAGTTCTTGACTTATTTCAGTTATTTGGAATCTAGGAAAATGGAATTTTGCCATATTGAGTTTTCCCTACATAGATGGTCTTTATTTATAATTGGCACCTTTTCTTCAAGTGATTCCATTTTTTACCAAGTTTTTGTGTAAGTCTAACTTGGATTTTTCTGGACTTCCCTTACTAAAGTAATGAAGAAAAAATATACATACACGTACACTTTTTCAAAAAGAGTTTTCCTTCAAGTCATCTAGGAAACTATTTCCTCTATTCCTAACATAAAGGAGAAATCAGTTAAAAAAAGAGAACCAACCAACCATCTTCTTCTTTTCTCCCCTTTCATTTCTCATCTGTCCTTCCACAGACATTTACTGAGCATTTATTTTGAGTTTGTCTTATTCACATTTGCATTCCCAGAATGTAGGATAGCAACTTGTATAGTCTTTGTCCTCACTAAGCTTACAGTTTTGGAATTGGAATGGAGAACAGGGAGATAGGCATTCAACAGATAATAACAATGTTATTTCTATTTTCCTAAATATGAAAAAAATACAGGGTACCATGGGAGCTCAGTTTAGAGGGTCAACAAGACATCCCTGAGAAGGTGGCATTGAAGCTGAGACCAGAGAGATGGGGAAGGGTGTGGTGCATTTGAGCAACTAAAAGAAGGCAAATATGGTGTAGAATGGTGAGAGATGAGATTGGAAGACATGCAGCCCTCTGTAAGCCAGAGCCAAGTCAGTGTACTTAATTTCAAAAGCAGAAGAAAGCCATTGGTGTTTATGTGATGGCTTAGTTCTTAAATCTCCTCTAGTATTGAAATTGATTGAAGAGACAAGAAGACAAGCCAGGGGGCCACAGAAATATCCTAGCAGTGAGATCACGGTGGTTTAAAAGGTATGATAGAAATGAAGTTGGAGAGTAATGAATATATTGGAGAAATATCTATAAGGTAAAAGTACCAATGAATGAGGGAGAAGGAGGTGTCAGAGTGATTGCAGCATTTCTGTTTTGAACATACAGAAGTGCTTTTTTTCTGAGATGTGGAGCCTGGAGAGGGCTGGGATGGGAGAAGATGACCGGTTCAGTTTTGTGCTTGTGAAGTTGAAGCTGCCTGTGAGTCATCAAGAAAGCAACTCTGCCCCAGAGGATACATATTTGGAATTTCACCATTTGCTAGTGCAAATTTTCCTTGATTTTGAGTGACCCTTGCTTAAAGAACATTAAACTGCTATGCAGGATTCACAAAAGTGCCAGACATTTGTTCTGCCAACTTGCATTTTGAATAAGTGGTGTATGAAACTCCTGCAAAGCGGAAGTCTCTTAGCACTGTTCCATTTCTACAACTTTTGTTGTTTAGCTGAGAGTCTAGTGTCCAGAGAGCTAGGGCAGTGGGCACAGTGGTACCATGCTTGCTTCATCAGCTAGGGAGCAGATGGAAGTAGCACACCTGAATATCTAGGCTAGAGAACAACCCATGAGTTTCAAAAGCCATTGGAAAGTCAGGTAAGTAAGCTCCAAAGAAGGAGATCAAGGATGCCAGGGGTCAGGGAAAAGCCTTGAGTCAGGAGAGGTTGGTGGGAAAATCAGTAGAAACCAGCCTGTGGAATGCTCAGGGCATGGAGTCATAAACAAATGTGTGGTGCTGGGAAGGGTGGAGGCCCGTGCTGCCCAAGCTTCCCACGGGAGGAAAGAAACCATAACTGTTGGAACTTGAGCAGAGTGCCAAAATGACATGAAATCACTGCAGAAATTGTGAAACGTAGCTCATAGTCCTATTTGTTTAGCAACAGCATAAAAAGCACCATCTTCTATACCCCCATCAAAATAGAAAATAGAAGCAGAGAAAAGCTAAGAAGAAAAGCAAGGGCTTTCGTTTGGACGTCGGAATTAATTTTTCACAGGCTGTTCTATCCAACAGTCCAATTTCCTTAACATTCTCTCTCTTCTCTTCCTTTCTCCCTCCTCCATTCCCATCCCCTAACCTCCCTTCTCCTTTACTCCTTTTGTCCTATGGTTTCACATTTCCAGAAGAATTGGGCAGGAAACATAAGAAACATTGGAGAAACTTATGAAGTCTGGGTGGAGGACCATGCCAGGTGTTTGGTGCTGGTGATGCAGCAGCAACTTGAATCTTGTTACAGGGCTGATGCTAAGACAGGTTCTGTTTTCCCTATCCCTCCTCTAGGAATGTCTTATTTGTTTACTTTGAGAATGTGGGACCCCAGGTGAGAGGAGGTGAGTTTACTTAGCTGTAAGGGAGAAGAGAGGAGATAGGTGTTCATTTGACTCAGTGCAATCAGTTCATTCTCATTTGTTTTTTTTTTTTTTTCTTTAAGTTATAAAGTTGTGAGACCCAGTTAGATTTGTGAGTGTTTCCCCTAGCTGTTACCATGTTGGGTGGGCCACTATAATCTTCCTGCTCTTCATTGATTTTACCACAAATTTCAGATGACAGTGATAATCCCTCTCCTACCTTCATGACAACTTAAAAAATAAAGATGAAATAAAATAACGTGTAATTTCCTTAAAAAGAAATTAGTTATTGTTATTACCCTTACTAGGAGTTTGAGGTAGTTTGCAATAAAACTCATATACAATAGAGCTATAGAAATATGAGTTAAAAAAGGTAACAAAGCAATGCAATGGAATGCAGAAGAGCACCTTCATATAGCTGAAGCCCTAGGCCAAAGGAAGTGCATACACAACGCTGAGTATGGAGCTTCCTGGCAGACAGGGAATAAAGGGAAATTAGCGGCTAAAAGATGCTCAGCATTTCATCAGAAACCACAGATGTTTTACCAGGAATTACTGTTGGTAATTTCACCCAAGTTTCTAACTTAGGGTAGGCTCAGAAGCTATTTGGTGAACTGAAGAAACATAAATGAGACATGATCCTTGCTCTCTGCCTAGTAGGGGAAGAGTTTATTATGTGAACCATTGTGTAAGGAAACAAGTACACAGGAAGGGGCCTGTCTCCAAAAGCTATTACCCCAAACCAGGAATTGTCTTTTTAGGATCATTTCTTTTATTGAATCCCACCATTTAGTCAGTTAATTGCTTTTGCGTCGCCATTGGTTATGGATACTGTACTAGTTCTGTAAGGTGAAGGAAGGCTGTATGTTTCAACTTCTAGAATTTCTCTCAGTAAAACACCCCTTCATGGGCACAAAGAGATGTGCACAAAAGACTCATGGTGGTATAGTTTGTATAGCAAAAGTAATGTATATAACACAAAGCTCATCAATATGGAAGTAGTTATATAAACCACAATTCTCCCTAAAATGGAATACTATGCAGCTATTAAAAAGAACAAGATAGAGCCATGTGCTTCATCAAGGAATCATGCTCCTATTTTACATTGCCTAGTGATAAAAATAAGTTGCAAAACAGCCTGTAGACAATGATTTCATCCTTAGGAAAAATCTCAACATTGATAACTTATTATTGTTATTATTTTTTTGAGATGGAGTCTCTCTCTGTCCCAGGCTGGAGTGCAGTGGTGCAATCTCAGCTCACTGCAACCTCTGCCTCCAGGTTCAAGTGATTCTCCTGTCTCAGCCTCCTGAGTAGCTGGGATTACAGGCACCTGCCACCATGCCTGGCTACTTTTTGTATTTTTAGTAGAGATGGAGTTTCACCATGTTTGTCAGACTGGTCTCAAACTCCTGACCTCATATGATCCACCCTCCTTGGCCTCCCAAAGTGCTGAGATTACAGGCATGAGCCACCACGCCCGGCCAACTTATGTATTTTTAATGTACTACTTGTTGGCAGAATATGCACCCAATTGACAGTGGTTATCTTGTGACAGAATCTCGGGACATTTCAGAGCCTGCACTTTGTATTTACGTAAGATTTGAATTTTATATTGCCTAGTATTAACATTTGCTATCAGAGAAAGCAATAAAGATACTGTGTGGGGAGCTGGGGGGAGCATAATGCGTAGGTTATAGACCCCACCCTTGTAAAGGTTAAAGTCTAGTAGGGGAGAAAGCCACATAAACAAGTTGTACCACCATCTGAGCCTGCAATGACAGAACCCTGTATGAGGGGCACAGGAGCTTGGGGCAGGGCATGGGGTAGAGGCTAGAAGAGTGTAGCAGAGAAGGTTATCTGAGTGTGTTCTGGAAGGACACATAGAGTGACCATGACAAGGCAGCTCTATGCCAAGTAAAGATTCAAAACGGTCACGAGCATGTTGGTAACTTCAGAAAGTAGCTCAGTCCCTGGGACATTCTGACTCATGAAATGCCATGGGAGGCCAGACAGTGCAGGGGACATTTAGAGACAGATGGTCCAAGGGAGGAACAGAGGGTCAACTCAAATTTTCTACAGACCAGCCACATGATACTGCTTCTTCCCTCTCTTGGAAGAACTTGGCATTAAATCAGAGCTTAGTTGTTGATCTAAGGACAAATTCCAGACAATTCTAATTAACCCCCAAGCTTCCTGTAGCACATTGTTCTTAAATCTTGACTGGATGGTCCAGAGGCAAGACATGCATGTCATCAGAGTGAATATTTATCTAGAGATGAAATCACTGAGATACTTTGATTGATAGCAGGGTGAAGAACAGAGCTTCAAGTTTCTTGCTGACAGAAAGAACTCTGCATTTTTCACAGTGTCCTCACATCCTTTTATCCCATGAATGGGTCTCGTGGACACTTCGGAGACCTGCTTCCATTTTCTCTGGCCTTTAGAATTGGACTCTGGTGTCACAACTACCTGGAAAGCTCCTTGCTTGACCTTGGCATCCTGACTTGGTGAGGTTGTTAGGGAAGGTAGTTTAGGAAGGAGAAAGTGAGCAGTCTCTCTCCAACCCTATTCTTCTGCTAAAGAGTTAGGAAGAAGGAAACAGAGAGAAATAGGCAATTTGGTGGGAAAGATGGGAGAGTTAGGGCAAGGACTGCTTGTCTGAAAGGAACTATATATGATCAGAGATTTTAATCCATGCTGAGTGGGAGTCTATTTCCTATGGATTTTTTCCCCACTGCCTGGCCCCATAGCCTCTGGACTCCCCTTTAATCTGCGAAGCAGGCTTTGGGGTGCTCACATCTCTCTCCTAATACCATCCTCCCTTGCAACGCTCCTGAGGATCTTTTAGAGCAATGTATATGATTTTCGCTCCTGAGGATCTTTTAGAGCAATGTATATGGTTTTCTCCCGACCCCCTAGCAATCTTATTGCACATAATATACATTTTGAAAACTATATGAGTCATAAATGTATCGCTTGATGAATAGTCAGAAACAGAACACACATTTCTATTCAACGCCCAGATGAAGACAGAGTATTGCCAGCATGCAAGAAGCTTCCCTTGAGTACCAGTCAGTACTTGTCCCCCACTACCCCACAAGAGACCTGATATCCTAACTTCTAATGCCATAGTACAGATTGTCTGTTTTTAAACTACAAATAGACTCATACTTTTGTGCATCTCTAGTTCTTTGGTTCAAGTTTGTTTGAGATTTATCTCTGTTGCATTTATTTGTAGTTTGAACATTTTTATTGTGTAGTTTTATGAATACTCATCCTACTATTGCTGGATGTTTGGTTATTTGAATTTTAGGATGTTATGAGTAATGCTGCTATAAACGTTTTTGTACATGTCTGTAGGTTAACATATATGCACATATCTGCTGTTATATTGCCAGGAATAAAATTTCTGGACAATAGGGAATGCGTATGCTCAATTTTAGTAGAAATTGCTAAACAGTTTTCAATGTGCTTCTACTAATACACATTGCCACCAGTGGCAGCGTATGAGAGCTCTGGTTGCTTCACATTGTTCCCAACACTTGCCAGTGTTTGCCTTTTTCATTTTAACCATTCTCGTGGGGGGTATGGTGGTATCTGATTGTGGTGTTTTAATTTTGTATTTTCCTGATGACTAATGAAGTGAAGCACCTTTTCGTCTACTTATTAACTAACTTGGATATCCTCTTTTGTGAAGCACCTGTTCAAGTCTTTTGCCCGTTGTTTTATTGGATTGCCTTTTACTTATTGGTTATAGTTCTTTATATATTTTTGGGCAAGTTCTTCTTTTAAAAAAATCCTGTTCCTGATATATTTTAATGTACAGAAGTTCTTAACTTTAATTTATCAATTTTTTTCCTTTATGGCTAGTGTATTTTGTGATTTAAGAGATCTTTCTCTACCCTAATGTACTAAAAATAGTCTTATATTTTCTTCTGAAAGTTTTATGGTGTTGGCTTTAGCATTTAGATCCACAGTTCATCTAAAACTCTTCTTTGTGTATGGTGTGTAGTAGAGGTCAGGGCCAATTTTTTCCCCATATAGATATCTAAGCAAATCAGCATCCATTATCGAAAAGGTCATCTGTTTTCCGCTGCACTGTGTATCCACTTTTGTCGTAGACCAGATGACTGCTATCTTTCTATGTTTCTGGATAACCTTCTGTGTTGTTGGTCATTTTGTGTTCATCCAATACCTCACTGAAAATTTGATATCAGGCAGTGTAAGTTCTTCGTTGCTTTTCTTCAAGACTACTTTTTGCTTTACGTGCATCTCTATATATTTTAGAATCACTTGTCACCTTCCAAAGGAAAACCTGCTGAAATTTTGAATGAGATTACACACAACTGTAGATCAATTTGGAATTTGACATCTTTCTAGCATTGAGTCTTCTAATTCATAAACATGGTCTATTCCTCCATTATTTGCATCTTCTTTCATTTATTTCAATAATGTGTTGTAGTTTTCAGTGTAGACATCTTTTCATTATTTATTATTAATTGTATTTTATCAATCAGTTGTCCTAGGAATTTTTCCATTTTATTAATCTTTCAATGTCTCAACTTTGAAAACTTTGTTGATTGAAGCCATGTGTTTTCTTTTTCTTTTTGGAAACATTTTTTTTTTCTTCAGAAGTTTTCTTCTGAAGTAATTTTAGAGTTATAAGAAGAATTGTGAAGATAGTGCAGAGTTTCGCATATATTTTTCACTAGGCTTCCCCTAATGTTAACATCTTACACAACTGTGGTACATTTCTGTAAACTAAAAAACTAGCATTGGTACAATCAATATTATTAACTAAATTGCAGGCTTTATTTGCATCCCCACAAGTGTTTCCACTAATATATTTTTTTTCCCCTTCTCATTCTGGAGCCAATCCAATACACCACACTACATTTAGTTGTGATGTGTCCTTAGTCTCCTCTAGTCTGTGATAGTTTCTCAATATTTCTTTTTTTTCTTCATGGCCTTGTCATTTTGTTGGTTCAGTGTTTTGTAGTGTCCCTCAGTTTGGTTTTGTCTGTCATATTCTCATGATTAGATTGAGGTTATGGACTGGGGAAGGGTGCCTCAGAGATGATGACTCCTTCTCATTACCTCATATCAAGGGCTATATGATATCAATATGACATAGTACTGGTGATATTAACTTTTATCACTTAGTGAAGGTGCTGTCTGTCAGGTTTCTCCCTTAGAAAGTGACGATTTTTCCCTTTCTATATTCTGTTCATCAGAAGATAGCTGCTAAGTCCAGCCCTCACTCAAGTGAGGGAAAGAAAGCCCTGCTCCTGAGACAGAGGAGTAGCAAAAATTTTGTGAACATTTTAAAACTTTCACTGTAATCAATTAATATTGGTGGAAGATACTTTAAGCTCTGCAAATATCCTGTTTCTCAAAGTTCACCCACTGATCTTAGTATAGATCAGTGAAGACTGCCTGCAGCAGCTATTGCTGTGGTACTCTGATAGTGATTTTCTACTTCTCTTATTCCTTCCACTTTTAAAAAAGCTGGATTTTTTCTATTAAAAAATTGTCTCTTCTATCCGGGAGTGGTGACTCATGCCTGTAATCCCAGCACTTTGGGAGGCCAAGGTGGGCGGATCATGAGGTCAGGAGATCGAGACCATCCTGGCTAACACAGTGAAACCCCATCTCTACTAAAAATACAAAAAAATTAGCTGGGCATGGTGGCACGTGCTTGTGGTCCCAGCTACTTGGGAGGCTGAGGCAGGAGAATCGCTTGAACTCGGGAGGCGGAGATTGCAGTGAGCCGAGGTTACACCACTGTACTCCAGCCTGGGTGACAGACTGAGACTCTGTCTCAAAAAAAAAAAAAAAAAAAAAAAAAAAAAATTGTCTCTTTTCCCTCATTTATTCACTCATTCATTTAAATCAGTATGGACTCATGAATGTTTACTGTTTAGGTTATAATTTCATACTACTAATTATTTTGTTGCTCAAGTTTTTTGAGCTGTGGCCACTGGGGACTCTTTCAGGTTGGTTCCTGTGCCTTTTTTACTGATAGTGTCTCTTTCTGTACTCCCTTATTTTCTGGTACTATTGGGTGCTTCAGACCTCAGACTAAGAACCAGCCATTTCCTTTTATAGGGAAATGGTATTTAGAAGCCAAGATCTGCTGTTAGTTGTGCTCATTGCTACTGGGATGTCCACTGGTTCTACTCAGTGGACAAAGCTAGTAAATGTTTATATTCATTATAAAAATATAATTAAATGTTATATAGAATTATATTATAAAATATATAAAACACACACACATATACACAGCTATATGTACTATTCCACATCTAAATTTATTTCTGAATCCATTTATATATGCTTGTATAAAACGTGAGTTTCTATTGATATCTCTCTGACTCAAATCCAGCGCCACAGGGCTCATTTTAAACCCTTCTGCTTTTGCTTGTTTCTTTTTTCTCTGATAGTAAAAAACCTGGTTCTCATTATGTACCACATATTTATTGTTCAATCTTAGTTACATAGTTTTAGGCTTGCTAACCTGTGCTACTGTGAGAAGCAAATTTATCAACTAGAGTGCTATGTTATTGTACAGTTCTTTTTTTTTTTTTCTAAGACTGAATCTCCTCTGTTGCCCAGGTTGGAGTGCAGTGGTGCAATCTTGGCTCACTGCAAGCTCTGCCTCCTTGGTTCACACCATTCTCCTGCCTCAGCCTCCTGAGTAGTTGGGACTACAGGTGCCTGCCACCGTGCCAGGCTGATTTTTTGTGTTTTTAGTAGAGATGGGGTTTCACCGTGGTCTTGATCTCCTGACCTCATGATCTGCCCAAAGTACTGGGATTACAGGCATGAGCCACCACGCCTGGCCTATTGTACAGTTCTTTATGTCTTTAGCCTTTCAGTATCTAGATAAAACATTGTTTTCCAGAGGGACTTAGGTCAGCTCTGTTTTTCCCTCTCCCCTTCAGGGAAGTTATGCCATACATTTGTAATTTGGTTAATTCATTTGTCACTCATGTAAACTTTAATCAGGATAAATCTTCCATTATCTGAGAGGAGCAGATTATGAATCCAATAATATACTTAAAAGGGGGTTAGGCCAGGTCAGAACTCCCCTCTCCTCTTCTCAAGATTCTAACCATTTGGAATAAGCACATGATGCCAAGTGGGAATCAGATCATAGTATTAACCTTGTTATTGATGAAGATGAATTGCAGAATATATCAGGGCACGCTCCTCTCAAGCGGAACTTTTCTGAGGCAGAGATAGAAAGCAGCTTCATTCGTGTTCCTGCAAAGGACATAAACTCATCCTTTTTTGTGGCTGCATAGTATTCCATGATGTATATGTGCCACATTTTCTTTATCCAGTCTATCATTGATAGACATTTGGGTTGGTTCCAAGTTTTTGCTATTGTGAATAGTGCTGCAATAAACATAAGTGTGCATGTGTCTTTATAGTAGAAGGATTTTTAATCCTTTGGGTATATACCCAGTAATGGGATTGCTGGGTCAAATGGTATTTCTGGTTCTAGATCCTTGAGGAATCGCCACACTGTCTTCTAGAATGGTTGAACTAATTTGCACTCCCACCAACAGTGTAAAAGCGTTCCTATGTCTTCACATCCTCTCCAGCACCTGTTGTTTCCTGACTTTAATGATTACCATTCTAACTGGTGTGAGATGATGGTATCTCATTGTGGTTTTGATTTGCACTTCTCTAATGACTAGTGATCATTAGCTTTTTTCATGTTTGTTGACCACACAAATGGCTTCTTTTGACAAGTTTCTGTTCATATCCTTCGCCCACTTTTCTAGTAAATTTGTTCAAGTTCTTGTAGATTCTGGATATTAGCCCTTCGTCAGATGATAGATTGCAAACATTTTCTCCCATTCTGTAGGTTGCCTGTTCACTCTGATGATAGTTTCTTTTGCTGTGCAGAAGTTCTTTAGTTTGATTAGATCCTGTTTGTCAATTTTGGCTTTTGTTGCTATTGCTTTTGGTGTTTTAGTTATGAAGTCTTTGCCCATGCCTATGCCCTAAATGGTATTGCCTAGGTTTTCTTCTAGGGTTTTTATGGTTTTAGGTCTTACATTTAAGTATTTAATCCATCTTGAGTTAATTTTTGTATAAGTTGTAAGGACGGGGTCCAGTTTCTGTTTTCTGCACATGGTCAGCCAGTTTTCCCAACACAATTTATTAAATAGGGAATCCTTTCCCCATTGTTTGTTTTTGTCAGGTTTGTAGATGTGTAGCGTTATTTCTGAGGCCTCTGTTCTGTTCCATTGGTCTGTATATTTGTTTTGGTACCAGTACCATGCTGTTGCGGTTATTGTAGCCTTGTAGTAGAATTTGAAGTCAGGTAGCGTGATGCCTCCAGCTTTGTTCTTTTTGCTTAGGATTGTCTTGGATATACAGGCTCGTTTTTGGTTCCATATGAAATTTAAAGTAGTTTTTTTCTAATTTTGTGAAAAGAGTCAATGATAGCTTCATGGGGATATCATTGAATCTATAAATTAATTTGGGCAGTATGACTATTTTCATGCTATGGATTCTATCCATAAGCATGGAATGTTTTTCCATTTGTTTGTGTTCTCTCTCATTTCCTTGAGCAGTGGTTTGTTGGTTTGTAGTTTTCCTTGAAGGAGTCCTTCACCTCCCTTGTGAGTTATATTCCTAGGTATTTTATTCTCTTTGCAGCAGTTGTGAATGGGAGTTCACTCATGATTTGGCTCTCTATTTTTGGTGTAAAGGAATGACCTTTGCACATTGATTTTGTATCCTGAGACTTTGCTGAAGTTGCTTCTCAGCTTAAGGAGATTTTGGGCTGAGACAATGGGGTTCCAATCCAGCAGCACATCAAATGCTTATCCTCCACGATCAAGTTAGCCTTATCCCTGGGATGCAAGGCTGGTTCAACATACGCAAATCAATAAATGTAATCCATCACATAAACAGAACCAGTGACAAAAACCACATGATTATTTCAATAGATGCAGAAAAGGCCTTCAATAAAATTCAACACCCTTTCATGCTAAAAACTCTCAATAAACTAGGTATCAATTGAACATATCTTAAAATAATAGCTATTTATGACAAACCCACAGCCAATATCATACTTAATGGGCTGGAAAGCATTCCCTTTGAAAACCAGCACAAAACAAGGATGCCCTCTTTCGTCCCTCCTATTCAACATAGTATTGGAAGTTCTGGCCAGGGCAATCAGGCAAGAGAAAGAAAGAAAGGATATTCAAATAGGAAGAGAGGAAGTCAAATTGCCTCTGTTTGCAGATGACATGATTGTATATTTGGTATTTCTTTTTTGACTCATATTTGTTTAATTTCCAAATATTTGAGGATTTTTCAGATATTTTCTCTGATTTCTTTTTAACCTAATTTCATTGTGGTCAGAAAAACATACTTTGCATGCTTTAAATTCCTTTAAACTTATTGAAATTTATTTTATGGTCCAGATGATCTTTCTGGATCCATGAATGCTTGGAAACATTGTATATTTTGTTGTTGTTAGGGGATGTGTCCATAAATGTCAATTAGGTCAAATTGATTCAAAGTGCTGTTTAAATCTTCTATATCCTTAGACTTTTTTTCTATTTTAATTAATCAGAGAAGAGTGTTGATACCACGAATGATAGTTCTAGTTTTATCTGTTTTTCCTTTGGTCTGTTAGGTTTTGCTTCATGTATTTTCAAGATTTCTTATTGGGTACATATGCATTTAAGAGATACCTTCTCAGAATGCCTCCTTTATCTTTAAAAAACACCCCTTTATATTCCTGGTAATGTTCCTTCTTCTAAAGTTTCTTTGGTCTGAGATTAAGATAATCATTTCAGCTTTCCTTTAGTTAATGTTTGCATAGTTAATCTTTTTTTGTACTTTTAATTTACCCGTGTTTCTATATTAAAATTAGATTTCTTATAGACAGCAAATCGTTGATCTTGCACTTTCCCCTGAATGGCAGTCTGAGTTTTAACTGAAGTGTTTAGACTACTTACATGTAATATGATTATCAATATGGTTATGTTTAAATCTGCCATTTTACTAGTTATTTTTTAGTTGTCTGATCTATTCTCTTTTTTCCTTATTTCCTGCTTTCTTGTGGATTATTTTTCATATTCTGATTTTACCACCAATGGCCTATTAGCTAAATGTTTGTTTTATTTTATATTTTAGTGGTTGCTCTTAGATTTACAAATTTGTGTATGATATAAGAAACTTGCTCTGTATACTTCAATTCCCTCCCTTTTTCTATTGTGGTTGTGCATTTTACTTCTGTATGTATTATAAACCCCACAATGCATTCTATTATTTTTGCTTTAAAAAGTCAAATAATTTTTAAATACTTTTTTTTAAAATGGGAGAAAAGACTTTATACTTACCCATATATTTACCCTTTCTGGAACTCTTCATTCCTTTGGGTTAGGTTAAAATTTCCATATGAAAATTAGTTCTCCAATTTCCGTATTTCATATATTTTCTGTCTGAAGAACTTCCTACAATTTTTCTTGCACTTCAGGTCTACTGTAGACAAAATAACGCAGCTTGTTTGTCTGAAAAAGTCTTATTTTGCCTTCCTTTTTGAATAGATTCAAATACAATTTTAAGTTTACAGGTTTTTTTTTTTTTTTTTGATTTAAAAGAAATCACCTTAAAGCTGTCATTCTGACTTGTATCACTTATGACTGGAAGTTGACAGTCATTCTTATCTTGTCTGTATGTAATATTTCCCTCCCCATCCTCCATTGCTTTTAATATTATTAGTGTCTTATCAGCAATTTTATTTTATAACTTGGTGTGGTTTTCTTTATGTTTATATTGCTTGGGATGTATTGAGCTTTTGGAATCTGTAAGGTTTACAGTTTTTGTCAAATTTAGAAAAATTTTGACCATTATTCTTCAAATATGTATTTTTTGCTCTTATCCTCCTACCTCCAACACTATATACTGTTCAATGTTGTCCCACAAATCACTGGGACTCTGGTAATTTTGTAAAAAAAAAAAAAAAAAAAAAAAAAAAATCCTTTATTTCCTTCTCTCTCTCTGCTTCAGTTTAGGTAGTTTGTATTGCTAAACCTTCCAGTTCTTTGGTCTTTTAAATATAGTGCCTGATGTACTTTTAATAGTGGATGGTTAATTTTATGTGTCAACTTGACTGGGCCATGGTGCCTACATAATTGGTCAAACATTATTCTGGATGTTCTTTGAGGGTTTTTTTTTTTTTTTTTTTAATTTTGTTTTTGTGGATGAGATTAATGCTTAAATTGGTGGATTTAGGAAAGCAGATTGACCTCCATAATGTAAGTGGGCCTTATCCAATCAGTTGAAGGCCTCAGTAGAAAAAAGGCTGACTTCCCTTGACCCAGAATTCCTGGGAAGAAATTCTGCCAGCAGAGAGCTTGAACTGAAACATCATCTCTTCCCTGGGTCTTCAGTCTGCTGGCCCACCCTGTAGATTTTGAACTTGACAGCCTCCACAATTGCATGAAGCAAGTCCTGGAAATAAATCTCTCTATGTATATTCACATCATATTGATACTGTTTCTCTGAAGATCACTGACTAATATAATTATATTCAGTAAATTTTTCATTTTTGCTTGTTTTATACCTCTCAAATTTCATTTGGTTCTTTTTTCATGACTTTTATACCAGTACCTTCTATGCTCATGTTATGTTTTATTCCTGAACATGTTTATAATAGATGTTTTAAAACCCTTGTCTGCTATTTCCATCATTTCTGGATCTGTTTCATTTGACTGTTCTTTCTTCAGTTATGGGTCACATTGTTCTGCTTCTCTGTATGTCTATTAGTTTTTTAAAACTTTTATTTAAAGTTCTGGAGTAAATATGCAAGTTTATTATATATTTTGTGTCACAGGGGTTTGGCGAACAGATTATTTTGTCGCCCAGGTAATAAGCATAGTACTTGATAGGTAGTTTTGCGATCCTTACCCTTCTCTCCTCCACTTTCAAGTAGGCCCCAGTGTTTTGATCTCTTCTTTATGTTCTTATGTACTTGATGTTTAGCTCCCACTTATAAGTGAGAATATGTGCTATTTGGTTTTCTGTTCCTGTGTTAGTTCACTTAGGATAATGGCCTCCAGCTCCATCTATGTTTCTTCAAAGAACATGAGTTCATTCATTTTTATGGCTGCATAGTATTCCATGTTGTATATGTACCACACTTTCTTTAGTCTACTGTTGATGGGTATTTAGGTTGATTCTATATGTTGCTATTGTGACTAGTGCTGCAATGAACATATGCATACATTGTATATATGGTAGAATGGTTTATATTATTTTGAGTATATACCCAATAATGAGATTGATGGGTCAAATGGTAATTCTGTGTTACGTTCTTTCAGAAATTGCCAATCTGCTTTCCACAATGCCAGACTAATTTACATTTTCACCAGCACTGTGTGAGAGTTCCCTTTCCTCCACAACCTAGCCAGCACCTGTTATTTTTTGACTTTTTACTACTAGCCATTCTGACTGGTGTGAGATGGTATCTCATTGTAGTTTTGAGTTGCATTTTTCTTTTTTTTTTTTTTTTTTTTTTGAGACAGAGTCTGGCTCTGTCACCCAGGCTGGAGTGCAGTGGCCGGATCTCTGCTCACCGCAAGCTCCTCCTCCCGGGTTTACGCCATTCTCCTGCCTCAGCCTCCGGAGTAGCTGGGACTACAGGCGCCCGCCACCTCGCCCGGCTAGTTTTTTGTACTTTTTTTTAGTAGAGATGGGGTTTCACCGTGTTAGCCAGGATGGTCTCGATCTCCTGACCTCGTGATCCGCCCGTCTCGGTCTCCCAAAGTGCTGGGATTACAGGCTTGAGCCACCGCGCCCGGCCTTGAGTTGCATTTTTCTAACGATTAGTGATGTCGAGATTTTTTTTCATATGCTTGTTGGTCACATGTATGTCTTCTTTTGAAAAGTGTCTGTTTATGCCCTTTGTTTACCTTTTAATAGAGTTGTTTGTTTTTTGCTTATAAATTTGTTCAAGTTCCTTATAGATGCTATATATTAGACTTTTGTTAGATGCATAGTGTGCAAATATATATATATTTTTTTACCATTCCCTAGGTTTTCTGTTTACTCTGTTGGTAGTTTCTTTTACTGTGCAGAAGCTCTTTAGTTTATTTGGTCCCATTTGTCAATTTTTATTCTTGTTGAAATTGTTTTTCACATCTTCACATGAAATCTTTGCCAGAGCCTATGTCCAGAATGATATTTTCTAGATTATATTCCAGGGTTTTTTTTTTTAATGTAATTTTAGGTTTTACATTTAATTCTTTAATCCATCTTGAGTTGATGTTTGCATATAGTGTAAGGAAAAGGTCCAGTTTCAATCTTCTGCATATGACTAGCCAGTTATCCTAGCACCATTTATTGAATAGAGAGCCCTTTCTCTCTTGCTTGTTTTTGCTGACTTTGTCAAAGGTTGGATGGTTGTATGCATGTGGCATTATTTCTGGGCTCTCTATTCTGTTCCATTGGTCTATGTGTATGTTTTGGTAATAGTAACATGCTGTTTTGGTTACTGTAACCTTGTAGTATAGTTTGAAGTTGTGTAGTGTGATGCCTCTAGCTTTTTTTTTTTTTTTTTTTTGCTTAGGATTGCCTTGGCTATTTGGATTGTTTGGGTTCCATATGCCTTCTACAATAGTTTTTTTTTTTTTTTTTTTCCCTAATTCTGCAAAGAATGTCATTGGTAGTTTGATAGGAATAGCATTGAATCTATAAATTGCTTTGGGCATTTTATGACCATTTTAACAATATTGATTTTTCCTATCCATGAGCATGGAATGTTCTTCCATTTATTTGTGTCATCTCTGATTTCTTTGAGCAGTGTTTTGTAATTCTTGTTGTAGTGTTCTTTCACCTCCTTGGTGAACTGTATTCCTGAGTATTTCATTTTTTTTGTGGCTATTGTTAATGAGATTGTATTTTTTTGTTTGTTTGTTTTTAGACAGAGTCTTGCTGTGTCACCCAGGCTGGAGTGCAGTGGCTGATCTCAGTTCACTGCAAGCTACACCTCCCAGGTTCATGCCATTCTTCTGCCTCAGCCTCCCAAGTAGCTGGGACTACAGGCGCCTGCCACCACGGCTGGCTGATTTTTTTTGTATTTTTAGTAGAGATGAGGTTTCACCGTGTTAGCCAGGATGGTCTCAATCTCCTGACCTTGTGATCCGCCCGCCTCGGCTTCCCAAAGTGTTGGGATTACAGGCGTGAGCCACTGCGGCCAGCTGAGATTGTATTTTTTGATTTGGCTCTCAGCTTGAACATTATTTGTATATAGGAATGCTGTTGACTTTTGCACAATGATTTTGTATTGTGTCCTGAAACTTAGCTGAAGTCGTTTACCAGATCAAGGAGCTTTTGGGCAGAGACTGTGGAGTTTCTAGGCATAGAATCATATTGTCTGCAAACAAGGATCATTTACTTCCTGTCTTCTTATTTGGAAGCTTTCATTTCTTACTCTTGCCCAGTTGCTCTGACCAGGGCATCTAGTAGTATGCTGAATAAGAGTGATTCAGCATAGTAGACAAGAGAAGGCATTCTTGTCTTTTGTGGTTTTCAAGGGAAATGCTTCCAGCTTTTGCCCATCCAGTATGATGTTGGCTATGGGTTTGTCATAAATGGCTCTTATTATTTTGAAGTATATTTCTTTAGTGACTCGTTTGTTGAGGGTTTTTTTTTTTTTTTTTTTTAACATGAAGTGATATTGAATTTCGTTGAAAGCCTTTTCTGCATCTGTGGAGATGATCAGGTGGTTTTCGTTTTTAGTTCAGTTTGTATGATAAGTCACATTTACTGATTTGTGTATCTTGAGCCAACCTTGCATCCCAGGGATGAAGCCTATGTGATCGTGGTGGATTAGCTTTTTGATTTGCTAGTGGATTCAGTTTGCCAGTATTTTGTTGAGTATTTTTGCAGATGTTCATTAAGGATATTGACCTGAAGCTTCCTTTCTTTTTGTTGTGTCTCTGCCAGGTTTTGGTATCGGGATGATCCTGGCCTCACAGAATGAGTTAGGGAGGTATCCCTCCTCCTCAATTTCTTGGAATAGTTTCAGTGGGAGTGATACCAGCTCTTCTTAAACATCTGGTAGAATTAGGCTGTTCATGAGGTTTTTTTTTTTTTTATTGGCAGGCTTATTGCTGATTTAATTTTGGAACACATTACTGGTCTGTTTGGGGATTCAATTTCTTCCTGGTTCAGTCTTGGGGGGTTGTATGTGTCTAGGAATTTATTCATGTCTTCTAAGTTTTCTAGCTTGTGTGTATAGAGATGTTCATAATAGTCTCTGAGGGTTTTTGTATTTCTGTAGGGTCAGTGTTAATGTCCTCTTTGCCATTTCTGATTGTGCATATTTGAATCTTTTCATTTTTTCTTTATTAGTCTAGTGGTCTATACGTCTTATGAATTAAAAACTCCTGAATTCGTTGATGTTTTGTATGTTCTTTTTGTTTGTTTGTTTGCATTTCAATTTCATTCAGTTCAGCTCTGATTTTGGTTTTCTCTTGTCTTCTGCTAGCTTTGGGGTTGGTTTGCTCTTGTTTCTCCAGTTCCTCTAGTTGTAATATTAGGTTGTTAATTTGAGATCTTTCTTTATGATGTGGGTGTTCAGTACTATTCCCTCTTAGTACTACCTTAGCTTTGTCCCAGAGATTCTGATATGTTGTATTTTTGTTCTCATAAGTTTAAATAATTTATTGATTTCTGCCTTAATTTTATTATTTACCCAAAAGTCATTTAGGAGCTGGTTGTTTAATATCTGTGTAATTATATAATGTTAAGCAACTTTCTTAGTATTGATTTCTGTTTTTATTGCACTGTGGTATGAGGGTGGTTGGTATGTTTTGTTCTTTAGAATTTGCTGAGGATTTTTTTTTTTTTATGTCTGATTGTGTGGTTGATTTTAGAGTATGTACCATGTGCACATGAGAAGAATGTGTACTCTGTTGTTCTTAGGTGAGGCATTCTGTAGATATAAAGTTAATTTGGTCAAGTGTCTAGTTCAGGTCCTGAATATCTTCGTTAATTTTCTGCCTTGATGATATGTCTAATACTGTCAGTGGGGTGTAGAAGTCTCTCACTATTTTTGTGGGGTTTTCTAAGTCTCTTCATAGGTCTCAAAGAACTTGCTTGATGAATCTAGGTGCTTCTGTGTTGGGTGCATATGTATTTAGGATAGTTAGGTCTTGTTGAATCAAGCCATTTACCATTATGTAATGTCCCCCCTTTTTTTCCTTTAAAATCTTTGTTTCAAGTCTGAAATTAGAATAGTAACCCCTGCTTTTTTCTGTTGTCTATTTGCTTGGTAAATTTTTCTTCACTCCTTCAGCCTGTGGGTTATTTCTCATGAGATGGGTCTTTTGAAGACAGTGTACGTTTGGGTCTTGCTTCTTTATCCAACTTGTCACTCTGTGCCTTTTAATTGGAGGCATTTAGCCCATTTACCAAAATTAGTATTGATATGTGTGAATTTGTTCCTGTCATCATGCTATTAGTTTTTGATTGCGTGCTAGACATTTTGAATTTTACATTATTTAATGATGGATTTTTATTGTTACTATTGGTATTAGTTGGCTAGAATTGCCATTAAAAAGTACTACAGACTGGATACCTTAAACAGTGGTAATTAATTTTTTCACAGTTCTGGAGGCTGGAAGTCTTAAATCAAGTTGTTGGCAGGTTTAGTTTTTCCTGAAGCTTCTCTTCTTGGCTTGCAGATAGCCACCTCCTTCTTACTGAGTTCTTACATGGCCTCTTCTCTGTGTGTTTGTTTCCCTGGTATCTTTTTCTTTTCTTATAAGTACACTAGTCATAATGGATTAGAGTCCTGCCCTTATGACCTCATTTAATTGTAATTACCTCTTTAAAGGCCCTGTTTCCAAATACAGTCACATTGGGGTTTAGAAATTCAACATATAATTTTTTTGGAAAAAACAATTCAGTCCATAATATTATTGTTTTAGTTTCATTTAATGAGTGCCAGGCTTTGTTCTGAAAGGTAGTTTTGTTGCTTGGGGATCAGCTTAATCTTTTGAGGATTGTTTTTAATTTCGTTAGGGCAATTTTACAGTAGCCTTTACTCTAAATCTGGTTTAGCCCCATTGTTGTGGCATGGCCCTTCTAGACTCTCTACTGAATATTGCAATGATCAATAATGAGTCTCTACTCTGGCTGGTCAGAGCTTAAATTTCTCTTAGTGCTTTTAGTTCTGGGAAGTGTTCAGCTTATAGATCCTGGTCATAAATTTCCTGGCTTTGTGGAGTTTCACCATACTAATGTACAGCTTAGAACTTGGCAACAGACTAAAGGGGACCCTTGAGTTATCTGAAGCTCTTTGTCTGCATAAGTCTCTCACCTGTCTGGAATTCTGCCTGCCTCTCCGCCGCCCCCCACCAAGTCCAGCTGTCTTAGCCTACTCAAATTCAGGTTGCTGTATCCTCAGTCCAGCAAGATTTCCAAGCCCTCCTTGGCATTCTCCTCCCTGTCTATGGTCTGTAAAGTGCCTCCATCAAATTGCTAGGGCAATAACAAGGCTCACCTAATATCCATTTTTTTTCAGAGGTCACAGTCCTATATTGAATATCTGGAAACCATTGGTTGTATGTCCCATTTTCTAGTTGCTCATAGTGAGAAGCCATATCCATTATTGTTGCATATTAAGACCTGTACCGCCTAGACTTTTGATCTGCTTTAAAAAATAAACCTTCTTTCAAAAGTATTTTCCTCATCATTAAAAACTATTTAGGAACATCATTTTAAATGGTCGCCTCTTATTCTATTATATAAGCCTGTATATTTTGACTGAAGAGCAAGGAAGGCCAGGAATAGGTTCAGGTGTGTGCTGGAACTTGGCCTGGGTCCTCATGGGGCATTGGCAGATGGAAGGGGGAGAAGGAGACACTGAGCTGGGGTAAGTAGGACATTGGAACTCTGGAGCTCCATAAGGACAAAGCAGGTGTCCTCTAGGATAAGAGCACTTTCATTCATTCTCTCAAATCATGTCCTGACTTTGCATTTTGTCAAATAATTACTTATACTTGTGAATAGGTATCCTGCTGTCCAAGCTGCTGGATGTAAGTGGGAAAAGTGTGACTGTTGGAGGTCAGACATATTTAGCTTGAGGTTGAGCTTTTTCACTCAATAGTTATATGGTGTTAGGAAGGTTGTGCTACACCTTCACAGCTTCTTTTTGCTCAAGTGTAAGGTAGGGAATGAGCATAATTTGCTCATAGGGTGATCTGCAATTTGAACTGAGATAATATCTTCAAGTGCACTGGGCATAGTGTCTGAGTCACGGTAGGTTCTCTCTAGTTGGCTGTAGGGTTTATTTATAAAATCAGGTGTAAAATGCTGGGCTGGGGGCCTCCAGGTCCCCAGGAGTCCCCTAACCTCATCAATCAATTAACTAGGCTAGAGATTACCAAACAGGGTCCAGAAAGAATGGAACAAAAACAAGTACATTTTGGTGGAGCTAGACTCTGGAAAATCTGGAGTGTGGAAGATCAGGAGCAATTAATGTAAACAGGAGGAGGACGAAGTTGGGCCCCATGCAGCATGCAGGAGTGTGAGAGTGGCACGGGGAGAAGGCATGGATAGGGATAGAGTAGAGAGGCACAGAGCACGGTACCACCTGATTCCCCAGTTGACTCTCTGTGTCATTTCCTTGTCTCTCTCTGCTTACAGACCAGAAAAGGAAAACAGGCAGATGATCTCCACCAAGGTTATCATCAAATTCATGGTTGTGAAAGTCTGGTGAGTCTGCCAGATAAGGCTTACCTTTATCTGACAGTGGTCAGGCCCGGCTCTATGGGCAACTTTTTAGTCCCTCACACATAGCATGACTGGTCAGCTATCCAGCCTTCCGGGAGGGCTGCCAGCAGCTGCTACCAGGACAGGCTGTTATGCTAATGAGGATCACCACTGAAAAATCTGCATTCAAATTTTAGTCACTAAGGTGCTGGACCTTTACCAAAGAATTTTTTTTCACTCAATGTGAACAGAAAGGCTGGGCTAATATTTTTTATGAATTAGCAAAAGTTAAAAGCCCAGAGAGGCTTCAAGAGCAAAATGTTAAAAAGCGCTATGACAATAATTTATCCTAATCATCTTTGTTTGGATAGGTTCCTCATCCAGGCAGAATGAAGTAGTGTTAAGGGAAGTCTCAATGGTGCTCCTGTCTGTTTAGAAGGGCAATCTTGTCAGTGCTGCCATGCACACTGCACATTTGTGCACTGCACAACCTGTTCAACTGTGCATAGCAGGAACTCCTTTGTCAAGACTGGCCCTTGGGATGTTCGAGAAATTGTGAAGTTGGTTTTTATCAGGCTTTCATTTCAATCCCTTTCTCTTTTATTTTCCTCTCCTTTTCTTTTTAAATAGCCAGTATGTAAAGTGTGTATCTTGTACTAATCCCTGTGCTAAATACTTTGTATGCATTATTTCATTTGATCCTCACAGGCATCCTGTGATGTAAGTGATACTCTCTCACCATTTTACAGACTGCGAGTTCAGGGGCTGCTTGAGTTTAGAGAGTTGATGAGTGGTTGAGGGTGAGCCACCATGCTCTGTGCTTCTCTAGTCTATCCCTGTCCATGCCTTCTCCCAGCGCCACTCTTATACTCCTGATTGCTAGACAGGGCTCAGCTTCAGCCTCCTCCTGTTTATATTAATTGCTCCTGATCTTCCACACTCTGGATTTTACAGATTCTAGTTCCATCAAAATGTACTTGATGTGTTCAGTCCCAGCTCTGTGGGCAGCCATTTCTGTCCCATTGTTCTTTTCTTCCCCTTGTTCTTTGTTTCATTCTTTTGGGACACTGTTTGGTAGTCTCTAGCCTGGTTAATTAATTGATGCAAGCACAGTGGGTAGGTGCTAGTGGGTTAAGACGACCCCTTTGAGTCTGGCTATGCATTTTCATCTAGACAGAAAGCATATATTATTCTCAATGATTTCTGAAATGGTGGAAATTTCAGGTACCATAGTGGTTGCTGGGAGATCTTTAGATTGAGGAGCTGTTCAGCCTCCTGTTCAAAGCACTTCAGCAGTGAGAAAAAGAAAAATCACTGCACATACTATGAAAATCTGGATTTCAGTCTTGGTTTTATTGTATTCTGCTTGTTAGAATTTCTAATTTACCACATTCTTCTTGTTAAAATTTCTGATTCCTATTTTCTTCATCTTTTAAAAAGGGAGGTGTCCGATATCTATGACCCACATGAGTATTTTAAAGCTTAATCTTTCTTGTGAGAGTGTGTGTGTGGAATTCATGTGTTCTAGGCATCCTCCATATGAGTCTCAGCTCCTGTACACCATTGCAACCATCATTTCCATTGCAGGAGGTGCGAGCAGGTGTTAGTGGTGAAGGGTAAACAATGCATGTTCACTTCATCTCATTTGTTTCTTACTAGTAAAAAAAACCCCAAGTTTCATTTTCTTGTTCTCCTACTTCTTGACTTTAACTGGCCAGTTATTTCCTGATCTGTTCATCATTTCTGCTGTTCTAGTATCTCTGTGTCTTTTACTACCTCCTTCTGGAAAGCCTATTTCTCCATCTTGTTTGCCCACCCTGATTCATCCCGTAAAACTCACCCCCTTGTTGGGTCACAGTTTCTTTCTTGCTACTCACTCTGATTCTAGTTCTTATTGTACCAGTTAGTCATTTCCTGTTTGTTCCTACACATGGCCTGACACAGAGCAGGTATTTTATTGAATAGCTGAGGAAATGAGAAGGGAAGATAGTTAATCATTTAATTTGATAAATAAAACAATAGAGGTCAGAGAGATTACACAATGTTCTTAGCACCCACTGCCAGCTAGGAGAGAGTTGTTAAAAGAGGGCACGGTTTCATGTTGCAAGAATGTCTTGAGATAGTCACAGATGAGTGGCAGCATGGGAAGATTCTAAAGGTGTTTCCAGAATCTACTTGAGACATGGCCAACTACTTGTTTGCTTGGTTGTTCCTTTACTTCTTGATTTATTCAATATTTATCGACCTCATGTGCCATATTATTGTACGTGCTAGAAATATGACTAGTGAACAAAACAAAAATCCATGTCTTGGAGTTTATATTCTAGTCAGAGACAATATAATAATAAGTAAAGTCAGGGACAGCTACTACTAATAAATAATAAATTAATTTATTCAATAAATAAAGAGATCTGATAAGCCACATGGGGATTAGCATTATGAAGAGAAATAGATAGCATTAGGGACAGGTGGGGTAGTGGGGTAGGGGGAACTACATTACCTGGAACGATCAGTGAAACTTTCTTGGAGAAGCCGCATTTGAACAGATACCTGAATGAATTAAGGAACCAGCTATTCATATATCCTCCTGGTTTTAAAGAAATGTTCTAGGCAGAAAGAAGAGTGAGGTCAAAGGCTCTGGGGTAGAAGCAGGCTTGAGAACAATAACCACTATATTTTCCCTAATCACAAGATGACTGCAGACCTTTCATTTTGTATTTTGTCCTTTTGCATCATAACTCTTATAAGATAAGCCAAATAATGTTACAAATCCACCTGATTATAGATAGTAGGCATATTCCTGGAACTGTGGACTTGTCCGTATGAATTTAATTTTTGTAATTGAATCTTATTTCAAGACATACAAGGAGCTTGCCATTTGAAGAGCCCCCATGGTTAATCCTTTTATGGGGAGAATAACCAGCCTTAGAGGATGCTTCAGGGTCTTCTCTTTCTAAAACCTTATGGTTTTATGTCCCTAGAGGAGCTGAACTTTCATATATTTTCATGAAGGTGGAGATAACATAGAACTATATACATGTAAATGGCAGCCAGCAGTCAGGTGAAGTTTCATCAGAAAAGATATTTTTTATTCTTTCCTGAAATGTAAGGCTTATCAATCTTCTACCTTCCTTCCCAGCCTGTATTAATGTTATGCAAAGATGACAAATCTTGGCATAAAGAAAACAAATGTCTGTTGACTAGGAAAGACAAGACCATCAAGCAGCTGTTTCCTAAATCTCTGTTTAAAAGAATAAGGCAACATTTCTTCTCTTAATGTCAGTAACTCTCTGCCTTTCTTTCTTTTTTCTTTCCTTTCCTCTCCTCTCCTCTCTTTTCCTCTCCTCTCCTCCCCTCCCCTCCCCTCCCTTCCTTCCTTTCTTCCTTTCCTTCCTTCCTTCCCTTCCTCTCTTCCTTCCTTTCCTTTCCTTCCTTCCCTTCCTCCCTTCCTTCCTTTCCTTTCTTCCTTTCTGTCTTCCCTTCCCTTCCTCTTTTCTTTTCTTTTCATTTCTTTTCTTTTCTTTTCTTTTCTTTTTTCTTTTGACAGAATCTTGCCCTGTCACCAGGCTGGAGTGCAGTGGCATGATCTCAGCTTACTGCAACCTCTGCCTCCCATGTTCAAGTGATTGTCCTGCCTCAGCTTCCCAAGTAGCTTAGGACTACAGGCATGCACCACCACACACAGCTAATTTTTGTATTTTCAGTACAGATGAGGTTTCACCATGTTGGCTAGGATGGTCTTGATCTCTTGACCTCATGATCTGCCTGCCTCGGCCTCCCAAAGTGCTGGGATTACAGGCGTGAGCCACTGACTGGCCCTGCCTTTTAAATTTCAGTTCACATTTACTGTGTAGTGATAAGAACAGGTAAGGATGGTTCAGTTCTGAGCCTTCTTCCACTTTCCTGATATTATTATCTTGGTTATTATAAACAAATAAGGCATAAAATGAATCATGCCAATTTCATGTGGGATTTCACATGAGAATATTCTCCCGAAAAGTCTTGGTTTTGGCATAGTGATATGGTTTTGCTGTGTCTCCACCCAAATATCATCTTGAATTGTAGTTCCTGCAATCCCCACATGTCGTGAGAGGGGCCTGGTGGGAGGTAATTTAATCATGGGGGTGGTTACCCTCATGCTGTTCACATGATAGTGAGTAAGTTCTCATGAGACATGACAGTTTTATAAAGTCCTCCTTTCCTCAGGACTTCTCTCTCCTGCTGCCTTGTGAAGAAGGACGTGTTTGCTTCCGTTTCTGCCATGACTGTAAGTTTCCTGAGGCCTTCCCAGCCATGTGGAACTGTGAGTCAATTAAACCTCTTTCCTTTATAAATTACCCAGTCTTGGGTATTTCTTCACAGCAGCACGAGAACAGACTAACAAACACGGTGAGTCCTTTTAAGAGCACAGCACAGGGATGGTGTTGACAACATGGCTCCTCCTTGAGATATTTCCTGTGAATGGATTGTTTGTTTTGGTGCCTCGCTAGTGTGTAACATGACAACTTCATAAGCTGTTTAAACCATTCATTAAAAATTTTTTTTAGCTACTAAAGCAAAAAGAAGAAAGAAAGGCAGAGAACAATAAAGTAATATCCAAGGATAGAGTAATATTCTAGCCAGAACACAGAGCCAGCCCTCAAAAAAGCTAATTCAGAGGGCATCAGCCATTCATGGATCCTTTCAGGCCATCATCACTAAACAGAATCACAGACGTAGTCTGGACCCTGTTTGCAAGTCTGCTTTGCTCAATAGTTGATGGGGCAGGAAGGCTCTTTTGGCCACTTGTTTTTACCAGTGGTGAGGCAACAGGAATGTGATGGCTGAAGATGATTTTCTATGCTGTGTTTGTTTCCCAGCTGTATAGAGAGGTAATTGTTTTATCATGATTTTGTTGTGTCTTCTGGAACTTGGGAGGCTCAGGCAGTTCCACATTTAGGCAGTAAAGATGTACAGAGAGTTATAACCCTGAGAGTAACTCCCATCAGCAAGGGCCATTTATTTGGTATCGGTAAACTACTATCACCCATGAGATCATCATCATCATAATTTTGTAGCTATCATCTTCATCTCCATCCTCAGTCTGATGGCGGACAAATGAAGATATGTATGGAAAACCAATGGCTGAAGTTGTTAGCCTTTCCATCCTCAAACACCTTCTGAGTTCTTTTTGCCTTGAGCTGATATGGCTCTGATTTGACCCACTCATTTGTTGCTCTTCACATTCAAATTTTGAGTGGAGTTTGTCTGTCTTTAGCTGGATGGTAAGCTCTTTAGAGATGCCACCCAGGCATTCTCCCTATAGATAGATACTTTACGGCTGCTCTGGGTCAGGCACAGTTCCTGGGTCTGGCTGTGTAGGACTCACATGGCCATGGCAGTGCTTGTTACCACTCTAGAGTCCACTTACCCCTGGCAATCTCATATGTGGACATTGCACCTCCAACAGGCCCGGAATCACTGCCAAGATGTTAGTGCTGCTGGGAGGATTGACTCTGACCACTGCTTCTTTGGTCCAGTTGCCTGCAAAGAATGTTTATGTTAATGATACAGATGGAATGAATGGCAAGGATCATGATTCCATTGTGGAGTCAGCGAAAGACACAGTCACTTAATTCACTTTTATCCATTTCTTCTCATATCCTCGAGGTAAAGGTCAAGATTTCTCTCTGTCTCCTCCTTTCCTATTGGATAGCTGGTCAAAGATCTTCCTCATGTTTTCAACTCTAATAAAGAGTTTTTATATTAGAGTTATTTAAAAAGTAAATTAAACAGAACACAACACAGATATTTAAAAGGTTTTTTCTTCAGAATGTTATTGTTGAATTAAATATCTTGTGAGAGGTTAAAAGTAAAATGATCACTGAGTAGACCTCATTGCATGTACTTGACCTATTCTTGGAGGGTTGCTTGTTAACTGAATTTTGTAACTCAAGTTCTATTTTAAATTCACCCTGAAGAGTTGTTATTTAAAGCAATCCAGTAAAGAGAATAATTACCAGACCCCCGCTGAATATTAGGGTTGGCGGGGGCAGTGGATTTTTTTTTTTTTTTTTTTAAGGAGGGTGGGAACATGACTCTTATGGCCACCCTGGTTTTATCCCCAGGCTGGTGGGGCCTGGGAAAGTATTTTTTTTTCCGAAGGAAGTTTGGGAATAGTGAAAGAAGAGAAAGTGAATTGAAAGTTCTGTAGAGAGTGGACAATGGCTGCATTTTTCTCCATTGTGAGAAATGGATTCCCCTCTGATGGGGATTTGATGAAATGGCCTCAGTTCATTCTGAAATGGCTGAAGGAGAGTGGGGACATGCCCTGCTCTCACAGTACCTAATCATTGGACAGAATGTCATTTCCAGGAGCCCAGGATGCAACATTATAGGGAAAGGGGGATTTCCATTCTTATGGGGAGAGGTTCCTAGGATGTATTTGGAGAAAAGGCAAGATCACTTGTTGGAATATCTGGATTGGCCACAGAAATCCTATAATTTGCATTTATTAAGACATTTTGTGGGTTGTGATCTTGAGAAGAAACACAGAGAAACTTGGTTCCAAACTTAACATTCCACAAGGAAATGGAATTTTCACTGCTCCTTTCTGACATAAAAAGGTCATCTTGTTGTTTATCTACAAAGCCAGGGGAGCCTGAGCTGTTGAGTATTTTGCATTTGGAAACACTGGCCCAAATTCAAAGAAGCCTGATGCTCTCTCTCTCCTTCCTGCCCTGTTTTTATTTAAAGACACTGGCTTCATGAATCATTGGATGAAGTCTTGGAATACAGCTTCTTATGTTTCAGAAGATGAGGGCCTTTGTCCAAAGGAGGAACCCAAAGTCAAGGACACCCCAAAACTCCTAAGAATGTTGATACTGAGAATAGAGCTGCTATAATGCTCCTTGTCTCTGGGTTACAGGATACATAAACTCTTATACTGAATGAAATCACTGAAAACCTTTGGCAAGACGGGAATCTTAGACCCATTCTGAAATTTCCTGCAAAACCTCAGAATAGTTACCCTCTGAGCGGGGTGGTGACATCATAAATATGACCCAGTGAAAAATGAAAATTTGGAGCCCTTTGTTCAAATAACAGGAAAAAAAGTATGAAGTTATTAAAATATAAGTTTTTCCTCTAAAATATTTTATTATATAATGTACTTATAATTTTTTACACTATTTATAGTTATGTAATAGTGATACATGAGTAACAAAAATATTTTTGGTGTCATACAGTAAAAAGTAAATTATTAATTTGGCATCTTATTGACAAAAAGATTTTTCTGGCTCCCTTTTTCTGCAAATTTACTAGGTTATCACAATTTGTCAAACTTTTATCAATTTCATCTTCAATTGATACAAAAATGAAAATGACATTTGTTGCACTTTGCCCAGATTACAAATAATTTTTGACAATTTTTAATTTTCAGAAGCATATTTCTGCTAACACAACTGTTACTGGAATTGTGTAGGAGAATCTTATTGGCTGTAACAGGATTTGGATACATTTCTGAGAAATTATTTTGAAAAAAGACTTTAGGATCTGGGCATGGTGGCTCACGCCTGTAATCCCAGCATTTTGGGAGGCAGAGGCAGGTGGATCACTTGAGGCCAGGAATTTGAAACCTGCCTGGCCAACATGGCGAAACCCCATCTCTACTAAAAATACAAAAATTAGCTGGGCGTGGTGGCATACACCTGTGATTTAGGTACTGGGTGCAGGGGTGGAGGAGGGGCGGGGGAGAGTTGAGGCATGAGAATTGTGTGAATCCAGGAGGTGGAAGTTGGCAGTGAGTGGAGATTGCGCCCTGTTCTTCAGCCTGGGTGATGGAGTGAGACGTTTCAATAAAAAAAAATAAAAAGTCTTCAGTATATACCTTGAACTCATGATTTTTGTCAGTTTTTCTAAAAAGATTTAACTCTTTATACAAATCTGTTTTGTATGAGTTTGGATTTAATTATAAATGTAAATATGTGTGTATATAATATATATATACATGGCATTTTAATATTTTCTCAGGCATTTCCTGTAACTTGTAGAGAGCCTATAAGCAACTGAAAGTAGCTTTACAATTTGAATATACAGTTAACACTTGAACAACACAGGTTTGAACTGTGAGTCCACTTACACACTTTTTTTTTCAATAAAAGTACACTGAATGTGCCTGCCTCTTCTGCCTTCATGTCCGCCTTCTCCACCTCTGCCACCCCTGAGACAGCAAAAGCAACCCCTCCTCTTCCTCAGTGAGAAGACAACGAGGATGAAGACCTTCATGATGATCCATTTCTACTTAATGAATTGCAAATATATTTCCTCTTCCCTATGATTTTTATTTTTAAAAATTTTTATTTATTTACTTCTTTTGAGATGGAGTCTGGCTCTCTAGCCCAGGCTGGAGTGCAGTGGCGTGATCTCGGCTCACTGCAACCTCTGCCTCCGGGGTCCCTGTTCAAGCAATTCTCCTGTCTCTGCCTCCCGAGTAGCTGGGATTACAGGCATGTGCCACCATGCTCTACCATGTATTTTTAGTAGAGATGGGATTTCACCATGTTGGCCAAACTGGTCTTGAATTGCTGAATTTGTGATCGGCCCGCCTCCGAAAGTGCTGGGATTACAGGCATGAGCCACAGCGCCTGGCTCCCCGCCCCCTTCCCTATGATTTTTAAAATAACATTTTCTCTTCTCTAGTTTTATTGCAAGAATACAGTGTGTAATACATATAACATACAAAATACGTGTTAATGGACTATGCATGTTATTAGTAAGGCTTCCAGTCAACCGTAGGCTATGTAAAATTTTGGAGGATTCTAAAGTTACCTGCAGATTTTTGACTGTATATGGTGGGGTGGCATTCCTATCCCCGACATTGTTCAAGGGTCAACTGTGATCAAAATGCCTGTTTATATAGCCTAATGTGTTTCTTCAGTATGAGGAAAATTTAATCCAAAAATTATTTCTTCTTAATAATTGGTTCATTGAAGTTTTATATGAAAATTGCATTCTTTTCTGTTGTGACAATTTCAAAATTTAATTTCTAATTCAAAGCCTGTGAATATTTGTAATGTTGCAGGAGTTATCAAAACTGGAGATTCTAAACTCTAAAACTCTAAAACATTCTAATAACTCTTGGATATATTTCATTGCAATGTTCATGTGTACATTTTTATTTTGTTAATATTTACGGGGACATCACAGGGATGGGCTCCAAGGACTGATGGGCAAGCTGTCTTCCCACTGTTGTGATCATTGCTGCTGCTTTACTGCTATTGCTGCCACTGTCATTACCTATCTGGGCTCAAGTCCCATCCCTAGTTGTCCCCTGAGGACCCTATGGCAGGCTGGACTGCCTGTGGTATGCCAGTTCAGTTGCTTGGCATGCACACAGCCCCTTGCATGCAGTGTCCCAAGGCCTGTGCCTGCATGGGTTGCTGCCTGGTATATCCTGCTCTGCTCACACACGTGCTCTGCTGTCTCATCAGACTTCATTTGCAAAACTCTTGTCCAAAGATAAAATTATTAAGAATTTCAAGACAGTACCAGTAGATCATTAAACCAAGTACAGGGCCCCTTCTGAGAACATTTCTGGCTGTGACTCACATGCAGAGGCCATGTACTCGTGAAGTCGGTCCCATCTTGAGATACAGAATATGGCAAGTACAAGGGGGGATACAAGTTACTTACCACTTGCAGCCTACCTTAGTTTTGGTAGAGCGTCTCCATTGCCAGGAAGTTCACCCTCATATCTAACCCTGGTCTCAAGTCTATCCTTTCTTCAAAGATTTTACTATTTATATTAATATGCATAGCCCCTCAACTTATTTATCAAAGTTCACCTAATAAGCACAGGCTCACCTGAGCAAAGACTAGCACCTGTTCTCTTATCTTGGGACACTGATTTCTGATATTCCTGGCTTTGTTTATAAACCATGAGATTTCAAAACTAGAAGGGGCTTCATTGTTTACCCAGTCCAGTGGGAAACTGACCTGGCTGGTTATCTGAATATCATGGGGGCTTATGAAATAATTGTATTTCCTGTTCATACCCCTAGAGATTCAGATTCAGAAGATCTGGGATGAAGCCCAGGAATCTACACTTTAACAAACAGCTGGGGATTCTGGTGAACAGCCTGGCTGGGGAATGCCTGGTGATTTTCCCGAGATTAGGAATTTGTTTGAGGCTCTATAGTTTTGTTTCCTTCTCTGTCCCTGAGTCCAGTGCTCATACCACTTTCTCTGCTCTGCCTTGGCTTTATCTGATTCAGCAGTCCACATCCCATCTGCTGTGCTTTCCCCTCCTCAGCCCAAGGTTATAAAATGGAAGAGACCACTCTGTCTGGTTACTCCTTTTATATGAAATCCATCTGTAGCTCTGTGTAGCTTTCAACCAATGGAACAAGGAAGGTACTGGATTGTCAGGTCCTTGATAAGCTGGCACCATCCAGTGAAGCAGGATGTGTGAGTGTGTGCATGTGTGGGTATATCTGTGTATGAATGGGCTAGGCAGAGATAATGGTGGATGAAATGTATCATGATGGACTCTAAGTGCTAGGGTACTTCAGACTGGAAATACCAAACCTGTTGAGGGATTGGATCAAAGCCGAAAACTCATGAATGGTTCAGAAAAGTCAGCATGGATTAGCTCATCGAATATGTGAATATACCTTTTGAGGCATAAAATAAGTAGTACTTTTACCACTACAAGACTGTTTTGTGTCTATAATAAACAACCCTCCTCCCAATTTTAGTGGCTTTAACAACTCACATCACATGTCCATTGCACGTCTACTGGAAACTTGGTTCTATTTTTTCTCTTTCTGAGATTGTTGGTTGATGAAGCAGCCCATCCCAAAATACCATAGTTTTTCTAGCAGAGGGAAAGATAAGTTTGGAGCATCCTGCACAGCAGTGTAATGCTCTGGCCTATAAATGATGCATGACTTCTGCTCACAACTCGTTGGCAAGAACTGGTTACATGGGTCACAGACAGGAGAAACAGGATCATGCTAAAATGATTTGTAAGCTGTAAAGCACTCCACAAGTTCATTGATTTTTTGAGATATCTTAAAGATGGTACAGCATTATCCAGTAAACATACAATCTGAGGAGTGGGAAAATCCAGAAATAGGCCCTTTTAGAAGGACTAGGTCTGTGCATGAATAATAGATTCCTGTCAGTGAAAACTGAGAAGCACTCCTTAGCTGGAGGAGCCACTTTGGAGGCTCTGGCTGAGATGAAAATGTTTTAATATAGTACATTGTATCACAGACCCGGGTGGTAAACTGTGCTTCTTCCCAGTCCATTTTCTGGGAATTTTTCTAATTCTTAGTCTTCTATCCCTACCTCCTTGTAAATCTTGATGTTGAGGTTGGAGCATGGTGGAAATGATTAGAGATCTTAGAGTCTGGAGGGGGGGCAGCATGGGAATTGGATTTTTAGTTCTCCTACAATTTTCTGTTTTCACCTAGCTCTTTAACCTTTTATTCCCTGGCTGCCTTGTCTCCTCATCTCAGTATTTGATACTCTATTTGCTTACTTTGGACAAAAATTCAAATGAAACTGGAGGCCCTCATTCTGTCTTGGAATTCAGGAAGGACTTTGAGGTTATAACGAAGAGATGCAAAACTGTGTGTCCCCACATGGGATTTAGGAGAGCCAAATATGATCAAAGCATTCTATGTTCATATTTCAGTAGCAGTGAAGAGTAAGGCATGGAAGCAAAACTCACTCTCTCACATACACCCCTCCCAAAACAGAAACAAAAAGACCTCAACTCTAGACATCCTAACACTTGGAGAAGACATCCAACTTTTAGGAAAACAAGTTGATTTTTTCATTGCCATGTTGTGTCTTAAAAACGGTAGCGTGGGGAAGGTGGCACATGAATTCAAAGCACGGCTCTGCTACATATAAGCTATGTGAACTTGAGCAAGTTACCTAACGTCTTTGTGTCTCATTTTTCTCCTTTATAAAGTGAGATGATTAAAGTGCTTATTCCTAGGGTTGTCTTTGATCATAATGGGAATACATAATAAACTTATAACTACAATCTATTGAGTGCTCAGGGTGCTATGTATACCTGGTGCTGTGTTGCTGCTGGTGTTGGTATTGTTGACATCCTCATCCTCATCCACAACAGCAAATTCTTCTGTCTGGTCTCTTAGCCAGAATGAATTGGGAAAGACAGAGTGATGGGGTATGTGGAAGAGTCTAGTTGTCTTCTGGTACTATTATTCCAGGTTCAGTTGCTGTATAAGTTTCTTTTCAGTATTTTCCTTCTCCTTTGTATAATAAATGTCAGTCTCTCTTTCAAGGAGCATTTCAGTCTATGTGCTTGTGTTTTCAGTTAACACATCGCTCAGTGAACTAGTAAGTGTCACTTAAAGAAATATGGATCTTCTGAGCCTCTTTAAGAAAGGCAGAATACAGAAGTTTCTGCAGGCAGCAAATTGCTTTGCCCAGTTAAATGAATCTGGGACCCCAAAGGTGAATGTTGGCCTAGAGGCTCATAATTCACAAAGTTCAAGAGAGTTCCAAGATTGGAGGGAGGGCTTCCCATCATTGCTTTATTTCTGTTAAGTAAATTTATATTTAATACACCTGACAAACTCCATCACATTTTAAAATGTCAGGTTTATTGAGGCATACTTTTCATAAAACTTACCATTTTAAAGTTTATAATTTGGTGAGATTTGACAAATGTATATAGTCATGTAGCCACTACAATAAATATACATTTTCATTACCCTCCAGAAATTCCCTGTGTTCCTTTGCAGTCGGATTCCTGCCTGCGAACTCTACCCCCAAACCCACGGATCTGTTTTCTCTCCCTATAGTTTTAACTTTTGTGGAATGTAATATAAATGGAATCATAGAGTATAGTGGAGGCTTTTGTGTTTGGCTTCTGTCACTTAACATAATGCTTTTGAGATTCATCCATGTTGTTGCATGTATTAGTTATTTTTAAAAAATTGCCAAGTAATGTTCTATTGTACTGATGTAATTTTGTTTATCCATTCACTTAATGAAAGAGATTTGAGTTACTTGCAGTTTTCAGCTATTTTCAATGAACTGCTATAAACATTTGCATACAAGTTTTTGTGTAGGCATAGATTTTCATTTCTCTTAGATAATAAACTAGTAGACTGCTGGGTTGTATGGTAAGTATATATTTAATTTTATAAGAAATTGTCAAGTTGTTTAAAGTGGATGTTCCATCTTTTGTTCCTGCTCCACGCATCATCAATACTTGATGTTGTCAGTTCTTTTAATTTTAGTTACATAAAAGGTGAGTAATGTGAGCATCTTTTCATGGATTAGCTAATTGTTTACATTTTTTGGTAAAGTGTCCATTCAAAGTTTTTATAAAATTTCTAACTGCTTTTTTCTTATTGAATTGTAAGATTTCTTTATGTATTCTGCATTTTCTTGCTTTTAGTCAGATATATGATCTTCAAACATTTTCACCCAATATTGTTGCTTTTCTTTTAATTTTTACAGCAGTCTTTTAGACTTTGAAGAACAAAAGTCTAAAGTTGTTATGAAGTCAGATTTATCTTATTCTTTTTCTTTTATGGTTTATGCTTTTTGTGTCCTATCTAGGATATCTGGAATACTCCAAAGTCATAAAATTTTCTCTTGTTTTCTTTAAGAAATTACATAGTTTTAGCTCTTGCATTTAGGTCTCTATATATGGTCTGAGAAAAATGTTAGAGACCCTCCCTTCCCCTCCCTCCCTCCCTCCTGTCCATCCGTCCATCTGTCTATCAATATCCAACTGTTTCAGAACCAGTTTTTGAAAAGACTCTCCTTTCTCTACGACATTGCCATGAATTTTTGTTGAAACTATCACAAGAACAGAAAACCAAACACCGCATGTTCTCACTCATAGGTGGGAACTGAACTATGAGATCACTTGGACTCGGGAAGGGGAACATCACACACTGGGGCCTATCATGGGGAGCGGGGAGGGGGGAGGGATTGCACTGGGAGTTATACCTGATGTAAATGACGAGTTGATGGGTGCAGCACAGCAACATGGCACAAGTATACATATGTAACAAACCTGCACGTTATGCACATGTACCCTAGAACTCAAAGTATAATAATAATAAAAAATCAATTGGACTCTCCATTTTATTTTTCTATGTTTATTCTTATGCCATTACCACACTGTTTTTTTATTTCTGTGGCTCTATACTAAGTTTTGAAGTCTGTTAACATGTGTCCTCCAATTTTGATGTTCTTTTTCAAAATTACTTTGCTATTCTAAGTCATTGGAATTTTCATATACATTCTAGAATCAGCTTGCCAATTTCTACAAAAAAACCTAAGATTTTAATTGGCATAACTTTTAATCTATAGGTTAATTTGCTGAGAATTGACATCTTAGTTATGAGTCTTCTACTTGCATTGTGGATCTCTTATTTAAGTCTTTAATTTCTCAGTAAAATTTGTACTTGTTGGTGTACAAATACAGTAAAAATTTTGTTAAATTTATTCTTTTTCTTTGAGGCTATTGTAATGGTATTTTAAAGTTTCGATTTCCAATTGTTTGCTCTTAGTATATAGAAATATATTTGATTTTTGTATATTGACCTTGTATCCTACAGTCCTGCTAAATTCACTTATTAATTCTGGTAGGTATTTTGTTTGGTAGATTCATTAGGATTTCCTACATATTCAATCATGCCGTCTACAAATAAAACACTTTTGTTTATTCCCTTCCAATACATTAGCCTGTGTTTCCCTCCCTCACTGCCTCCTCCTCTCCCTTCTTGTCTTCCTTCTTCCCTTCTTTCCACCTTACTGCACTGGATAGTACCTTTAGTATAATGTTCTAGCAGAACTAGTGAGAGCAGGCATCCTTGCTTGTTGCCAGTCTTAGGTGGAAAACTTTTTTTTTTTTTTTTTTTTTAATCACTAAGTATAACGTAAACTGTAGGTTTTTCATAGATCTTTTTTGTCAGGTTGAGTAAATCCCATTTTTTCCCTAGTTTACTGAGTACTCAGGAATAAGTGTTGAATTTGTTAAACACTTTTTTTCTTCATCTTTTGAGTTGATCTTTCTCTTTTAATCTGTTAATGTAGTGAATTATTACATAGTTATTTCCAAACTTTGAACCAAATTTTGTATTTGTGTGACAGTACCAACTTGCTCATGATGTATTGTCATTTTTATATTTTACTGTATTAGATTCGCTAATATTAAGGATTTTGTGCCTACATTGACAAGAGATACTGATCTGTAATATTTTTTTCTTGTACCATCTTTGTCATATTTTGGTATCAGGATAATTTTGGTTCATGGAATGACTTGGAAAGTATTACCTTCCATTCTATTTTCTGCAAGTATTTGTGTAGAATTGCTTATATTTATTTCTTAAAAGGTAGGGCCAGTTCCAGTGGGTCACGCCTGTAATTATAGCATTTTGGGAGGCCAAAGTGGGTGGATCGCTTGAGCTCAGCAGTATAAAACCAGCCTAGGCAACATGGTGAAACCCTGTCTCTACAAAAAAAAAAAAAAAAAAAAAAAAAACAAACAAAAAAAAACACATTAGCCAAGCTTGGTGGTGAGCACCTATAGTCCTAGCTACTTGGGAGGCTGAGGCAGGAGTATTGTTTGAGCCTGGGAGGTAGAGGTTGCAGTGAGCTGAGATTGAGCCACTACACTCCAGCACTCCAGCCTGGGTGACAGAGTGAGAGTCTGAAAAAGAAAAAAAAAAAGTAGCATTCACCATTAAAGCCATCTGGATGGACTTGGAACTTTCCTTGTTGGAAAGTTTTAAACTACAAATTCAATTCTTAAATGTATATTATATTATGATTGTTATATTTTATCTTGAGTGAGCTTTGAGAGTTCATGTCTTTTATAATTTGCCATTTCATCTAAGCTACTGAATTTGTTGGCATAAAGTTATAAATTATGTTTCCTTATTGTAAGAGTTTATACTATCTGTGATGATGTTCCCTTTTTAATTCTTGATATCAACAATTTGTATCTTTTTTTTTCTGTTTAATTGACTTTTTCAAAGAAACAACTTTTTTTTTCTCTTCCATTTATGTTCTCTCTTGTATTTCTTGATGTCTCTTTCACTGATTTTTGTTCATTATTTCCTTCTACTTGCTTTAGGTTTAATTTCATGTTAATGTTCTAGTTTCCTAAAATGCAAGCTTAGATATTTTTCTTTTTAAATTAATGCAGTTAATATTATAATTTTCCTTCTAAGCACTGATTTAACTGCATCTCATACATTTTTATGTGCTGTGTTTTCATTTTAATTTGCACCAAAATATTTTCTAATTACTATTCTTGTAATTTCTTTTTTGGCCCATAGGTTATTTAGAAATGTGTCACTTAATTTTTAAATATTTGGGAATTTTTAAAAGCATCTTTTTGTTTTTGATTTCTAGTAACTCCATTGTGCTCTGAAACATATTTTTTATAATCTAAATACTTTCATATTTGTTGAGATTTATGATCCTGGATATCTTGGTGAATGTTCCATTGCACTTTAAAGAATATGTATTCTGCTGCTGTTAGAGCTCTGTAGATGTCAATTAGCTCGAGTTGCTTGAAACTGTTCAAGTCACATATCTTATTGATGTTCTGTTACTTGTTTTAAAAATTATCAGTAGAGGAGTGTTGATATGTTCAACCATAATTGTAGATTTGTCTGTTTTCCCTCTTTTCCTTGCTTCACATAGTTTGAAGCTCTATTATTAAAGATATAAATTTAGGATTGTTATTTTGTCTTGATTAAATGACCCCCTTATTACTGTGTGATAATCCTCTTTATCCCTGGTAATATTCCCCATTTTGAAGTCAATTTTTTTCTCATACTAGTATAACCACTCCAGTTTTCTTTTGATTGGTATTTGCATAGTTTATCTTTTTGTCAATCCTTTTTTAATGTATTTATTAAAATGAGTTTCTTTATGTAAAATTAGATATATTTAAAATCCAATTTGACAATCTCTGCCTTTCAATTAGGCTGTTTAAACTATATTTAATGATGTTATTGATGCGATTGAGTTTAGACCTACTATTTTGCTGTTCGTTTTCTATTTGACCCATTTGTTATTTCTCCCATTTTAATCTTTGTTTGCCTTTCATTGAATGGAGGATTTTATGATTCTATTTTATCTGTGTTGTTGGATATTAGGTATTTTTTTTTGTTTTACCTTTTACTGCTTACTTTAGGATTCACAATATACACTCAACTTTTTAATAGTTTACTTTAAAATAATATCACTTCATATATAGTATAAAAACTTTAAAATATAATTCCATTTAATTTTTCATATTCTTTGTGTTACCATTATCATCTATTTTACCCATTTATCAAACATTGTATGCATGTTTGATATATGCATACAATGTTGATATAATAAACTGATTATTACATTATACAGTTATCTTAGAGACATTCAAAATAAAATAATATCTTTTACATTTACCCATTTGCTTCTGTTTTTGTGGCATTTTCCTTCCCTACTCCTTTTCTTTTTTTCCTTCTGTTAAATTGTATAGCCACATGTGTGTCCAGTATCATTTTTCATTTATTTAAGTCACTTTACTTAACATTTCTCATAGTGTGAGTTCTGCTGGCATTGAATTCTTTCAGATTTTGCTTATCTGAGAAAACAGTTGTTTTGTCTTTATTTTTGAAGGTCATTTTTACCATGTGTAGAATTCTGTTTCCCTTCCTCCCTTCTTGCAGTACTTTAAAGATGCCATCCTTTTTTTCTGACTTGTATAGTTTTAGACAAGGAGTCAGCTACCATTCTTCTTTTGTTCCTTCAAAATTTTTTTTCTATTTGCTTTTAAGATTTTCTCTTTATTATTAATTTTATTAGTATGGTCATTATGTACCTAGGTGCATTTTTAACATATTTTTATGCTTGAATTTTTCAGAGTTTGTTGTACCTATAGTTGGTTGTCTTTCATTAATATTTGAGGATTCTTGATGATTATCTCTTCAAATACTTCTTTTGCCTTGTTTTCTTTCTCTTCTCCTTGGAAGGAGAAGGATTGGGATTGGGATTCCAACGCTATGTTTTTTATATCATTTTATGTTCTACAGCCTTTAGATGCTCTGTCATGTGGGTATTTTTCCTTCTTTTTTTGTTATTTTCTATTGACCAATCTTCAATTTAACTAATTCTTTCTTTTACTCTTTTCCAGCCTTCTGATCAGCCCATTTAAAGGATTCACATTTGATACCATGTTTTTCATTTCTAGTATTGCAATTAGAGTCTTTTGGTGTTTCCATCTTTCTTTTGAAATCTCCAAATGCTTACCCTTATTGTACACCTTTTCCACTAGATCCCTTAGTAATAACTATTCTAAAGTCTCTTCTAATGTCTAAGCCATCTCCTGGTCTAACTCTGTTAACTTCTTTAAGATTTGACAATGGATCATTTCAGACAGTACTTTTTTTTGCTTTTTTAAGTGAATCTTGTAAAATTTTCCAGGCATTTTGTATGAAAGAATAGTAGAGCTGAGGCAGACAGTATTTATACCTAGAAATGGGCATACTGCGTCTGTTTTCACCTAATTAGTGTTAAGTCAATGTAATCAGGAGTTCAACTGGGTCTGAGTTTTGCTGCTGTTATTGTTACCCCTAGTGCAACACACACTTTAAATCACTCCAGTCCTGCATTGCTGCCACCTTGTGCTTAATGTAAGGCCTACAGTACCTAATGTTAGTGTAGGCCTTTAATGTAAGGCCTACAGTACCTGCAGTATCAGTGTTCCTGCTCCACCCAGCTTTCAGCAGGTTCAACATACTATACCATGGACGATTCCTCTCTCTGTGCTCCTTTTCTTACCATAGGTAGATTGCTGTTTACAGCTCAGTGCAAGTTTCATGGTGGGAGGAGGGGGGAATCTTGGTTCTCCTGTGATAGCCTTAGTCTTATCAGGTCCTGTATTTTAGAACCTCAGGGGTAGAGTTTTCTTAGCAACTCTGCCCTTCCCACAGTGGGAATAGGCCTCCGCTTTATCAATGTAGGAATGTTGGCTCGTGTGTTTCTTGGCCCTTCCCTGCAATCAGTGGTTTCCATCTACTGTCAATGTAGCTTGAAGAAACAGCTTTGCTTTTCTTTTCTTTTTTTTGAGATGGAGTCTCGCTCTGTCGCCCAGGCTGAAGTACGATGGCGCGATCTCTGCTCACTGCAAGCTTCGCCTCCCAGGTTCACGTCATTCTCCTGTCTTAGCCTCCCGAGTAGCTGGGACTACAGGCACCTGCCACCACGCCCGGCTAATTTTTTTGTATTTTTAGTAGAGACGGGGTTTCACTGTATTAGCCAGGATGGTCTCGATCTCCTGACCTCGTGATCTGCCTGCCTCAGCCTCCCAAAGAGCTGGGATTACAGGTGTGAGCCACCACGCCCAGCCTTGAAAGAACAGCTTTTCTATCCTACAGCCAGTGGCAACTGGCATTTGTCTGAGGCTGCGAGGTCAGAGGAATGCCAGTGAGGGAGAGCTTCTCAGATGTCTTGTCCTTCACTCAGTCTTTCTCCTGGGCATCTATTAGAGGCCTATACAAAAGAGCTAGTTAGTGGATGTGGGCTTTCCTTGTGTTTGGAACTCCCAGGGATATTAAACTGTCATGTAAACTTACAGTTAACCTTTAAGAATTTGTTAAACTTTCAGTTGTTTCTTTATTACCAGATTTTATAGTTGCTACCTTTTCTGTCATGTTCTGCAGAAGGCAAATAGCTTCTGTGTTCCCATCTCTGCTCTCGGAGGGGTTCACTACTCTTTGGAACTCAGTTCACCTGATTGCCTTTCAATTGCAACTCTCTGCTGGGCTTAAAAAAGTTCTTGTTTTTAGATTATCCCACTGGTTTTGTTGTTAGAATGGGAATGATATTCCTTTGTGACTTTCCACATCTTAAGTGGAAGTGGAATGCTCTATCCATATTAAACTGTGTATGTACACTTCTCAAATCTTCCTTGAATTCTAAAAGGAAAAAAAAATGAGTGCTTCCTTAAGATTTACTCACTGGTTCAACTAATTGTATACCAGTTGCTTAAATTTTTTTTTAATCAATCACTTTGGTAATATAAAGAATGATATGGAAAATCCACTCCAGAAAAATGGATATTTGTTCATACAGACACAATTTTTAATATAGCTTAAAGTGATTCAATTTCAAGAAGACGGGTCTAGGTAAATATAAAAAAAGGAAAGAGCCTACTGTGGTCATGCTGGCTGATTCATTCAAATATTAGATGCTTTTTTCTTTTTTCTTCCTGGTTCACTTATTTTCTGTTACCATGATTCCTGGTTACTTTGTTAAGAGGGCTGAAAAGGCCTTGAAACAGCAGAGTGCAGCAGAATGTACTGGAAAGTGTCCTTGAGCTTGGAAACAGGAAAACTTGGGTTTAATCTTGGGTCTTTCACCAGCTAATTGTTTGCCTTGTGGTAAAGCTCTTAATCTTACTATTCTTCAGCTTTATTCTCTGTAAAATGGGGACACTGAGGGAGCAGAATCTTCAAGCATACAGGAGACAAGAATTGGGTCAAAGCAAGCATATATAATTTGTTATTTAGCCTTATCATTGTAATTGAAAGGATACTAAGGCAACAATTATATGACCACTCACAAGAATGCCTCTATTCTGATAACACACAAGTGTGTGTGTGTGTGCACACGTGTGCATATATATATGCACATATGCATATACATATATATATATATAGAGAGAGAGAGAGAGAGAATGAGAATGAGACAGGGCCTTGCCCTGTCACCCAGGCTGGAGTGCAGTGGTGCCATCTTGGCTCACTGCAACCTCCGCCTCCCAGGTTCAAGTGATGCTTGTACCTCAACCTCCTGAGTAGCTGGGATTACAGGCACACGCCATCATGCCTAGCTAATTTTTGTATTTTTAGTAGCAATGGGGTTTCACCATGTTGAGCAGTCTGGTCTCAAACTCCTGACCTCAAGTGATACACCCACCTTAGCCTCCCAAAATGCTGGGACTACAGGCGTGAGCCACCACACCAACCTTTACACACACATATTTTTTACCTTTGCTTATTATCCTCTGGAATCTAGAGTTTTTATAGCATGTTGGATAAAGAGAAACAGCTTTGATATTACTTTGCTTAGTTTGAATCTTGGCTCTACTAACTGTGTGAACTAGGGAAAATTACTAAGCAACTTTGTCTCCATTTTTCCATCTATACAATGAGGATAGTAATGGTACCCTCCCCATCCATGGGGTTCTGTGAGGATTAAAAGAGATAATACAAGTAAATTAGTAGCATAATGTTGAGCTCATAGTAAGTGCTCAATATATTGAAACTATCTTTTTCACTGAAAACACGTAAGTGTTTTTTCACATTTCTATGTAATGTTTATAATTGTCCTTTTTATGTCTGGACAGTAGTCTATAGTGCAAATACAGATCACTATGACTCATTTACATTTTGTTTGACAGGCTAGTTCCAGTTTTGGGCCATTCAAGATAATGCTATTATGTTTTTTTTTTTTTTTTTCCCCCCCCATATAGTATGCTTTTTTGCTTCTGTTCACTGTTTCCTTTAGAAAAACCCTGGAAATGGTATTCTGGGTAAAGAGAATGAACCTTGACATGGGTCTTGCTGCATATCCAAGCATATATCTTGGACTCACAGTAGAGTAGAGAAATATATCACCCCCATCCTCTGATTCTCATGGGGACCAGAAGACATTCATTGCTTGTTTTATTCCTTTGAAAGAGATACGTTCATTTTGTCTGTTCGTCTTTTGGGTGAACTGTCCTGGCCATTCCTACTTACTCCTAATGGCTCATGACTCACACCCATCAACCATCTCAGTGGTTCTGAAAAAAATTGCAGATCTAATTTTCATGTCAGCTGCTTCTGCTTGGGATCCCCTCAAGAAGGAAAGCATCCTGTTGTGGGCCGTGGAGTGCCTGTTCTGCAGCTCTCTCCTTATTTGGCTCAGCTGGAAGTGCATGTTATCTGGGAGAGATTGGTTTGGAACTGTTTAGAAGTTTTCCAGCTAGGGAGAGAAGCAGGCCTCAGTGTCCCCTGCCTAAGGAATCTTGTTTCTTAAGCAGATGCCATTGCTTGAGGGTAAAACTTAGGGAAGACAGACTTTCCTTTTTCAATAGTCCCAGCCTTCAATGGCTGCTTCCACCACAAGACCTGTTTATTTCCTTCCCCTTCCATCTCCTCTCAGGTGCTTGCTCTCCTAGCCATCTCACTCTGTTTGTTTGCTAGGGCTGCCAAAACCAAATACCAAAGATGATGTGGTTCAAACGACAGAAACTTACCTTCTTACAGTTTTGGAGGCCAGGAGTCTAAGATCAAGGTGTAGGCAGGTCTGTTTTCTTCTGAGAACTCTCTCTCTGGCTTGTGGATGGCCACCTTCTTGCTGTGTCCTCACAAGACCTTTTCTCTGTGTGCCCCATTCTTGACCTCTGTCTCTCCTTATAAGGACAGCAGTCATATTGAATTAAGACCCTACTCTTAGACTTTAACCTTAATTACCTCCTTAAAGGTCCTGTCTCCAAATACAATCATATCATGGGTTAGGGATATGAATTCTGGGGGACACAATGCAGTCCATAGTATTATTTCACTGTTGTCTAGATTAGAGAAAACACACACATATGTACACACAAATACATGGTTTCAAGTTAGGCGAAATAATCGAATTTTGCAGGAGAATTCTGCCAGCTATATTCAGACAGGAAAGCTGACAAGTCTAAGGGAGTCAGATGTTTGGCAGGAGGTCACCGTAAGCTGAGGGCCTTGCCTGATGTTCCCTCTGAGCATGGCCTTGGCCCACAGGCATTGATCATATAGCAGTAATATTGAGCTCATCCATTGGATGTGCAACTCACTTGGTTCTAAGTTGACAATATTTAGGGTAGGCAATACTTATTTATTAAGTTGGTGCAAAAATAATTGTGGCCATTGAAAGTAATGACAAGGCTGAGGAGGGTGGCTCACAAGGTCAAGAGATCGAGACCATCCTGGCCATCATGGTGAAACCCTGTCTTTACTAAAAATACAAAAATTAGCTGGGTGTGGTGGTGCATGCCTATAGTCCCAGCTATTCAGGAGGCTGAGGCAGGAGAATCGCTTGAACCCAGGAGGCGGAAGTTGCAGTGAGCCGAGATTGAGCCACTGCACTCCAGCCTGGTGACAGAGCAAGACTCTGTCTCAAAAAAGAAAAAAAAGTAATGAAAAAAGTGCAATAACTTTTGCACCAACCTAATATTTATTTTTTGGAGACAGAGTCTTGTTCTGTCATGTAGGCTGGAGAGCAGTAGCATGATCTTGGCTCACTAAAACCTCTGCCTCCTGGGTTCAAGCAGTTCTCGTGCCTCAGCCTCCTGAGTAGCTGGGATTACAGGCACCCACCCCCATGCCCAGCTAATTTTTTCGTATTTTTAGTAGAGGTGGGGTTTCACAATGTTGCCCAGGCTGGTCTCAAACTCCTGAGCTCGGGTAATTCACCCGCCTGAGTCTTCCAAAGTGCTAGCATTATAGGCGTGAGCCACCGTGCCTGGCCGAGGGTAGGCCATTTTTAAATTTATAGATGCTGTGAGTTCACTCCTGATTATTAAATGTATAGCCATTAATTTGGGTTTCCCCCATGGTCACTTTCTCCTGTCCTGTTGCCATGCCTGGAGAGCCACAGAGACTACAGCAAAGACTTTGACCTACATCCTCTGGAATTTAGTGGCCTCAGATCACCAATTCCTCCAATTCCTCCACGGCTCTTCTCTTTTTATCTCAAATCCTATTGATTTTTCAAGTCTTTTATCCCCACCCACCACCTGGTGTGATTTGAAAGCCAGCTTTTCACCTCTGTCCTCTCTCAGATTCCTCCTTATCAGGACAATTTTTAAAGTGCTCCTTTCCTCCTAGACCAAGTGCACCTGTCGTACACCTGGCTTTTCTCATGGGCTTCTCCCCTGTAGCTTCCACATGTTTATTTCCTTAAGAGCCAGGTGGTGTGGGTGCAGAAAGAGACTGAGAGATCAGGGAAGGAGAGCTTTGGAGGAGGTGTGTCCTTTATCTAAAAGGCTGAATCTACAGGCTTTGAATTCACCCGAGGAAAAAGAGTGATGGGAGGGAGAGTTCTTATTATCGAGAGAGTAATATGCTCAAGCAATACACGCAGTGAAAAATAAGCATCCTAGTCAAAGAAATCACAAGCTCATGAATGGTCCAGAAGGGCACTTTGATCTACCTGCCTTAATGATTCTCTTCAGTTTGTGTCAAAATCAAAATGTACTAGTCTTATTTTAGGAAAGCCACATTTGTAGATGAACACAGTATATGCCTCTCTAAGGGGCCCTGAAATATTCCAAATACATTTTTTTTTTTTCAGTTGTAAAAACCAAGTCATGGTAAAGTCAGAGGGACAATGTGTGAGCTCCATAGCTCCTTTGGGGGTGGAGGCAGTGGCATCGTTGATGCCCTCATGTTCCTCGTTCATGATGGCTCCTTTAGCTGGGCTTTTTCCGTTGAGGCCTGAGTGATGATAAACCAGTTTCTGAGAGAGGACCCAGGAGTACTTTGTCTTGATCTAATATCAACGGACACTTTGGGAGGCCGAGGCGGGTGGATCACTTGAGGTCAGGAGTTTGAGACCAGCCTGGCCAACATGGTGAAACTTCATCTCTACTAAAAATACAAAAATTAGCCAGATGTGGTAGTGCACACTTGTAATCCCAGCTACGTGAGAGGCTGAGGCAGGGGAATTACTTGAACACGGGAGGTCAAGTTTGCAGTGAGCTGAGATTGTACCATTGCACTCTGGCTTGGGCAACAGAGTGAGACTTCGTCTCCAAAAAAAAAAAAAAAAACAAAACAAAACAAAAAAAAACCAAAAAAACGATGGAGCCTCCTGGGCACCCAGAAATGGAAAGGGAGAGACACGGGGGCTTTTCCAAGCCGCACACTCTTTCATGCGAGGCAGCAGCTTGCTTCTACATGCCTCCAACCCCTCTAACCCCTCTTGTAATGTTTCTGAGAAGAGCATTTCAGTTAGTATAGTGCTAACTTCGCCCACGGGGAAAAAACATGCACACTTAAGGTGTCAGCAAGACAGACATCCCAATGAGGAATTCATTTTCTTTTATTTTAATGTCAATATCTATATTAATACACACATATATATGATGCAGATGTAGGTACCATATATATTATATACATCGATCTTAAAATGAGACTAATTGCACATGAATATAAATCTTTTCCTGTATCTACATCTATATCTACATACATATATATACTGGAATGATGTGGGGTAGCAGTTGGGGCCTCAGAGCTTTCATGTGTCCCTGAGGAGACAGGTTCCTTGACTACTGTAAACCCTGGAATGGGCACCATGACCACCTGCAGCATTCTTTTCCCTGGAATTCCTGAATAAGGAGGGGAAAATAAATCTTTCTGGGGGAAAGCTTGGCCTTTTCCAGATGTGCTAGACATCTCTGAGTGGTGTGACAAGCAGCTCAGGACTTCCCTGCCATTCACAGTATGGGAGAGGTGCCTGTCTTGTTGTGACACTGGTCAAACAAATACCCTCAATTTGGGTCCAGCTGGGTGCAAATGTGACAGTAAGCACAGCGAGTTTGGAATCTGTTGAGTTTCATGATTTATTTTTTTATTCCTAGGCAATTTGCTAATTTCTAACAATTCCAGAAATGAATTCACTCTTGACTCATCGGGAAAATGTGTAGGATGTGAACTGGGAGCCAGGGAGTCCTGGGTTAAACTGTCAGCTCTTGCATTGGTCATCTGTGTGAACTTGATAGTTACTGAATCTCTCCGGGATAAATTTCCTTGTCTGTAAAATAAAGCATTACATGACCTACTTCATGGAGTGGTCAGGATGCCTGAGAAATGTTCTCTTCCCTCCCCAACCACCGCCCTTCTTTTCTGAATTCCTTCCTCCTCTCTTTTTCCTCCATCCTTCCCTCAGGTTCTGTATTTCCCATACCAAATCTTCGTATATTTTTTGGGAAAGATCCAAAAGCTCAGCTGGAGGAGGAGCACAGACAGAGCCCATGGATGGGGCTGGCTGGGAGAACACTATAGGCATGGGAGGGCCCAGCAGACAGGGTTGTCTAGGTAGGGAAGGTTAGATCAGGATTTGGGGACCTGCAGCCTACCAAGGGCAGAAGGCCTGGCTGTGCACCCCACTTCTTGTCAACAGAGTCAGGGGCCTACTGGAAGATACTAGACGCCACTCATGGGTCATGATCAGAGGCTTCAGATGACTTTGACTGTGGGTGACTGCAGCAGGTGTTCAGAGCGGGGAGGGCCACTCCAGGAGTCCTGGAGTCCATCTGCGACCCAACAGGCTTACGCTGAAGGGTGCTTGGGAGAGTTGGATTGGGACAAGTCTCCTTCTGATTGGGTAGGACTCTCCTGCTCCTTTTATAAAATTTCAGTTCTAATTTCCTTCTCACCATTGCTTAGCTGGCTCCAAATCCGCAGAATGCACTCGGAATATGGATCACATTAGAATCACTTGAGTATCATTCTGATTATTTGCCACGGCTAATATGGATATTTTTCTAAAGCAAGCTCAAAGGAGAATGAATGTATGTTCTCCCCAAATCTGTTGTGAAAACAAAGTGACTTCAATTCCCTGGATTCCTTTAAATACTTGATCTTTCCTCTAGTTTTCTGGCCCTGGTCCTTCATGACCCATCTCTTTTCTGGGAACTATTTTCCTGGCTTAGAATCCCAGCCCTGCTCTGAATGAGGAAGAGGGGAGGCTGTCCCCAGATCACTTGGGAGGAGCCAATGGGAGGCCTTCCTCCCCAGTCTTTTGAGCAATAGAGGCGCACGCCAAGGTCCTCAGCAGAGACTGTTTCTTAACGTCTGTCTGAAAATAGCTTCCCTGTCATAAAGTGGGCCCCAAGGGAGTTGCCAAACTGTCCAAGGAAACTATATATATGTACATTTTTTATATATGCGTTACATATATGTAAATATATATGCATTATATATAAAATATAAAACATATATAAAAATTACAAGTTTTATTCATGCAATCTTCTATACAGTTTGAATTTAGTTTTTTGGCTTTTGAAAATGAGTCATTTAATGTCAACTGTTTTCCCAGATCGTTCTCAAACCTCCTTCTCCCAGTCCCTCTCCATCCTGGCTAGAGCCTGAATCAAAGCTGACACATGAGAGTATGTCCTGGTAGGAATTAGGGTTTGCTGCTGTTGCCCTTTCACCTGGCTTCCTGGCTGATTGGGCATGGCTTAGATCAGGGTACTGTGGATTTTGTGAATAAATTTTTCTTCTATCCTTCTCTTTTACTTTAAATTATTTTACTTATTCTTCAAGCATATATAAAATATTTGCTATATCCCAGATGCTGTGCTCAGTGCTGCAGGGAAGAGAGATCTGAAATTGAATGTGGGCTGTGGCCTTGGCAAGGGTCTTGCAGATTGGTTGGAGGGTTAAGCTATGTTCCCAACATTACAAGGGAAATAATAATGACATTCGTTGAATTCTTACTGTTTGTTAGACTGTGTTAAGTGGTTTTCATATATGATTGTCTTTAATTTTTATAATACTCAAAGCATGTATTTTTTGCATCTTAGAGACGAGAAAGCAAAGGGTGGTGGAAGAGAATAGCTTGCTCTAGCTCCTAGGACCAGAGCAAGGATTTGAAGCCAGATCCATCGAACTCCAGGCCTAATAATATAAAAAGTGATCAGTACCACAATAGTGATAATTCTTTTATTTCTCAGTTTCTTATCCAGAAAACAGGTATGGCCACCCTGCCATCCTCCTCACAGGGCGGTTGAAAGGATAAAAGTGAATATGAGAAAGTGCATTGAGCTGTTTTAAGAGCCACAGGGAGAGACCGGTGGTACTTGTGTGTGTGTGTGTGTGTGTGTAGTTTATGGTTAGAGAGTCCAGGGAGAAAAGAAGACAGCCTGTTTGACCTTTCCACCCACATCAACTGCATCAGAATCTCTAAAGAAGGGGGGCCCCATGTGACGCTACACTCATTAGTAGGGAGCAAATCCAGACCTGCCCTGTTCTAGCTATGTGACTGCTATGGTTTGAATGTTTAGTCCTTCGAATACCATGTTGAAATCTGATCCCCAATGTCGGAGGTGGGGCCTAATGGGAGGTGTTTGGGTCATGAAGGTGGGCGTCTAATGAGTGTCTTGGTGCCATCCTCATGGTAACCAGCGCGTTCTCTCTGTATGATTTCCTGCCAGAGCTGGTTTGTAAAAGGAGCTTGGTGCCTCTCCTCTCCTCTCTTGCTTCCTCTCTCACCATGCTGTCTCTCCTTCCCCTTCCATCATGAGTGGAAGCAGCTAGAGGCCTTTACTAGATACCCAATTGTACAGCCAGCATAATTGCAAGCCAAATATTAAATCTTTTTTTCTTTATAAATTACCCAGCCTCAGGTATTATTTCATAACAACACAAACAGACTAAGACAATGACCTTGGCCAGGTAAATTCCCCTTGGAGAGCCTCAGGTGTCTTATTTATAACTCAGGAAAATGATACCTGCTCTTATAAGGATTACAGTGACGATGGATCTCGCCTGTTAAGCATTTGGCATGGGATGGGTGCCTGGTCAGGGTGTGTTGGATATCCCTTCCTTCTTCTGATTTTTCCAACTTCCTGGAGTCTTGCTTTCTCTGTAGTCCATATTGTGGTCCCACTTTCATGAGGACAGGTTAGCAGCATTTGCTAAATTAATTTCTGAGATCTTGGCTACTAAGTGTTTCTGGTTTAATACCCACCTTCCTTGGCTGCTGGCAGAGGAAAGAGATGGGAAAACACTCAGAATCCACGGGGATGACTGTAACCTGGAATTCCAGGCTCTGCCAGAGATTGGGGAGAAGGTCACCATGTAGGAAGTGGCTAACTCTAATCCCCTGCTAGGCTACCTTCTGACTCTTTGAGAACATCTAGTACTTGAACCCCTGCACCTTGAATTTTTGTTTCTCTGCAGTTGTTTAGCCCCTCTTCTCTCTGGTTTCCTTTGCCTTGATTTTTCTCCACTAAAACGTGGAGGAAAAACAGAAGAAAACAGCCATCTCCCTTCAAATGGGCTGTGTTCACAGTTTCCATGGAAAGAACCCACCCCTTGAAGGGCGGTAGAAGAGGTGTTAGAGTCTGACAAATGTCAAGAGAAATTGATCACAGGAAGGTAAGATGGCAGGGAATCAATTGCTCTCCCTCCTGGGGAGACACATTGGACAGACAAGCTGTCAGGAAGGACATGCACAGCTTGTACCTTGTAGCTGTGTTTGGGGTGGAGGAGGGAGCCACCTCCTTTCATCTTTGTTTATTCAACATCCTCAATGTGTGCAGTATAGCTCTCGGTGATATGAAAGATACATATGTGATCTCTGGCCCCAGGAGCCCCAGACTCACCAAGGAGGCAAAGCATAGAACTCAGGAAACTCTTGGCAACTCATCTTGGGGATGTTGGGTTCTCAGCCAAGGTGCAGGAGACCCAGAGGTGAGTTCATCCTACTGGGCTCACAGCAGCTTCCTGAGAGAGCTGATCCTGATGGCCACGACAGGGCGGGGGTGTGACTATTTTTTAAAGCATGTTCACATCTTTGCACAGAGTGAGATAAGTCAAACATGTTGCAATAAAACTCTGTTCATAACACTAGGGCGGGCTCATTCTGGTGCTTGATATGCTAAGTGCTGTATGTCTGTGAGCTGCTCTAGTAAGTGTTATTGTTTTTGCTGTTGTGGTTTTCCAACATTTTCCGTCAAAGGCTCAGATACCATGCCTGGGTGAGGCAGTCATTGCACAGGTGTACTGCTGTGACTCACTTGAAAATCCTTTGATGACTCTGAAGCCCAAATTTCATTGTGGGCCCCTCCCCAGGAAATTGCTGCTCTACTTATGGACTGAGAGAAGATACTCTGTTCCTGGGCTCCTGATGACCTGTCCCAGGTCATCATGGCCATGCCCCTTGAACTGGATACTTCTGCCATGCTGAGCTATCATGTGGGCCATGCGGACTCATGCTTTTGCTCAGGTAGCACCTTCTGTTCCTCAGAACGCTGCATCCTCCCACCGTGCTCCACCTGGAGGACACCTACTCATCCTCAGAAGCTTCCAGCCTCAGCCCTTCCCCTGTACCTCTGTACAGTCTTCCCAAAGAAGGCTGAAGTACTCCTCCTTTGTGTCCCAGCACACTCGACACACACCTTCATCACAGCAATTCCTTTGCATCAATTTTTCCCACCAGCCTCTAAACTCCTTTAAGCGTGGGGACTGGACCCTGCTCACCACTGTTTCTTCACCCAGCTCCTAGCACTGGCCTGGTCCATGGTAGGACTCTACACATGTTTGTTCAATGACTAAAGGACCATGAGGGGGACAGAAACAGCACCAGACTGAGAATCAAGGGACATGAACTTTAGACCAAACTTGGGTGGGGGGCAAATAACTGTGTGACCTTGGCCAAAGCAGCCCCACCTGTGTGAGATTCCCTTCACAAGAGCATGTGGGAAAGTACAGGTAAGAGGTCAAGGTTACAGAGAGTTGTCTTCATTTCAGGGTAGGCCTGTGACCGATATGGAGAAGAGCCAGAGGACAAGCTTTTCATCATGAAAGGAAACACACAAAGGTCGGACTCATTCCAAATATGAAGCCCTCAAAGCCAGTAATTTAGTTTAATCATCTACATGAATTGAATGTATAGTTCCGGAAAAGATGTACAGGGCCTGGAGTTTGGTTCCAGTGTCCCCTGTTGGCTGGGCTGGATGACTCTGGGGAAGGCCTCTCTGACTCTCAGGTACCTCAAACATGCTTGTCCATTATTTGTCAGATGTAGCTGCCCTCACAAGGATGCTGCGAGCATCATGGCAGGTGATTTACAGGAAAGCACTTGGGAAGCCATGGGGTGCTTAGAAACAGGAGTTACAGGAGTGGCTGCTATGGGAGGCCCCCTGCACCCCAGGTGCTGAGAGTCTTGGCCTTGAAGGTGCACAGCTGTGGCCTTCTGAGACCTGCCCTCAGAGCAACAGGTGTCTCCTCACAGAGGGTCCCCTCCACTCTCCCTACCTCCAACAGCCTCTGGGTATTGCTTATGATGTGGAAGAAGACTGACCTCCTTGCCATAGGAAGTGAGCAATGTGTGGTGCAATTGGCGCTCCGGCATGCTCCTCCAGGATGGCCTGTAAATCCCTAAACAGTGTCTCTTAAGTGCGTTGCTGTCATAGTCATTCTGTAAATTCTCCAGAGAAGGTCATCTAATCATAAATATCAAAGTCAATAAGAGAACAAGAGTTACTACATCTAGCTTTCAAACACAGCCTTCAGAGCCCTGGGGATCTGGAGGGATGCCCCTGGGACTGCTGGTGTGTGTGTATGTGTGTGAAAAAGGGAGCCCACAGGGTAGTGAGGGCTTCCCTGGACCATTCACCCTCCACATTTTGATGATGAGGCAGCTGAGGCCCAGAGAAGTGAAGTGATTTCCTCAAGATCACACAGCTAGTCAGAAGCAGAGCAGTGTCCAGAACTCAGCTTCCCTTAATCCAAGATGAATACCCTTTCAATGGCACCTCTCCACCAGCCAGAGCCCTGCCAGGAAACACAAGGCTGATGGATGATTTGGTGAAAGGAAGACTTGCAGAGCAGTGGGTAGGGTTATGAGGATCAACAAGGGATATTGAGGCACCCACAGATAAAGCAAGAGCAGGGGTCTTTGCTACCTCTTAACTTGAAGCATCAAGGTCAGAAAACAGTGTTATTGGAACCCAGTGAGAGATGATGGGGAGAAGTGGCTGCCCAGTAGGGGCTGATATGCAGAGGGGAGAAGCCCCGGCCAGCACAGTGGCCCAAAGATGGCCCTCTGACCCCTACCTGACCCTCGAATCTTCTCACTTGCTGGCAGGCAAGCAGCAAAGGAGCCCTGAAGATGCATTTCCTGGAGGCCACCCCCAGGGCAGAGAAGGATGGAGATTGATGCCAAGGAGGCAAACGGAATGACCAGCGTGACTTCATGATGTAGCCATTCCTTCCTCCAGGGTAGTGGACAGTGACATGGCAAGACTCCAGCACATTGCAGGGCAGGTTTCCTGGCCCCTCTGTGTACTTTGTAGTGAATTTAGTATTTGTGAATGTGCCTCATGTTCTCTCAGCCTCAGAGCCATCTACTGTTCTGAGAGGGGCTTGTCTTCCTGAGGACCATGGTGGAGGAAAATGCTCCTCTTGTGAGAATAAAAGAATGAGTGACAGGACAGAGAATTTCCTGGTCAACTCTCTACCAGAAATGTACCAGGTTCCACGGTAGATGGGCTCTGCAGAGTTGGCATGAATGATTCACGGGAGTGTGCTTGGTGAGTTTGGACAAACATTGAAATTGGGTTTCGCTAACAAAGCCCTACTCCACCATGACAGGCAGGGTGCCTTGAATCCTAATTTTCAGATTCTGAAGGACAGCATTTGCATGCTGTCTCTATGAAGACTTTATTCAAAGCTTGCTATTGATTGTGGTCTTGCACATCCTAAAGAGACAGCTTGCTTCTACAGAAATAATTTTATGATTTATGAAATGCTGTCTCCTTTATAAATTCTTTCCCCTGAGGAGCAGACCCTCTCCTTGGCAGGAGTTCTTCAGGGAATGCCCAGGGGACCAAGCAACACTCATTATTTTTAAGTTGAGCATATTCACACTGATTTCAAGGACAGTGTATGCACTTGTTGATTCAATAAACATGATCCTGCATAAGGAATTATTGAGTAGAAGGCTATACTGGAAGGTGGAATAGAGAATCTGCCCTCACATTTCCAGAGCTCAACATGACCAAAGGAAGTGATGCACATTAAAATTATGATTCTGTTTTACACGGTCAGGCCTAGAGCATCTGCCACTACAGTCTGTTGGCTGCTTGCCTTGCCACGCAAATTTGCTTTCCATCAGGCCAATTTGCTCTAGTGAGGGTCTCCCTGGATGTCATTAGCAATACTTTATCTTCTGATAATGTGAGGAGTGTTGTGCCTCTGAACATTATTGCCTGCAGATTCTGGTGCGTGCAGTGAAGAAAGTTGATGGTATCTCAATAGATCTTACCCTTGGGAAGTTTCTTTCTCTGCTTTGCATTCTTTTACTAGGGCTTTAGAAAATCTGTTTAACTTTGAAGCATCCCCACATTATATAGGCTGGATATGCAAAAGTCAGTCTAGAAAGAGCTAGTTTTTGAAATTTCTCATACGTCTTAGCAGAAATTGTTAGAGAAGCTGATATAATTATATACCTTATATAATTATATGGACAAGCTGGGCATGGTGGCTCATGCCTGTAATCCCAGAACTTTGGGATGTTGAGGTGGGTGGATAACTTGAGCCTGGGAGTTTGAGATCAGACTGGGCAGCATGACAAAACCCCATCTCTTCTAAAAATACAAAAAAAATTAGCTGAGTATGGTGGCCCATGCCTGTATTCTTAGCTACTCCAGAGGCTGAGGTGAGTGGATCACTTTAGCCTGGGAGGTCAAGGTTGCAGTGAGTAATGATTGTGCCACTTTGGCAACAGAGTGAGACCCTGTCTCACATATATATATGTACAAGCTAAGAATGCCTCTACCTTTTAATATTTGGTAGAGGTGACAACTTGTCAGCTATTTCCTTTTCATTCCTCTTTTACTCAATAAATATTTATTGAGAAATGATTGTGCTTAAGGCATGTGGTAGGCACTGGGGATATGGCTATAAAAGAGGACCAAAAAATCCTGTGTAAATGTAGCTTTTTATTTAAAATGTAGTGGAATCTTTTGGTACATCGATCCATCTCCCATCATCTATTCATGTTTGTTTCACATTGACTTGCATTGCCACATAATTCCATGTGGCTGAAAGAGCTTCAGAGAAACACTAAGCCCCATGCCATTATCAATAATTTAGCTAACAGGTCAAGTAAATCTACAGCCTATGCAGAGTGAGGGGACCATGGTGCCTGAGACCCTGTTAGTAGGACTGGAGGATTGGGGTATAAGGTTTCCCATGTGATGAGAAGGATGTAGAATGTCATTTGAAAGGGGGAGAAAATCTTATGGTCCATAACTTTTCTCTGGTATCTCTTGATATTTAAATTTATAATCTTTCATTGATTGCTGCATGCATTCATTCAAGAAATGTAGATTAGACTCCAGCCATGTGCTAAGTAATAGGAATATAGAGATGAATACAATGTCATCTGTGCCTTCAAAGGGTCACAGATGATTAATCTTCAGGAAATATGAAACTAGAAGTCAAGATGTGTCTCCTTTGTTCTCCAATCTCAAGCTATTTGATAGTTTGAAAGAAGTGCTGTTTTTGTCCTCATGACTCTTTTCCCAGAAGGTTGGGTCAGGCTCTCAACATTCCCTAGTGGTGGACTTCAGCACCTGCACTTTTGGGATCCCTTGGTGGTAGGGTTTCTGGCAATCAAATGTTCACGTAGACTTGGGCTAGGTGTGGAAACTCAAGGGTAGCATAGAGTTTTTCAGCAGGCGTTCTGGGGCCAAGACTGCCCAAATGTGAGTCTAGCTCTCTGCTTACTAGTTGGATGACCTCAGGTAAAGTTACTTACCACTTCTTCCTCCCATTTACTCATATGTAAAATGGAGATAATTATAGTCTCTAAATCATACGTAGATCTCTTCTGTATGAAAGTGTGGTGGTGGGTATGTGATTGTGTATTTCTTAAAATGCATAGAATGACAAACCACAAAAAGTATATCTTACCATATATAAATACAGAAAAATCAACCAGTATATATGTGTGTGCGGGAGAGTTAGAATGCAGACTTAGGGCAAAAGAAAGTAACTGCATTTTAAAACAAATCATGTAATCCCACTGAAAGGAAGAAAGGAGTTAAGGAACCTTGGAATGCAGTGTATGTTTAAAGTATCTAGTAAAACAGACAAAAGAATTGCACAGAAACATAATACTCCAGTTGGTAAATTTGTTTCTCACAAGGGTTTGGGTTAACAATTCTGAAGGTGCTTAAGTTTATCCTGATCATGACTAATGATTTTTGAATCTGAGGAATCTCTCTTTTACCCTGAAAATTTCCTACTATCATGTTTTTGGATATATCCTTTCCTTCCCTTCATCATCTATTTTCCTTACTTCTTGCTCTTTCTTCCATACTCCTTACTTCTCTTTCACATTCCCCATCTGCTATTTCTATGCATTACTTTGAGTAAGTTTTGATATTGAATGTTCACTTACTAATTCCCTCTTTGGTTGGCTATGTCTACGGTTTAACCAGTCATTTACCTATGTTTTCTCTTTTTCTTTAAATTTCAGTGATTATATTTTTATTTCATAAAATTCTGTTTAAATATGTCTAAAACATATTTTTTTCTAAATTATTTTCTTGACTCAGAGCTTCTATAGTTACATTTATCTTTTTGAAAAATATTTTACAACAACTGTGTTAAAAATGTTCCACTTAATCTATTTTAACTTTTTATTTTTTGGAAAATTTTAGGCTTACAGGAAAGTTCTAAAAATATTACTGAGAAGGCCTGTAAACCCTTTACCCTGCCTTCCTGTATATTAATGTTTTACATAACCATAGAAGAATAATCTCAGAAATTAACCTTGGTACAATATCATTAAACTACAGAATTTATTCAGACTTCAGCCGTTTCTCCACTAATGTCCTTTCTCTATTCTAAGATCCAATCAGATCCCATGTGGCATTTATTTCCCTATTTCCTCAATCTCCTTCAATCTGTGACAATTTCTCTTTCTTTTCTTGTCTTTGGTGACCTCAACACTTTCAAAGAGCACTGGTCAGTTATTTTGTCAATGGTCCCTCAGTTCAGGTTGGTTTAACATTTTCTCCGGATTATACTGAGCTTATGTATTATTGAGGAGATGCTGCAGAGGTGGTGTGCCTTTCTCAGTGCCTCGCACCAGGGAGCACATGATATTGATAAATACTACTGATGATGTTGACCTCAATTCCTTGGTTAAAGTGGCATCTGTCAGGATCCTTCACTGTAAAGCTACTATAGCCCCCTTTTTAATTACTAAGAATTTTGGAGATACTTTGAGACTATATAAATATTTGGTTTCTGCTTAAATTTCTCCCCACTCATTTTAGCATATTTTTATGGATCTTGTTTGCATTGATTATTTTTGTGGTGTTTTAATAGTGATTTTGTATTTCCCTCATTCTTCCACATTTACGAATTGAAATTTCTTCTGTAAAGAGAAATTGTCTTGTTTCTCTTTCTCTCTTTTTAAATCTATCTTAACATGGACCCATGGAGATTTATTTTATTAACTGGGGGTATAATTCAGTTCTACCCTTACTTGTTTTGTTGCTCAAGTTATTCTAATTTTGGCTACTAGGAATTCTTTCAGGTTGGCGTCTGTGCTCTTTCAACACAGCACTGTCTTTTAGAAAAGCACTTCTTTACTTTCTGACATCAGAAGAAGATCCAGACTCATCTTTCTTTTATACTGCCTCAACTGTGGAATTAATCTGTTCTCCAAGGAGCTCTTATTTTATGGAGAAATGGTATTTAGAAACCAAGTTCTGGGTGCTAGGTGTGCTCACTGCAACCTGGGTATCATTGTCTCAGCAGACAGAGATAGGAAAAATGTATGTGTGTACTAACTCATATACACGCACAGCTCTCTCCCATCCCCCACTCCAAAATACAAAAATGCTGGGTTCATGTTGATACATCCCATTCTAATCCAGCACCATAAGATTCACTCTGGCCTGCTTTTCCTTTACTTATTTGTAATTTCTTTCTCTTACATAGTAAGAAACTGGCTCTCGCTGTCTATAATGTATTTACCTACTTGTTTAACTTTAGTATACTACAAGCATATATTGCATTCCAGAGTTACTTAGTTCAGTTACCTTTTTCCTCAGGGTGGCTATGAGATTAATTTGAAATGTAGTTAGTCATTTATCAGTCTGCCTTCCAACTCTTCATCCCCCACATGCTGGTTGATTAAAACTATGTGCAGTACTATGGATTTTAACAAATGTCCAGACATGTACTTACCACCATAGTCCCCTACAGAACAGGTGTATCATCCCTGAAATTCCCTGCTGTCCTTTTACATTCAACCCTCTCTCCAGCAGCCATTAATTTGTTTTGCTTTCCTATAGTTCTGCCTTTTCCAGAGATTCATATAAATGAGATTGTTTAATATGTAGCTTTTGGGGCATGGGCTCTTTTATATAATAAGGTGCATTTAAGATTAATACATGTTCCATGCATCAGTTGTCCGTTCCTTTATTGCTGAGTAACATTCCATGGTAATAGTAAAAAACAAAACAAAACAAAAAAACAAAAATACATTCCATGGTATGAACGTACCACAGTTTGTTGGTCTGTTCGTCAGCTGAAGGACATTTGGATTGTTTTAGTTTGAGGAGATTATAAATAAAACTGTAATAAACGTTCATATGTGGGGGTTGATGTGAACATAGTTTTCATTTTTCTTGGGTAGATAACTAGGAGTAGCATTGATGAATCATATGGTAGGCGTGTGCTTCTATTTGTGTAAGGATCTACCAAACTATTCCCAAAGTGGCTGTCTGAATTCCAACCAACAGTTTTTTGTAAGCATTCCAGTTGCTCTGTATTCTCATGAGCAAATGATATTGTTAGTGTTTTCTGATTTTAGACCTTCTAATAAGTATGTAGTAGTATCTCATTATGTTTTCTGCATTTCTGTAATAATGCTGAAAATCCTTCCATATACTTATTTGTTACCCATCAGTTTTTTTAAATGAAGTGTCTATTCATATCTTTGGCCCATTTTTCTATTTGGTTGTTTGTTTTCTGGTTGAGTTTTGAGGGTTCTTTACTATATGCTGGATAAAAGTCCTTTGTCAGAAACATTATGTGCAAATAATTTCTCTCAGTCTATTCTTCTTACTTTTTTAGCAGTCTTTTACAGAACAAAGGTTTTAAATTTTAATAGTGTCCAATATTTTTTTGGATTGTGCTTTGGGTGTAGGATCATTGCCTAACCCAAGGCCACCTAGATTTTCTTTTAGAAGTATTACAGTTGCATACATTTCATTTATAACCTATGCAGCTAAATCTTGTGTCAATTGTAAGGGATAGGAAAAGGTTTAATTTTGGGACATGAATGTCAAATTGTTTTGGTACTTTTTTTTTTTTTTTTTGAGATGGACTCTCCCTCTGTCACCCAGGCTGGAGTGCAGTGGTGCAATCTCAGCTCACTGCAACCTCCGCCTCCTGGGTTCAAGTGATTCTCCTGACTCAGCCTCCTGAGTAGCTGGAACAACAGGCACCTGCCACCATGCCCAGCTAATTTTTGTATTTTTAGTAGAGATGGGGTCTCATCATATTGGCCAGGCTGGTCTTGAACTCCTGACCTTGTGATCTGCCCACCTCAGCTTCCCAAAGTGCTGGGATTACAGGCACGAGTCGCCATGCCTTGCCAGCACCATTTGTTAAAAACACTCTCCTGATGGCCGAATAGGAACAGCTCCAGCCTCCAGCTCCCAGCGTGAGCAACACAGAAGCCGTGTGATTTCTTCATTTCCAACTGAGGTACTGGGTTCATCTCACTGGGGCATGTTGGACAGTGGGTGCAGGACAGTGGGTGCAGCCCAACAAGCGAGAGTTGAAGCAGGGCGAGGCATCGCCTCACCTGGGAAGTGCAAGGGGGAAGGGAATTCCCTTTCCTAGCCAAGGGAAACCGTGACACACAACACCTGGAAAATCAGGTCACTCCCACCCTAATACTGTGCTTTACCAAGGGTCTTAGCAAATGACACACCAGGAGATTATATTCTGTGCCTGGCTTGGAGGGTCCCATGCCCACGGAGCCTCCCTCATTGCTAGCACAGCAGTCTGAGATCTAACCGCAAGGTAGCAGCAAGGCTGGGGGAGGAGCGGCTGCCATTGCTGAGGCTTAAGTAGGTAAACAAAGCTTCCAGGAAGCTCGAACTGGGTGGAGCTCACAACAGCTCAAGGAGGCCTGCCTGCCTCTGTAGACTCCACCTCTGGGGACAGGGAATAGCCAAACAAAAGGCAGCAGAAACCTCTGCAGATGTAAATGTTCCTGTCTGACAGCTTTGAAGAGAGTAGTGATTTTCCCAGCATGGAGTTTGAGATCTGAGAACAGATAGACTGTCTGCTCAAGTGGGTCCCTGACCCCCAAGTAGCCTAACTGGGAGACATCCCCCACTAGGGGCAGACTGACACCTCACACCTCACATGGCCAGGTACACCTCGAGACGAAGCTTCCAGAGGAATGATCAGACAGCAACATTTGCTGTTCAGCAATATTCACTCTTCTGCAGCCTCTGCTGCTGATACCCAGCAAACAGGGTCTGGAGTGGACCTCGAGCAAACTCCAACAGACCTGCAGCTGAGGGTTCTGACTGTTAGAAGGAAAACTAACAAACAGAAAGGACATCCACACCAAAACCCCATCTGTATGTCACCATCATCAAAGACCAAAGGTAGATAAAACCACAAAGATGGGGAAAAAGCAGTACAGAAAAGCTGGAAATTCTAAAATTCAGAGTGCCTCTCCCCCTCCAAAGGAATGCAGCTCCTCACCAGGAATGGAACAAAGCTGGACAGAGAATGACTTTGACAGTTGGGAGAAGACTTCAGAGAATCAAACTTCTCCAAGCTAAAGGAGGAATTACGAACCCAGTGCAAAGAAACTGAAAACCTTGCAAAAAGATTTGATGAATGGCTAACTAGAATAACCAATGCAGAGAAGTCCTTAAACAACCTGATAGAGATGAAAACCATGACACAAAAACTATGTGACAAATGCTCAAGCTTCAGTAAACAACTCGATCAACTGGAAGAAAGGGTATCAGTGATTGAAGATCAAATGAATGAAATGAAGCAAGAAGTGAAGTTTAGAGAAAAAAAGAGTAAAAAGAAATGAACAAAGCCTCTAAGAAATACGGGACTATGTGAAAAGACCAAATCTACATCTGATTGGTGTACCTGAAAGTGACAGGGAGAATGGAACCAAGTAGGAAAACACTTTTCAGGATATTATCCAGGAGAAATTCCCCAATCTTAGCAGGGCAGGCCAACATTCAAATTCAGGAAATACAGAGAATGCCACAAAAATACTCTTGAGAAGAGCAACCCTGAGACACATAATTGTCAGATTCACCAAAGTTGAAATGAAGGAAAAAATGTTAAGGGCAGCCAGAGAGAAAGGTCGGGTTACCCACAAAGGGAAGCCCATCAGACTAACAATGGATCTCTTGGCAGAAACTCTACAAGCCAGAAGAGAGTGGGGGCCAATATTCAACAGTCTTAAAAGAATTTTCAACCCAGAATTTCATATCCAGCCAAACTAAGTTTCATAAGTGAAGGAGAAATAAAATCCTTTACAGACAAGCAAATGCTGAGATTTTGTCACCACCAGGCCTGCCTTACAAGAGCTCCTGAAGGAAGCACTAAACATGGAAAGGAACAACCAGTACCAGCCACTGTAAAACCATGCCCAAATGTAAAGACAATTGATGCTAGGAAGAAACTGCATCAAGTAACGAGCAAAATAACCAGCTAACATCATAACGACAGGATCAAGTTCACACATAACAATATTAACCTTAAATGTAAATGGGCTAAATGCTCCAATTAAAAGACACAGACTGGCAAATTGGATGAAGAGTCAAGACCCATCAATTTGCTGTATCCAGGAGACCCATCTCACATGCAGAGACACACATAGGCTCAAAATAAAGGGATGGAGGAAGATCTACCAAGCAAATGGAAAACAATAAAAAGGCAGGGATTGCAATCCTAGTCTCTGATAAAACAGACTTTAAACCAACAAAGATCAAAAGAGACAAAGAAGGCCATTACATAATGGTAAAGGGATCAATCCAACAAGAAGAGCTAACTATCCTAAATATATATGCACCCAATACAAGAGCACCTAGATTCATAAAGCAAGTCCTTAGAGACTTACAAAGAGACTTAGACTCCCACACAGTAATAATGGGCGACTTTAACACCCTACTGTCAACATTAGACAGATCAACGAGACAGAAAGTTAACAAGGATATCCAGGAATTGAACTCAACTCTGTACCAAGTGGACCTAATAGACATCTACAGAACTCTCCACCCCAAATCAACAGAATATACATTCTTCTCAGCACCACATCGCACTTATTCCAAAATTGACCACATAGTTGGAAGTAAAGCCCTCCTCAGCAAATATAAAAGAACAGAAATTATAACAAACTGTCTCTCAGACCACAGTGCAATCAAACTAGCACTCAGGATTAGGAAACTCACTCAAAACTGCACAACTATATGGAAACTGAACAACCTGCTCCTGAATGACTACTGGGTACATAACGAAGGCAGAAATAAAGATGTTCTTTGAAACCAATGAGAACAAAGGTACAACATACCAGAATCTCTGGGACACATTTAAAGCAGTATGTAGAGGGAAATTGATAGCACTAAATGCCCAGAAGAGAAAGCAGGAAAGATCTAAAACTGACACCCTAACATCACAATTAAAAGAACTAGAGAAGCAAGAGCAAACACATTCAAAAGCTAGCAGAAAGCAAGAAATAACTGAGATCAGAGCAGAACTGAAGGAGAAAGAGACAAAAAAAAACCCTTCAAAAAATCAATGAATCCAGGAGCTGGTTTTTTGAAAAGATCAACAAAATTGATAGACTGCTAGCAAGACTGATAAGAAAAGAGAGAAGAATCAAATAGATGCAATACAAAATGATAAAGGGGATATTACCACCGACCCCACAGAAATACAAACTACCATCAGAAAATACTATAAACACCTCTATGCAAATAAACTAGAAAACCTAGAAGAAATGGATAAATTCCTGGACACATACACTCTCCCAAGACAAAACCAGGAAGAAGTTGAATCCCTAAGTAGACAAATAACAGGCTCTGAAATTGAGGCAATAATTAATAGCCTACTCAACCAAAAAAAGTCCAGAACAAGACAGATTCACAGCCAAATTCTACCAGAGGTACAAGTAGGAGCTGGTACCATTCCTTCTGAAATTATTCCAATCTATAGAAAAAGAGGGAATCCTCCCTAACTCATTTTATGAGGCCAACATCATCCTGATACCAAAGCCTGGCAGAGACACAACAAAAAAAGAGAATTTTAGACCAATATCCCTGATGAACATCGATGCAAAAATCCTCAATAAAATACTGGCAAACTGGATCCAGCAGCACATCAAAAAGCTTATCCACCATGATCAAGTGGGCTTCATCCCTGGTATGCAAGGCTGGTTCAACATATGCAAATCAATAAACATAATCCAGCATGTATACAGAACCAAAGACAAAAACCACATGATTACCTCAATAGATGCAGAAAAGGTCTTTGACAAAATTCAACAGATGTTCATGATAAAAACTCTCAATAAGGTATTGATGGGACATATCTCAAAATAATAAGAGCTATTTATGACAAACCCACAGTCAATATACTGAATAGGGAAAAACTGGAAGCATTCCCCTTGAAAACTGGCACAAGACAAGGATGCCCTCTCTCACCACTCCTATTCAACATAATGTTGGAAGTTCTGGCCAGGGCAATCAGGCAAGAGAAAGAAATACAGGGTATTCAATTAGGAAACGAGGAAGTCAAATTGTCCCTGTTTGGAGATGACATGATAGTATATTTAGAAAACCCCATTGTCTCAGTCCAAAATCTCCTTAAGCTGATAAGCAACTTCAGCAAAGTCTCAGGATACAAAATCAATGTGCAAAAGTCACTAGCATTCTTATACACCAATAACAGACAAACAGAGAGCCAAATCATGAGTGAACTCCCATTCACAATTGCTTTAAAGAGAATAAAATACCTAGGAATCCAACTTACAAGGGATGTGAAGGACCTCTTCAAGGAGAACTACAAACCACTGCTCAGTGAAATAAAAGAGGACACAAACAAATGGAAGAACATTCCATGCTCATGAATAGGAAGAATCAATATCGTGAAAATGGTCATACCGCCCAAGGTAATTTATAGATTCAATGCCATCCCCATTAAGCTACCAATGATTTTCTTCACAGAATTGGAAAAAACTACTTTAAAGTTCATATGAAACCACAAAAGAGCCCACATTGCCAAGACAGTCCTAAGCCAAAAGAACAAAGCTGGAGGCATCACGCTACCTGACTTAAAACTATACTACTACAAGCCTTCAGTAACCAAAGCAGCATGGTACTGGTACCAAAACAGATATATAGACCAATGGAACAGAACAGAGCCCTCAGAAATAATACCACACATCTACAACCATCTGATGATCTTTGACAAACCTGACAAAAACAAGAAATGGGGAAAGGATTCCCTATTTAATAAATGGTGCTGGGAAAACTGGCTAGCCTTATGTAGAAAACTGAAACTGCATCCCTTCCTTACACCTTATACAAAAATTAATTCAAGATGGATTAGAGACTTAAATGTTTAAGACCTAAAACCGTAAAAACCCTAGAAGAAAACCTAGGCAATACCATTCAGGACATAGGCATGGGCAAGGACTTCATGTCTAAAACACCAAAAGCAATGGCAACAAAAGCCAAAATTGACAAATGGGATCTAATTAAACTAAAGAGCTTCTGCACAGCAAAAGAAACTACCATCAGAGTGAACAGGCAACCTACAGAATGGGAGAAAATTTTTGCAATCTACTCATCTGACAAAGGACTAATATCCAGCACCTACAAAGAACTCAAACAAATTTACAAGAAAAAAACAACCCCATCAAAAAGTGGGCAAAGGATATGAACAGATATTTCTCAAAAGAAGACATTTATGCAGCCAACAGACACATGAAAAAATGCTCATCATCACTGGCCATCAGAGAAATGCAAATCATAACCACAATGAGATACCATCTCACACCAGTTAGAATGGCAATCATGTTAAAAAGTCAGGAAACAACAGGTGCCGGAGAGGATGTGGAGAAATGGGAACACTTTTACACTGTTGGTGGGACTGTAAACTAGTTAAACCAGTATGGAAAACAGTGTGGTGATTCCTCAAGAATCTAGAACTAGAAATACCATATTACCCAGCCATCCCATTACTGGGTATATACCCAAAAGATTTTAAATCATGCTGCTATAAAGACACATGCACATGTATGTTTATTGCAGCACTATTCACAATAGCAAAGACTTGGAACCAACCCAAATGTACATCAATGACAGACTGGATTAAGAAAATGTGGTACATATACACCATGGAATACTATGCAGCCATAAAAAAGGGTGAGTTCATGTCCTTTGTAGGGACATGGATGCAGCTGGAAACCATCATTCTCAGCAAACTATTGCAAGAACAGAAAACCAAACACCGCATGTTCTCACTCATAGGTGGGAATTGAACAATGAGATCACTTGGACACAGAAAGGGGAACATCACACACTGGGGCCTATCATGGGGTGGGGGGAGGGGGGAGGGATAGCATTAGGAGATATACCTAATGTAAATGATGAGTTAATGGGTGCAGCACACTAACATGGCACAGGTATACGTATGTAACCTGTACACTGTGCACATGTACACATATGTAACCTGTACACTGTGCACATGTACCCTAGAGCTTAAAGTATAATTGAAAACAACAACAACAAAAAAACACTCTCCTTTCTCTCTTAAACTGCCTTTGCAAAAAAAAAGTTAACTGCGTTTGTGTGGGTCTTTCCTTTGTGGCTCTCTTTTCTGTTCCACTGATACATGTGTCTATCCTTTAACCAATATTTTGCTGTATTGATTTGTGTCTTTATAGTAAGTCTTTAAATTGTGTGGTGTTAGTCCTGCAATTTTGTTTTTCTTTTTGGCTATTCTATTTCCTAGTCTTTCAATGTAAATTTTAGAATCAGCTTGTTGAGATTTATAAAAAGGCCTGCTGGGATTTTGATGGGCATTGACTGCCCTGATTGTATAGATTAAAAACATGGAGAATTGACACCTTAGCAATACTGAATTTTCCGGTTCACAAATACGTTGTATTCCTCCAGTCATTTAGGTCTTACTTGATTTCTTACATCAGTGTTTTGTAGTCTTTAGCACATAGCGCCTGCACAATATTTTGTTAGATTTCTACCGAAGTGTTTTTAATGCTATCATAAATGGTATTATTTTTAAAATTTCAAATTCCAAGTGTTCATTACTAGTACATAGAAGCAGAAATACATTTTTGTGTTGATTTTATAACCTGAACCTTGTTAAACTTATTAGTTCTGGGAGCTTTTTCGGTAGATTAAAAAAAAAACTTTATAGATAATTATGTAGTCTAATAGTTTTTCCTGTGTTATTGCACTGTGAGGACTTCCAGTATAATGTTGAATAAGACTGAGAAGATATCTTTGCCTCGTTCCCAGTCTTAGCAGGAAAGCATTCAGTCTTTCTCCTTAGCTGTAGGTCTTTTGTCCTTGATATTGGTAATTTTGTTATCTCTCTTTAATTCTTGGCCACTCTGGCTAAAAGTTTATCACTTTTATTGATCTTTTCAAGTAACGAGGTTTTGGTATCACTGATTTATTTTTGGTTCCAATTTTTTTTCTGCTCTTTATTATTTCTTTCCTTTTGTTTGCTGTGATTTCGTTTGTTCTTTTTTTCTACTTTGTGAATGAGAAAGATTAGGTGATTAATATGAAACTTTAAAAATTTTCTAATATAAGTTATTAAATGCTATACATTTTTCTCTAAATACTGCTTTAACTACAACCCACATATTTTTGTATTATATTTTCATTTTCATTCAGTTCAAAGCATTTTAATCTACTTTGATAGTTCCTCTTTTACGCATGACTAATTTTTAAGTATGTTGCTTATTGTCCAAATATTTGGGAATTTTACAGATGTTGGTTATTGATTTCTGGTTTAATTCTCTTATGGCTGGAACACATATTTTGTGTTATGTCTCATCTTTTAAATTTGTTCAGGTTTGTTTTATGGCCCAGAATACAACCTATCTGGGTAAATATTTCACGTTGAGCGGGGTGTTCTATAAATATCCGTTAGCTCTTATTGTTACTAGTGTTGCTTAGTTCTTCATTATACTTGCTGATTTTCTTTCTGCTTGTTCTATTGATTTGTGAGAGAATAATATTGGAGTCTCCAGCTAAAACTGTGATTTGTCTTTTTCTCTTTCCAGTTTTGTTGTTTTTGGTTTATATATTTTGGTTCTATATTATGTGTATACTCCTTGAAAATTATTTTTTTCTTGGAAAACTGTTTATTATCTTGGAGAATTGACCCATTTATTGTTAAGTAACGTCCGTGTTTAGTCCTAATAATATTATTTGTTCTGAAATCCACTTTGTCAGATAGTAATACAAGTATTCTAGCTTTTCGTTTAGTGTCTGTGTGGTATATCTTTATAAATTTCCTTTAACTTATTTATAAAGATGCATTTCCTTTAACTTACGTCTTTCTATTCGAAGTAGGTTTGTAGCAGGCAGAATGTGGCTGGGTCTTTTTTGTTGTTTGTTTCTTTTTAAAGTCAATCTGACAGCTAGTCTGTTCTTATTTAAATGTGATTATTGTAAGTTTGCATTAAAATCTACCACTTTGTTAGCTGTTTACTATTAGTTACATTTCTTCTTTGTTTCTACCTCCCCAAATTTTTATGCCTCTTTTGGGTTATTTAAGCATTTAAAAAACGATTATAGTTTGTACATTTCATTGAATTATTATTTTTGTCTCTAAAATTTTTTTTGTGGTTGCTCCAGGGCTTACAGTATACATTTATAATTGACTAGAATCTTCCTTCAAATAATACAATGCTGCTTTGGTGTGTTATAATGACCTTATAATATTATATTTCCAATTCCTTCCTTGAATCTTTCGTGGTGTTGCTGTTATATATATTGCTTTTACATATGCTATAAACCAACAATTTGGTGATACTATTTTTGCCTTACATTAATGAGAAAACAAATCCATTTCATTTTGCCTTCATTCATTCCTTTGCATTGCTCCCTATTTCTTTGTGCAAATTTAGGCTTCAATCTTATATCATATTCCTTGTGCCTAAATAGCTTTCTTTAACATTTCTTATAGAGTACATCTACTGGCAAATGAATTGCCTGTTTTAGTTTCTCTAAGAAAATCTTTATTTTTATTATTGTGATAAAAACAAATGAATTTACCCCTTAACAATTTAAAAATGTATTGCACTGTTGTTAACTATATGCACATTGCTGTACTATCAATTTCTAGAACTTTTTCATCTTGGGTGACTGAAACTCTATAGACACCAAACAACAACTTTCCATTTCTCTCTCCTCCTATACTCTGGCAACCAGTATTCCACCTTCTGTTTTTATGAGTTTGATTACTTTAGATACCTCACAGAAGTGGGATCATGCATTTTTCATCGTTTTTGTGATTGTCTTATTTCACTTAGCATAGTGAGCTCATCGTTCATCCATGTGATAGCAAATGATAGAATTTCTTTCTTTTTTAATGCTGAATACAATAATATTCCATTGTATGTCTATACCACATTTTCTTTTTCCGTTCACTTATTGGTAGACATGTAGGCTCATGTTCACATATTGGCTATTATGAATAATCATGCAGTGAACACGGGTTTGCAACTATCTCTTCAAGTTCCTGTTTTTAATTTTTTTGGATATATACCCAGAAGTAGGATTGCCAGATCATATGGTAGTTCTATTTTTAATTTTCTTGAGTTCCTCATGGCTGTTTTCCACAGCAGCTGTAACATTTGCTAATCCTACCAACAGTGTACAAGACTCTAATTTCTCCATATCCCCACCGACACTTGTTATTTTCTGTTTTTTTTTCTTTTTTTATTTTTTCATTGTTCTGAGACCTCAACTCTTCCATAGATTAAAAAAAAAAAAGGTCACCTTGATTTAGAAGTTTGTCCACATGTTTTCCATTGTAGCGTGTGAGTGTGTGATACCCATTTTAGCTCTTTACATCTCTGAGTAGAAGCCAGAAATCATGGTTAATTTATTTTTAATGGTTTCCAAAGTATTTACTTTTTTCTTGTTGTATCTTTTGACTATCTCTCATTGTAATTTGTGTGTTGCATAGGTTCTTACTTTGAATTCATCTTTAGTGAGTTTGTTTCCCATGAATCTTAAATGTTTTAGATTGTGGAGATGCCCTTATAGATTATTTTGTTTTACCTTCTATAGCTTTCACTGCCTCTAGAAGTTTAAAAAATCTTTTTCTTGGCTTCTTCCAGTTTGCTCTCTCTCGTTTTTTTTTGGCAGCATATCTCCTGGATAGTTCCAATTGGAATGCTACCTTTCATGTGGCACAATCCTAGAAGTTTGATTTTTCATAGTTGATCTTTTTCACCCAAGACCTAGAATGGGTGACCTGCTTCTGTGATGTATACCCGAACAATAAGCTGAGTTTTCCTTTCTCTCCGTTTTCCAGTGGGACAGTCTTGTCTAGCTTCTAGCTTAATGGAGACAGAGAGGTTCTGTCACCTTTGTATATACAGAGCCTTTGGAGTTAAGGCTTCCAGACCCTAATGTGTGTAACAAGTTCTAATTGCACTGTGTGTATCCCTCCTGCTCAGTTCTTTGGATTTGAGTCTTTTTTTCATTCTTGGCATTGGGGGATTTTCTTTTCTCTCTTTCTGGCCCATCAATGTGTTTAAACGTGTTAGTTGTTTTTGCCACCCGTCATTTCTATATGTCTAGGGCAGGGTTGGGACTTCCTGCATTAACTCGGTCTTGTATATTGACCAGAAGTTAATTAATGTAATTATTATTTGAAATCAAGTGACCAAAGATGGAATGAAATAAGTCAATTTTAAAATTAAGTTAATTTTTAACGAGGTACAAAACCATGTTTCCGTAAAGCTTAGCCCTGGATTGGGTGGGGTTATAGGATCTAAAAGATACTATGTCCCTTAGCCTCAGGTTTCTCTCTTTAACCTAAGGCATTAGATGTGATGATCTTGTGATGTGTTCTAAGGCACCAGCTAGATGAATACAGAGCTGGAATAAAAAGTCCCCATCCTATATGCTGTCTCAAGTTAAGAGGGTTTATTTAAATTTAAAAGTCACCTCCTCCAGGAGGTCTCCTAGAACTGTCTTCTTTGCTCCATTTGGGCTGGGATATGGAAGTAGTCTGTAGCCTTCACTTGGTGTCTGTACTTTTGCTACCTGTAGTGTCCCTCATTATTATTTTTTCTCAGATTCAAGGAGCTGACAGTTTAGCGAGGAGGTATTATGCAGGTAGACAGGATTGTGTGCTCTTTGGACAGTCTTCTCCTCCCTTCTAGCTACAAACATACCCAAACTCTAGCTTGTGGTTGGTCACTCAATGAGCCATTGTTAACTCTATAATAAAATCTTCAGGGGTTGGGGATACCAGGTAGGAAGGAGAACATTCCTCAAGTACCATATGCAAAACTCAGTGAACAGAGGAGAGAGAAAGGGAAGGCTTAAAGGTGGGGATATAGCCATGTGGGGAGTAAGAGGGAAAGCAACAAAAGGTGAAAGGAAAGTTGACGAGAAAATGCATGGTGTGGAGAGAAGGAGGGAACTGGGGCTCAGACATTGAGTTTTCTTCTTAACTACTTTCATCTCTGTCTGTTGTGCAGAAAATTCTCTTACTCATCAGATTATATCAACCTTGGGCAACTTGAGCTGTAAGGGACTGTGTTTATTTCATGTGATTAATTATATAAAGTATCTTCATCATGGAACCAGAAGTACACTCAGGCAAGATCATCTCTTTTCCTTAACAGAATAAATATGATTTTTCTGTGTTATGTTCTATGGACAGAAAGTAACAGAAATAAAGTAAACAAAGTTTTTGTAAATAGAACAGAGAGCTGGGGAGATTTCTCTCTTTTGTTGACATCTGACCTCAGCAAGCTATCAGTATAATAAAGGCTGTCTGCTAGCTGGGCCCACATTGGGCCATGAAATGTACCTATTCTATGCCTTCCCTTTGTGATTGATACTGTGAAGCTCAAGGACAAAGGGACTGTCAGTCAGAAAAACAGAAACAACTCTAGTTATTTTAGGGTGAAAATATTTAATAGAGGAAATCTGCTGCTTACAAAATCTTCCAAAGGCTTGAGAGATAATGGTCAGGAAGCAACATGGACAACCTTCAGAAAATTGGAGAATGTTAAGATCTCAGCATGCTGCTGGTGGTGAACCCAGCTGCCTGCAGCACTGAAGCAGATGATTAATGGAAGATTGCCCAAGATTTACTGCAAAACTCATGTCTGCCAACCACCCTGAATCTACTTTCCACTGTTGGAAGAAGATAATGAATGGTACCTTCTTCTCTTTTCCCTTCTAAATATTACGTGAGTTCCATTCATTAGTAGATTCCAAATCAGAATCTTGCTGACAATAGAGTTTGAAAAATGTAGTTTCTAGGCAACTAGTCCTCGGGATACAGGGCAGAGCTTTAAAGAGAAGACATAGTGCTGAGTACCAATAGACAATGCCCAACAAAATAATCTCCACCGACATTCAAAATTTAACTGTGTTGCTGTTTTATTCGCCTCATGTCTTCTTAATAAGCTGATAGTCTGTCATGAAAAAATATTATCCAATGGCTTCCCTATGGAGCTGGTAGAATTTCTTTTCCTGGGTATACTCCAGGAATTGAAAACTTCAAGGGGAAATTGTTTTTGATCACCTATTCTGATCTTATGAGCAAAAGAAACAATTACAAATAAAGCATGAAAGATAATAATGTTTATTAAACGTGCCAAATTATTGACATACATTATTTTATTCTGGATATGTTAAAGTCTCCATTCTGTTGCTATTATTTCCATTTTACAAATAAAATTGAAGCTTTTGGACTTTAAGTCAGTTGCCCAAAAGGCACAGCTAGAAGTTAGAGCCCAGATTTGAACTTGACTGTTGAACTCCCCCAGAGTCTGAGAGCTTCACCACAATGCTATTTACCAGCCAAATCGTGCTCTTTCATAAGGGGTGGATTAGACAATATGTGGGATTATGATTAATCTATTCACTTGTCTTCATTCCCCACAATTACTCCCTAGTACGGACCATAGTAATATCTTTCCTGGAAACCACAGTAGCCTCCCAACTGGTCTGCCCCTCTCCAGCTTGCACCAACCCTGAAATCCATTCCTCACCCGCTACTTCAGTGATCTTTCTAAAACGCAGGCCTGATTGTGCTCCTTCTGTGGCTTTGCACTTTCTTCAGGATGGTGGTTGAAAGCCCCATTTTCAGCCTCTCTCTGCCTCTCCGTCATTCCCTCCCCTCATCCTCTTGCTTGTATTCTCTCCTCATCTCTTTCAAAGAAACCATGTGCTCTGGCTTTGAGACCTTTGCACATGCTGTTTCCTTTGCTCGGCAAATCCTTCTCCCACAGCAGCTTTCTTCTGGCTGACGCCTGCATGTTTAGCTCTGAGACTCTGGGCAACTTGCCTTATTACTGGATGACATTATTCCCTGCTGCATTTGTCCAGCATTACATTGATTCTGCTTAGGTAACACTCCCCTAACTTCATCAACGTAATTTTTTCCCCAAATTCTTTTTTATTTATTGGGAAACTCTTGAGGATGTGCATCAGGTCTACTTCAAATTCCCAGCACCTGGCTCAGTGATAGCAAGAGTAGATGTTCAGTATTTGTTGAATGAACGGATTCTTGTTGGTAGTACTGATAAGTGTCTGCTCAAAAAGGAGTCTATCTTTTGGGTGACTCTAATCCTACTGTCTCCTCTAGCTGCCTTTTTCTTTCTGCCTCCTATTCTCTTTTTTCCCTTTCCCTTCCCAACCTTCTTCTCAAGCATGGCAGAGTTGGAGAGCCCTTTGTGATTGGGGAGAGTCCTTACTTCCCATCCCAAGCCCTCCTACTTTTGACTTTCTTCTCCCTGTACTTGGATGCAGCAGGATAAAACGGAACAGATCCAGTCTCATGGCGTGAGTCCCTAAGACACCAGGGAAAGCTGTGTCCCCAGGTTGATTATGTTCTCCTCTTTTCTTGTCCTGAGAGCCAACATACCTGCAGTAAATCATCCTGCTACTGAATGCTGCTGAGTGATCAAGCCCTTAGCACACCAAGGAGGCACAGTTTATTTTTTATTTCCACCAGCCACTTCTGAGTCTATCTCATACTTGTCTTCAGAGGCAGATGGCATTTACTGAAACAAGACTGAAATCAATCAACAGAGAGAGAGTCCTGAGAAACCCATGGTGTTCTCACGTGTCCCTCCCTTGAGCCAACATCTTAACGTTTCCCACTCTGGCAACTGGGGCTGTCTGTGGATGCTGCCATTCATTTAGGAGCTGGATTGTTGCAGCAGCCAGGCTAATGACTTGCTTCTGCTCACCCACATCCAGCTCGCATGCCAAGCAGGGAAGCTGGCCAATTTAACCATAAGGAGATTCAATCGCAAATGTCTAACTTGAGCTCTGCTTTCACCCCAATGAATCACTGAGTAGGGCTAGTGGGGGCCTACACTGGGATTCGGCTACTTCTCTTCTCCATGTTTAATGACTCTTTTCGTTCAAGTGTAGCTTCTGAGCACCATAAACCTCCCATAAACACGCTTATTAGAAAAACATCTTGGAAATATTGCTAATTCACTTGCAAGAGCAACGATCTACCGAGTAGTACCAAAATGGTGTTGATTAGCAGAGAACAGGAACAAACATGATTTGAAACAACTGAGGAGAGAGGCAGGAGTGAATATTCCAGGCTGTGCCAGGAGAAGCAGGCATGAAGGTAGTTGGGGAATGTTTTCTGAGTGTCCCACAGCTCATCTGGCTGATGGCTTGGTTTAGGTTCCTCTAAGAGTGTAGACCCTGAGAGAGGATTTGATGCAGTCAGTTTATTTGGGAGGCGATCTCAGGAACCACCATGAAGGAGTTGAGGAAGTGATATGGTTTGGCTGTGTCCCCACCCAAATCTCACCTTGAATTGTAATAAACCCACATGTCAAGGGCAGGGCCAGGTGTAGATAATTGAATAATGGAGGCAGTTTTCCCCATGTTGTTTTCATGATTGTAAATAAGTCTCATGAAATCTGATGGTTTTATACATAGGATTTCCCCTGCATGAGTTCTCTCTTGCCTGCCGCCATGTAAGATGTGACTTGCTACTTCTTGTCTTCCATCATGATTATGAGGCCTCCCCAGTTATGTGGAACTGTGAGTGAATGAATCCTCTTTCCTTTGTAACTACTTAATCTTTGGTATGTCTTTATTAGCAGTGTGATAACAGGCTAATACAGAAAGTGAGCCAAGGAAGGTAGGAGATCCAGTAGAGGGTGAGCTCATGAGTGGGACTACTGTAGGCATCTGGACTCAGCCCTGTTGCTGACTCTCTGGGAAACTGTGTGGAACACACCTCAGAATTGTCCCTACTCCTCACAGTGACAGGTGAACTGGGGTCATTTATCAAGAACTTCTCTTCTTCATTGGTTGAGAGTCGCACTGGGGTTATGAACTCCCTGACACTTATAGCTTCCCTACAGCCAGTTGAGTGTGCCTCCCATAGAGACCTGGGAAGCCAGCAGCTATGGGACCCATCTGCAATTGGCACTGGGGCAGGGGCATAGCATGACTATCTGCCTCACCTTTTGCAGCAGAAAGGACACTAGCTTCTGGTTAGCTTCAAACCCTAACCTCCTCATTTAAAAAATAGGATCTGATGGACCTCAGAGGGAGTATGCTCATTAGAGAAATATTTAAACTGTTGAAAATGCCTTTCAGTGGCCATTTCAACACTGGCTTGGCCAATTTCTCCCAGGGGAAGTGTGTGGAGTGTGGCATGGGGCTTGCTGGGCTCAGTAACCCGCAGCATGGAACTCAAATCCCAGCTCCTCTGTGAAACCTCCATGACCAGCCCATCTGGGCCTTATGTTTTCAGTGCTCACTCCCCAGCCCCCCAGGACTTACCATCTACAACTTTGCTGGGTGTTTATCATTTTTTTCTCCTTATGCATATCTGATCCCCCAGATAGGAGGCAAGGCTCTTGAGGGCCAGGACCATGACTTACGCAACTCTACCCTGGACACTGAGACCTCTGAGCTATTAGCAGTGTGATTCCAACAGAGTTAGGTGCTGTACATGCCACCATATACTCACAGGGTACCCAGTGGATTATTGTATGGTGTGTTTTCCTTCCTGGGATTAGAATTAAAGAGGACTTGATTTTGCAGAGAATTAAAACATGACTTTTACTGGAACAGACTTAAGAGCAATTGTGCCAGGCACTATTTAGAGACTGTGACATGTATTAACTTTCAAAATTCTTACCAGTATCCTATTTTGTGGATGAGAAAACTGAGGCACAAAATAAGAAACTTGCCCAGGGTTTCTCACGAGAGAGTCCTGATCTGGTTTCTTTAGATTCCTTCTTTCCACTGTGCTATAGGGTTCCCAAAGTGAGGACAGTCAGAGGGGTGAGGTGTGTGTTCATTGGAAGGGCTGACATCAGTATTTTTGTTCATGTGTCCATCTGGTTGAATGAGCAGAAACCCATATAAGCCACTGGGGGTTTTATGGAAGCCAAGGCAGGGATGGGCGCTGGGTTTCATGACAGGCTGGAGCAAGAACTTGAAAGGCACAAGGAGATGGAGGAGCTTCTCTCTCTGCAGCTTATTCCTGCATCTGTGGGTGTCTGCTCCCTTCTTCTGTCTTGTCTCAGCAGCTTGATCCTCTCTGCACATGGGTCAAAATGTCCTTGAAGTTTAAATACTGAGACTGGCCATAGGAACTGTGTTCCAATCCCAGGGGAGAGTCTGAAGGGTCCATCCCCATCCAATCTACTGTGATGGGGGATGGGGGCCTTAATATCAACCTGCTCTCCACTCAATATTCCTACCTTACCAGTGCCTCAATCAGAGATGTCCATTCAGCTGTCATTCTCCCGAAGGAAGATCTGGAAGAGTCACCAACCATCTGGGTTTTAGCCTGTGTTCTCTTCTCTGCTGCTTTATGCATCCAAGTTCTGGGGTCCTCAACTTTTGGTGAAGCCCTACTTAATGCAAGTTGGAAACCTGAGTGTCCTGAAGAACGAGAGAGTGCATATTGAGGAAGGGGACCCTGATGTCATGTTAGATATCTCTGGGCCAGTTGTACTGAGGTGCCTTGGAAGTGACAGAAAGCAGAAGAATGGTTCTTTCTTGGCTCTCTAGTTCTCAATCCTGCTTGGGGTGATTTCTCTGAAAATTCTAATTTTTTATGTAGAAGGGGTTCAAGCATCAAAAAAAGGTAAAACGACTCTGATGATTCTATTGTGTAGCCAGAGCTAAGAACCCCTATCTTGATGGTAGTTTGGAAAGCAAATGTAAGGTCCCAAGTGGAGCTTTAAGGATCAGCTTCTGGGAAGTGGCTTGTTTTCTATCAGGTATGCTTATCTGCTGCCTTGGCCACCAAGTTCACAATCAGCACTTTATACTACCACTTTGTATTGGTGGCACCAGGGTGTGAATCCCTTCAAAGACTTCTGAAAGAAGGAATGCAAGGCAATTTAGTGGGTTGGGGCAGTTTTGCATCTATTCCAAGTCTGCCCAGAGACCCTCTCCTTGCCACAGGAAGACTGTGTTAATCCGTGCTGCTATAAAGAAATATGTGAGGCTGGGTTATATATAAAGAAAGGTTTAATTGCCTCACGATTCTGCAGGTTGTACAGGAAGCATGATGCTGACATCTACTTGGCTTCTGGTGAGGCCTCAGGAGGCTCATGATCATGGTGAAAGGCAAAAGGGGAGTCTGTGGATTACATGGCATGAGCCAGTGGGGAGGTGCCACACTCTTTTAAACAATCAGATCTTGTCTGAACTCAGTGCATAAATAACCTTGAAAGTATGTCTCTTTCATCCCTGATTATTAATAGCTTGCTTTTGTGCCCTCCAGAGAGTTGTGGATGCCTGACTAGCATTCTGTCTGGGAGGTAAGAGGAGAGCAATGCAATGGGAGGCCATGAGGGAAGTGACTTGTGGACATCTCTGGCTCTCTACCCAACCATTCGGTTTTGGAAGTGAAAGGTAGTTGTGGGAATCTTCACGTGCGGTGATCAATGTCACAAGAAGCGATTTAGAAAAGCTGACTCGGGGATTAAGTCAGGACCTTTCAGAAGAATTTCAGGTGTAGGACTGGAGTGCACAGAAGCTAGTGATGAGTCTCTTGCAGAATTAGGATGGCACTTCCAGCCACTCTGAAGCTTAGATTTCAGGTGAAGACTGAGATCATTTCACCTGAAACATTCATTCATTCATGAACCTTATACTTATGTCTCTCTCTTCTTGGTTTAAGTACACTCTGGTAGGTTGCTTTACTATGGAAGAGGCTGAAGGTCCTACCAAATTGTTGCTTCAATAAAATTGGGGGTGATCCTGTTTTACAAATCTCTCCCTGATATTTGGCATCTTTCCCCCACTGAATAAATTAGCTCCCAGTGGTATGTTAGTTGAATCTGTCTCACAAAAACAAAACAAATCAAAACACCAAAAACCCAACTCTAAGGAGATTGAGAGTAAAGGGGAGGTTTTTGTCTTTTGTGAGTGGTAAGTCCACAGGCTTCAGGCATGGATGGATCCAGGGCTCAAATGACGTTTTGAAGCTCAACTTTCTCTCCACCTCTTGGCTCTGTTCTCCTTAGCATATTTCTTCATTCTAAAGGGACATTCTTTGGAAGAAAAGGTAGCCCCTGATGGTCCCACACCGGCATCTCTAAGTTTGTAGTCCAAAAAAAAGGAGGATCTTATTTTTTCCAGTACGAGTATTTGCATTCTCAGACAAGATTCTAATCAGTTCTGCTAGGTTCATGTGCCCAACTTGGAATCAACTATTAAGGTTAAGAGGTGTCACACTCAGCTAATCATGGTACGATGCCCACCTCACCTAGAGGTGAGTCTTATTCCAAATACATGAAATAGGCTTCTTGTGGGAAGGAGGGGTTCTATTATCAGATGAAAAAGGGGGAAAGGGATGCTGGACAGATAGAAGTAATGACTTTACACCACAGCAGTCAAGCTTGTTTTTTTCTTGGCCTAAAGGATAGTGTTGTGGGTTCTGTTTACACTTCCTCTTACCATTGTGAAGTTATTTAATTGTTTCAGTTGCATAATTGGCTAAATTGGCTAATGTGCCTCATTCTGTGGCTCCATAACTAGCCTGTGTGCCCTCTTTTTTCTTTCCCCATTCCTCTCCTGTCCCCGACATCATCCCTGTATGAGTCACCACTAACATCTTTCCAGGAGTATACTGCTTTGGGAAGGATAATTCCTTACTTGTGTCGGAAGAGGATGAGAGCAATTAGCTAAGGAGCTCAGGCCAGCATCCATCCAGTCCTCCTTGGAGGATTCTGTGTTCTGTGGGAGGAGAATAATCTGGTTAGAGATAATTTAGGAAAGCCAATGGGATGAGGATGCTCTTGGGTTTGCTGAAAGAGTACTTCCTATCATCACCAGAATGGAGCATTCTGAATATCACGGAATGAGAAACTTGTTTGGGGGAGATCCCGTGTTTTGGGGCTCATCGAGAAATGACTCCAGCACTGCAATGGGAGAGGGGAGAATAGAAAGCATCATTCTTGCTTATAAGGGATACTCAATCTACTTGGGAATTCTTGGAATACAGGTGCAAAGTGCTGGGGTCCAATGAAAGGCTGCATATAGTTATGTCTAAACCACATTTTGAGTTAGAAATGCAGAGACAAAGATGAGAGAGGGCTAGCGCAGTCAGGGAAGGCTTCCAGGAGGTGGTCTTGAAGCATGAGTGGAAATTGACAAGGTAATGGGAAGAGGCATGCCTGATAAAGGAAGTGCTACAAACCAGAGAGGAGAAAATGAATGTGTGTTAAGGGGTCAGTTGAACAGTATCCTGGAAGGAGGGGTAGAGGTATGTATCAGGGAAGGCTGGGTGATAAAGAATCTAGAATGTATTGACCACAGTCCGAAGTGCAGAATTATCTTCTTGACTTAGCTATGTTGGAGGCTTTGTCTTTGTTCTACAGCCCTCCAATTTTGGTTCTGTTTGATTCCATTTGTATCAGATATTGTGTAAATTCCAAGTGATGGTTACTACATACTGTAGGAAGTGTAGCTCATCCATGAGGCTAAAAAGCATACAGTAGAATGCCACCTAGAACTCTGGGATGTCCAAGGTTTATTTCTTAGGAAGTAAAGAGGTTTGGGGACTTAATTTTTTAGTAGAGTTTTGTTTGTTGAGTGTTAGGTAAGGCACAGGCCATAGCAACAGTGGCTGACAATCTGGACAGTACCAAGTTCCCATTATGTACTTGGGAGTTTGGTTTAACAAGCATTTGCAAAGACCCTTCCATGTGATTGAGCTAGGCAATCCGGGTGACACAAAGGTATTTCCCCACCTGCGAGGAGCTTATCATCTAGGAGGGTCTTTAATGGAGAAGAAATGAGGTACAATAGCAAACATGATAGCTCTATGACCTTGGAAAAACAGCAGGAGTTCCTTAAGTTTCTTCATCTATAAATTGAGACTAACACCTGTCCTCCAGAGTTATTGTGAGGATTAGAGATAATATGTGAAATTAGGCTTCTTGGCTCACAATAGGTACTAAGTAAGTGTGAGTTATCAATATGACTTAGGTGGAAATCAGTACAGCATCTTCCACCGAGATGAATTTTGGACCATTGGTCTCCCGTAGAGCATAATAAAGAGGAGCCTGAACTTACTTCTTGGTCAATTTTCACAGTTCAGAGAATTTTTAATTGAAAATTAATACATCCGTGTTTCCTGGTGAGCTAATATAACATTGAAAGGAGATCTTCTAAAAGACTGAGATTTGGTCAATCTCAAATTATAAATTTTGATCAAGGCTAATGAAGTAAATGGCTTTAAAAATGGTTCAGTGGTTTAAAAATGAAGTGAAAATGGCTTTTAGGATCTCCTCACTAACAGTGACTGTACTCTATCTCAAATTCCTGGCATAGTTGCCCCATTGTGTATTTAATAAATATTTATTGAGTGCTTATTATGTGTTCAGTACAGTTCTAAGAATTTAGTTTTTTATTTTTCACAGCAGGCTTAGAAAGGTTAAGTAACGCACCAGTGGTCAACCCAGCTGACACTGAGGGAGCCATATTCAAATCCTGGCAGTATGGTCCTTGAATGCAGTTCTCAACCATGAAAATGGATTGCCCATTCCCACAGAGGTCTGCTCCCAGGTGTAGGCTGATGTCATATAAACTGCAAACCCTCATAAGCATGTTCACATTTTTACAGGGAATTCTTGAGGATAAGCAAGGCACCAGAAAACAGTCTCAGTAGTGAAATGACAGGATATGGGGTTGTTTATTAGGGTCAAGTTTTTCTCCAGAACACCTTCTGGGGACTGCAAGTGGCAGTTGTTACCCTGGTGGTCTAAGAACTTTCAGGAACCTTCTTAGGCAAAATAGTAGTCAATTTCAGGATTCCTGGGGAAGAGTCAGGGGCTGCCTTTTAAAGCAGAAAGAGTTTAGAGTTGAAAGAGCCAACAGACATCATCTAACTCAAGCTTCTGTCTAGTATGAAATTCATCAAAATTGGCCAGGAAGTCCATGACATCCTGTCTCCACGTGAATACTGCCTCTTGCAGGTGGCTCACTACAGCTGCCATTCTGTTGCTGGACAGCTCCAGTTGTTAGAAAATTTCTTTCGTTCTTGAGTCAAAATCTGCCTCTTCCTAACACCCACCAATATGTTCCAGTTTTCCTGATAGAACAAATCTATCTCTTCTGTTGGGTGACAAAGTGGTGGGACGAGTGTGTTATTGTTGGCATCTGATGCCGGGTTGGCAGAAACTCCTTAACTTCCAGCCACTCTTTCGTCCCACTTACAGATCGGCACCCCTTCTGACCTCTGTACTTCTCTCTCTAGGGAAGAGAGGCTCATGCCCTGGATCTAGCTCCCCCAACCCCTGCTTTCCACAGGAATCTCTCTACCAGTTATTTCTTTTCTCATCTTTAACCTCTCTCAATTGGCTCAATGCACTCAGCATTTAAATATATTTAAGTATTTCCATCTTCACAACAAAAATAAAACTCTCCACAGTGTCTTCAACCCACTCCTCTTGCTTTTCCTTCTCCTTCACAGCCTAACTTCTGAAACAGTTGTATCCATTCAGTTTTCCAATTCCTCACCTTCTGGTTTCTCCTCAACTTGCTCCAAACTGGCTTTCCTATCACCCACTCCCTGCAGTGAAAGGTTGCCTAAGATGTCTTTGTCCTTAAGACCTAGAGACACTTTTCAAGTCTAATCTTATGTGATCTCTGTGTTATTTGACATCATGAACCACTCTTTAGGAAAACATCCTCTTCATTGGACTTTTCCTGACACACAATCCTCTGTTTGCACCTCCTGTCTTGCAATTACTGAATCACTTGGAAGACCCATATTCCAAAGTATCAAGTATGGGGTCCATTGAGATTCTCTCTTGGATTTCTTCTGACTTGGGGTACTCACACTCAGTCACGTGTCTTTGATCACCAGCCATGTCTGGCAACTCCAAAGTCACTATATTAAGATGTGTCTCTTGAGTTCCAGATCTATATTCAATGATCCACCTAGCATTTCCAGATGGATATTTCACAAATTTCCCAAACTCTGGACATATAAAATTGAATTTGACATATTTTCTTTCAAATTTGCTCATTTTCTGGTATTTCTAACCCAGTATTTGGCAGCACCATCCTACCTGTTGACCATCCAGAGACATTGGGATTACGTTTGATATTTGCTGCTGCTTTTTCTCTGTATATAAACTGTCTTCCTTAGCCACACCTTGCTTATTCTAGTGCCTAAATATTTCTCGAAACCACCATCTTCTCTCTAGTTCCTCAGTCACGATTCTTAATGTAGTTCATTATATTTTGCCAGGGATAATGCATCAGTTTCTAACTAGTTTCTTGTTTCTTCTCTCCATTCGTTACATTGAGGTGAGCATGGTCTTTCTAGAGGTCAAATGTGTTGCCATTACTCCTCTGCTTAAAACCTCTCAGTGGCCTCAGATTCTTCTAAGGGTAAAGTTCACATGTTCATGTTGCACCCAGTGATCTGAAGTAGTGGTGGGCTACGCTGTGGGCAGGGATTTTAAATCAAGAGATGGAGTTCAGTCCACTGAGGTTAGGGGGTGTTGCAGAACATGTGACTATTAAGAGTGGGTGTGGTTGTAAAGGCATAAACTGGAACTATATGACTCGAAGATCAGTACTAAAAAGTTGAACATGGCAGGAGCCATGGACAGATTAGTAAGCCTGGGCTACAGTTACCATTGAGGCAGCACCAGGGACAGCTCCAATGTCTTGGTCCAGTCTTAGCAATTGCCATCCTTTTATGTGGGAACAGTTTCAGAATTTATTAAACTCTTTGGGATCTTTGACGCTAGGAAGACAGACTGAAGGATGGAACTGACTGATCCATTAAAGCAAATTCTGATCCTCAAAGAGGTTACATCCTTATCTTTTTAGAACTTTCCAATGTTTGAGGGAAGGCAATGCCATTGTTCTGGGTTGGTGATTTGGGGCTTGGGAAAGGGAGTATGGGGAATGAGTCCTTCTTGTCCTTAGAGTTCATCTCACCAGATTTTTTTGTTTCAGGACTCTAATACTTTTACAGTTTTGAAGGTTAAACATTTGCATAGAGCCCTCATGTGGTTCCCTTTTTGTTCCCCTTCATGGCAGTTTCTCCCTGCTCCTGACCCCAAAAAGTGTGTTAGCCCCATCCTGCACTCCAGTGGATTTTCTTCCTGGTACTATTGTGAATTGCTGAGGAAGTATTACAAGCGGATGCTTGAAGTCCCCTCCCCAGAGCTTTCTCAGGGACTTGCTTTGTCTGGGGAACTTCAGAAAAGGAAATGGAGGAAAATCACTGAGATGTATTTTCCTATGTTGCTTTCTTCAGGAAATCACATGGAGTTCTGTTCCGTGGACAGGCCTTTCATACCTTTTTTTCTAATCTGTTCTTCCCCTAGATATTAGGATCATTCTTCTGGAAGTTTTCAGGGGAGATGAGAATGGGACTGGGGAAAAAACTCCAGTTCTAGGCAGCATGAATAAATGAGCTTATTGGGAAAACTGCTGACTGCACAGAACTCAGGGACAGATCCCAGATATTTTAGAGATATTTTAAGGAAAATAAATTCAAATTATAGCATTTTTGTCTCCCAGGCTCAGTCAGAAAATGTGTCTCTGCCTCCTGGGGAAAGAAACATTTTTCTTGCTGGCATGGGAATAGGGAAGATATTATTATCCTTTTAGGTGGGCACAAGAAACTGAGAACGTTTTTGGGGGTGGGGTGGAAATGGCAAACTCATTTTCTCAAAGACCAGACTAATTCCCTCAAGTCGGCAGGCTGTGGTGGTTCGATTTCTTCAAGACTCTTTATGTTCAAGGGAAGTAAAAGGCATTCATTAGTTCCACTCGGATATTTAATAATAGCAAATGCGCAGGATGGAAAGTGGGCTAGATTGACTTTATCATGAAGCTGTCCTCTGAGATGAAAGCCTTGGGAATGCTGTGGTGAGAGCTGCTGGCTCTTCTCCAGCAGGCAGATGAAGCCAGCCTTGGGAGTAGAAGAAATTCTTAGAAAACTAGCCAAAGTCTTTGCAAGGTATACACTTGGGTTCCAAGCTCAGATCCTGAGCTACCCTGTGTTATTAAGAGTGGGAAGTAGAGAGAAGTGTTTCAGACCCAGTGTGCATTAGGTGATGGGGAGAGGGGGGAGTGGGAGGGTGCACATCTGTTAGTTGTGAAGACAACTGGCACCTGACGTCACAGCTTCCTGCAGGGCTCTCCTCATCTAAAAGTTAAGAAGTTAACAATTCATAAGTGAAGGAGTCCAAAGAGGAACCCTAGGAAGAGCTGGAGGGAGGCCCAGGCTTACAAAAACACTTCCATGTTCCATGACACTACTAGTGGAAATTTTTATAACTTGAGGAACATTTACCACCAATGTTCTTTGGAAAAATTTCAGCATGATGGTCTACATATTGAGTTGATGCTGGTTGCTTGGGGCCAGCTGCCTGACTTTCAAAATTCAGGGATACCAAGCAATTACTCTGAAAATTTGCAGGGGGAAGTCAGTCATGATTCTCAGTATACTCTGATAGTTCCACCCATCTCAAGTTTTTCCACATTTGTAAATGAAAACTCCGGATATGATGAGAGGTAATCTGGAGGTGAAAGGCATGGCTTTGGAATGGGACATGGTTTGAGGTTGGGTACTGGTTTTGTCATTTCCTAATAGGGTGAAATGGGGCAGGTAATCTCTCTGAGTCTCAGTTACTTGCATAGAAAGTGGGAATATGGCCCATATCAAAGCACTTAGGGATTCAATGATGATTACTATAGGTATTCAATGATGATGATGAGTATAGAATAGCCCAGGTGGTGCTTGGGACCTAATGGGTATATGATAATAACCAGTCGTGTGAAAAAGAGACTAGAATTTTGGTTTAGTCTCTCCTAAATGCAGCAGCTCTAGGAGGAAGTTACAGCCTATACCTTGTGGTGTGTGTTGATCGGAAGTGTAGGCCTAAATTCATACATATTTGAGTTCCAGTATCAGCTTCAGCACTTAGTAGCTGAGTGATCTTGGATAGATCTCTTAACCTCTCTAAATCTCAGTTTTTCAGTTATAGAATGAGATTAAATACCATGGACATTGATGAGTTGCTGTGAGAATTAAAATAGTATACATAAAAGGTTTTTGCAGAGTGCTTTTTGCCCAAAGAAAGTGCCCTCAAATTTAACTTGTTAACATCATTATTGTGTAATTATTACTGAAATGGCTATGTCCTGGGTTAGCTTATCCTAATAAAATGAAGGTGCAAATATGATTTAGCTCTACCAGTTAACTGACTGTCCTTGACACCAGAACCTTTTTCCCCCTACACTGATGTATGTAGTACTTTCATCTACTTAAATCTTAGCAAGAACTTAATGTTTTCTAGGCTTCAAATTTATTTATTTATTTTTATAATTTTAAGTTTTATTTTAGATCCAGGGGGTGCATGTGCAGGTGTGTTATATGGGTATATTGCATGATGCTGGGATTTGGGGTATGATTGATTCTGTCTCACCCAGGTAGTGAGCATAGTACCCAATAATTAGTTTTCAAGTCTTGTCCTCCTCTCTACCTCCCCCTTCTAGCAGTTCCCAGTGTCTATTGCTGCCCTCTTTATGTTCATGAGTACCCAGTGATTAGCTCCCACTTATGAGTGAATACATGCGGTATTTAGTTTTCTGTTCCTGTGTTTGCTTAGGACAATGGCCTCCAGCTGCATTCATGTTGCTGCAAAGAACATGGTTTTGTTCTTTTTATGGCTGTATAGCATTCCATGGTGTATATATGCCACATTTTCTTTGTCCAATCCACCACTGATGAATAACCAGGTTGATTCCATGTTTTTGTTATTGTGTAGTGCTGTAATGAACATAGAAATGCTTGTGTCTTTTTGGTAAAACCATTTATCTTCCTTTGAATATATACCCAGTAATGGAATTGGTGGGTTAAGTGGTAGTTGTGTTTTAAGTTATTTTAGCAATCTCCAAACTGATTTCCATAGTGGCTGAACTAATTTACATTCCCACCCACAGTGTATAAGTGTTCCCTTTTCTTCACATAGACCTCAAATTTGGCAAATGTTTTTTGTTAAGTGCACTTGCTAACTCAGCTAGTTTTATCTGGGTGGACCGGCTAGTTTTATCAATTAGTATAGGTCCTAATTAGACGGCAATACCCTGATACTACATTTAGCAACGATTCTGTTCCTGAAGGGGCAAGGAAGGAATAAATGAACTCAATTGGTGTTAGTGTTGGGAAGTCCTAGCCTTCAGTTATGGTTCCTAAAGTTTGGGGCCCAGGGAAACAGTGGGTCATAATTGAGTTAACCTGAGAATTAATGCAAAAGCCAGAGGAGTTTGGAGCACAGAGTAGCTGATCTAGGAGAAATCTTTACCATTTAATTCCCTAAGGGTCAGGAAGGTGTTGGGTTTCTGTCTCTGGTATCCTGAGAAGGTTTTCCCCAGTGCTAAGGCTGTCTTTCCAGGAATGGGCAGAAACAGATGTAGTGATTCACCTTGGCCTGCCCTGGGTCACATTTGGACAACCAAAGAAAAGTTGTTACTTCTGCTCTCAGCCCAAAGGTCAGTGTCTGTTTGAGCCTTGTTGGAGAGGGAAAATAGCTGATGGGTTTTCTATCTTGTAACTAAGATCTACTCTCAAGGAATTCAACACACGCTTGGGCATCTACTATTGTTAACAGTGCTCCCTAGCTATGGGTACCCAAAATAAGGGTGTCTTCCAGTCTCTACCCCTGGGAGGCCATTTGATTGTGGTGGTGTTTTCTAGAGGTTTTGAATTCCAGAGTGGAGCTTGCTTAAGCCCTGTGACCTCTCAATGCTTCTGCCCTCTGTTAAAAAAATATGGAGCCAATCAAGTTTGCCAAATGATGAGAGGTAAGAATGTATTTGGATGGCCCTCTTTCTCTTCTACATTATCTTCTTAGACAAGGCATATTTGAAGCAATGACTCCTAAGCGGTGATCCACAAAATATTACAGGCATACCTCAGAGGTACTGTAGGTTCAGTTCCAGAACATTGCAATAAAGCGAATATTGCAAAACAGAAAGTCACACTTCTTTTTGGTTTCCCAGTGCATACAAAAGTTATTTTTACATGACACTGTAGTCCATTAAGTATGCAATAGCATTATTTATAAATAAATATACATACATTAATTTAAAAATATTGCTAAAACGTGCTAGCGATCATCTGAGTCTTAGAGTCAATAATCTTTTTGCTGGTAGAAAGTCTTGATGTTGTTAACTGCTGACTGGTGGTGGTTGCTGAAGGCTGAGGTGGCTCCCGCATTTCCTAAAAGAAGACCACAGTGATGTTTGCCACATGGATTGACTCTTCATTCCACAAAAGATTTCTCTGTAGCATGTGATACTATTAGATAGCATTTGACCCATGGTAAAACTTCTTTCAAAATTAGAGCCAGTGCTCTCAAACCCTGTTGTAGGTTTGTCAATGAAGTTCATGTAATATTAATATAAATCCTTTGTGGTCATTTTGACAATGTTCACAGCATCTTGACCAGGAGTAAATCCCATCTCAAGAAACCACTTTCTTTGCTCATTCATGAGAAGCAACTCCTCATTCATTCAAGTTTGATCACGGGATTGCAGCAATTCAGTCACATCCTCAGACCCTACTTCTAATTCCAGTTCTCTTTCTCTTTCTACCACGTCTGAGGTTACTTTCTCCACTGAAGTCTTGAATCCCTCAAAGTCACCCATGAGGATTGAAATCAACTTCTTTCAAACTTCTGGTAGTGTTGATATTTGAACTTCCTCTTATCTTTTAAATGAATATCTTTTAAATGGAATCTACAATGGTGAATCCTTTCCAGATAGTTTTCAATTTACTTTCCCCAAATCCATCAGAAGAAACACTATTGCAGTGATAGCCTTACAAAATGCATTTTTTAAAATAACAAAACTTGAAAGTAAAAATTACTCTTTGATCCATTGACCGCAGAATAGATATTGTGTTAGCAGGTATGAAAACAACATTAATTTCCTTGTATATCTCCATCAGAGCTCTTGGATGACCAGGTGCATTGTCAATGAGTAGTAATATTTTGAAAGGAATCTTTTATTCTGTGAGCAGTAGGTCTCAATGATGGACTTAAAGTATCTAGTACACCATGCTGTCAACAGATGCGCTGTCATCCAGGCTTCGTTGTTCCATCTATGGAGAACAGGTAGAGGAGATTTAGCATAATTCTCATGGACCCTAGGATTTTTGAAATGGTAAATGAGCATTGGCTTCCACTTTAAGTTACCAGCTGGATTAGCCCCTAACAAGACAGTCAGCTTGTCTTTGGGAGATTTGAAGCCAGGCCTTGATTTCTCCTAACTAGGAAAGTCCTAGATGGCGTCTTCTTCTGATAGGTTGTTTTGTCTACATTGAACATCTGTTTAGTGTAGCTACCTTTATAAACTAGCTAGATTTTCTGAATAACTTGCGGCTTCTATATCGGCACCTGCTGCTTCACCTTGCCCTTCTATGTTATGAAGATGGCTTCTTTCCTTTAACCCTATGAACCATCCTCTGCTAGCTTCCAACTTTTCTCTGCAGCTTCCTCATCTCTCTCAGTCTTCATAGAATTAGAGAGTTAGGGTCTTACTCTGGTTTAGGCTTTGGCTTGAAGAAATGTGAAACTCTGTAACAATTAAACTCTAAAACTTTATCTGCAATAAGGCTATCTGGCTTTCTCATCGTTTGTGTACTCACTGGCATAGTACTTTTATTTCCTTCAATAAATTTTCCTTTGCATTTACAACTTGGCTGCCTATTTGGCACAAGAGGCCTAGCTTTTGACTCAGGAATTCCTCACTAAGGAAATCCTATGAACTGTCAATGCTTCTGCCCTCTAGTAAAAAATCTGGAGCCAATCAAGGTTGCCAAATGACGAGAGGTAAGAATTTATTTGGATGGCCCCTCTTTCTCTTCTACATTATCCTCTTAGACAAGGCACACTGGAAGCAATGATTCCCAAGCTTGGCTTTTCACATGCTTTCCTCATTAGTCTGAATTATTTATAGCTTTTGAATTGAGAGAAACGTGTGATTCTTCCTTTCACTTGCACACTTAGAGGCCATTGTAGGGTTAGTAATCAGCCTAATTTCAATATCGTTTAGTTTTAGGGAATAGGGAGGTCCAAAGAGAGGGAGAAAGATGGGTGCATGGCCCATTGGTGGGACTGTCAACATTTATTAACAGACAACATTTATTGATTAAGTTGCCATCTTATATGAAGCGATTTGTTGTGCCCCCAAACAATTACAGTACTAACATCAAAGATCACTGACCACAGATCACCGTAACAGATATAATAATTAAAATATTTGAAATATTGTAACAATTACCAAAATGTGACACAGAGACAGCAAGTGAGCATATGCTGTTGGGAAAATGGCACCAATGGACTTTTTCAAGCTATAGTAACACAAACCTTCAGTTTGTAAAATAAAATAAGTAAAATAAAAAATAAATTAAAAAAAGTTATCTGCAGAGATAATGTAGTAAATAGCAATAAAATGAGGCCTTCCTGTGGTCTTATAAGATGATTAATCAAAAAGAGTCCTGGGATGAACACATTTGAAAAACACTGATCTAGCTCTTCTCTCGTCTGGAAATCAGTTGCAGAATTTTGGTAGGAGTGATGGGGATAGAATTGGATGACCTTTGCTATTTTGCTGGGTCTTCCCTGGGCCTAAGAAGGTTAACTTTAGAGGATGGTGGTAGAAGTGTTTCTGGGACTTGACCTGCGAGGCAGCTTCCTAGAGGACTTGCTAAAGTCTGTGAAGTAAGTGCTTCCCATCCCTGTGCCTAGAAGCCATCACCTGGTGGTTTATCTTGGTCCCAAGCAGAGAAAAGTAGAGGTTTAAAATGGAACAGTGTGGGCAGCACATGCACATGTAGACAAACTTATGCGCAGATATAAATGCATCTTTGGGATGCAAAACACTGAAATAGTCTATAAGCTTTTTATCATGGGGGAAGCTGAGTTAAATTGTTTAAAAACCTAACCAAATTTGAGCTGCTTTTCCATTAAAATCATATGTATATTTTATCAGATGTGAACTCTTCAACAAGACTGGAATGTATTTAGTTACTTCCTCTGGAAAGCAATTATTATCACACCTTTATAATAGGCTTTCTCCAAAAACCCCCTTTGTCACATTAATTCATCCCACAGCCTGTGATCAAGTAAAATAAAACATTTGGTTACAAAGCAGAGTTGTTACTTTTTTTTTTCAAAGTAATGTACAGCATAAATAAATGACAGGCTTGCAGATGAAGGTGATGCTGATAAATTCTTGGGCTTGGAAAATGTACCTTCTCATGTGGTTGGAGGCAATCTAAACCAAACCTCCACAGAGACTCCAGATCATATATAGACCCACTCATTTCTCCTAATAGCCAAGGTACAGGTTGTTGCCAGAAATTTGGGCTCCTACGTAATAAGCATCTTTACTTCTTAATTTTAGCTTGAGATAGTTGCAACTGTCAAGATACACTTTTGTAAAAATCCTAAGCTCCACGGGAATCCAGATGACAATGTGAGAATGACAACAGCCAACCCTGATTTTGTCCCCCACAACCAAGCAAGTGGATTTTTCTGATATAAAGTTGCATAGAAAGACAGAGTGCTACAATCAAGACAGTCTAGCATGTGGCACACATTATAATGTGGGAAAGGGACCAGTTTGGGCTAGAGAGAGAGGGGACTCAATATTTTTTGAGCCTCTTCTAAGAACCAGGCAGGCATTCAGGCACTTCGCATATATTAACTGCTTTAATCCTCAGGGTAATCCTGTGGGCCTGGTGTTACCACTATAGGATGTCCATTAAATCTGGTAGTCCAAGTGTGTGTGTGTATATATATATACACACACACACACACACACACATTATATATTTATATATAAATACAAATTTTATTTTATGTATTTATATACATTATATACTTATAATTTTTATTATATTTTATATTATACACATTATATAAATTATATATATTTGTATATTATATAAATTATATATTATATATTTGTATATTATATAAATCATATATAAATTATATTTTTTCACACTTTGAAGACATCCTTAATGACTATATATATAGTATATATAGTGTATATAGTATATATGTAGTGTGTATATATATAGTGTGTATATATATACACACACACATGCTTAGAAAGACGGGGCTATAATCAAGACAATCTAGCATGTGATACACATTATAATAGTAGGAAAGGGACCAGTTTCCCACTATGTATGTATAGTCATTAAGGATGTATTCAAAATGTGAAATAATAAAAATATTTCCCCTCTATTTTCTAAGTTTATGGAACCCTGTATTTGTAGATGGGTAAGATGAAGTTCAGCCAATAATATGGTCACTGGGAGTTGAACCCCAACCTGTCTGATTTCAAAGACCAGGTTCTCTCATGGACACCTCGCAGCTATGACCAGGAGTTTGACTTGCTTTACAGGGAGGGAAGGGCTAGAAAGTGATCAGGGGTTTGCAGGTGAAACCTGACCACAGCAGGAATCACTGCAGGCCTACAGGCTGTTGGGAAATGAGCCATCTGCAGAATCAGCAGGACTCGCCTTTTAGAGGAGGGTCAGCTGGGCCTCCATGCACTAGGTGACGACCGTCTCGAGAAAGGTGAACAGAATGAGTAAGTGGATGGCAAGTTAGACTTAAGAGTAAAGGTGAGAGGAAGTGGGCTGCCTTCCACCCTGAAAAAACAGGCGGAACTGCCAGGCTTACCCCAAATCCCTTTAGAGAGTACTCTGATGGGGATAGAAAAACAAAATTTTAAGATTCCCTGCAAGCACCCAAAACACTCCATTCAGATTTAGAACTCGTAATTCACCGGATGTTTGCTAGGTTGGACCCAGGGCATGGGCCTTAGCTATCTTTTTCTCCTTGCAGTATCTTGTTTTTCCACAACTCTCTTAGTTTTGTGGTTTTCAAAAACTCTACCACTGCTTTTGTTTGGAAATTAGTGAAGAGAATCTGAAGGCTGTTCTCTCCTGGAGGCCTAGCTAGAATTCCAAATAAGCTGCTCCCTCCCTGAGGCTCAGGTGCAAGCCAGAGGCAAGTGCCAAACCAATAGCGCCTTGGAGCCTGGGCCCAGGAAGTTCTGTGCCATGCAACAAGCCCTGCCTTTACCAAAGAAAAGAAAAATGAGGGAGGCCCATTTGGCCTTTTCCTATCCTCATGTAATGGAAGATTTTGTGCTTACAGATGATAACTTATGATGTGCCAGATAAAGTGATCATTGGATGGAGGGGCTAAGCTCTCAGTTTTACACTGATGTTGAGGGAGATGTTATATACAGCATATAATTGTATAGTTATTTCTCCGGTAGCCTGTTTATTATCTTCTTCATTGAGCTCTAAAGACCATGAGGACAGGTTCTACATCTGCTTCGTTCATTGCTATCTGTACCCTCAGGTTCTAGCACAAAGTACACGAGAGATGTTTGGGGGACAAATGAATGAATGAGCATCAGGAATGGGTAGTGATGAGTTGTGCACTGAGCACAGGCCATGGGATGGTCCAGAGTCCGTCTCTGTCACAGGATAGCCAAGGCAAGGTGGCTTTTGGATGTGTCACATGAATTGAAAAAGGAGGCAGCAAGTATGGGAAGGAGTACAGAAGACAGGGAGATTGCTGAGGCCCGGGATAGTTACGGAAGCCTTGACAGCAAAGACAAGCTCAAGAATGCCCTCAAAGTTAGGTTAGGAGAGGCCACACCTGGGCCACCTGATAGCATGAGGAAAGGCAAGCTGAAGCAGATGAGAAAAGTACATGGTGGATGGAATATTACTCACTATGTAAAGAAATGAAATAATGTCTTTCACAGCAACTTGGATGGAACTGGAGGCCATTGTTCTAAGTGAAGCAACTCAGGAATGGAAAAACGAATATCATATGTTCTTACTTATAAGTGGGAGCCAAGTTATGCGGATGCAAAGGCATAAGAATGACATAACGGACTCTGGGGACTCAGGGAAAGTTGAAAGTGGGGTGAGGGATAAACACATGGCTTGGGGATGAGTGCACTAAAATCTCAGAAATCACCATGAAAGAACTTATCCATGTAACTAAAAACCACCTGCACCTCCAAAATTACCAAAATAAAAGTAAAAAGAAAAGTAAAAAAGAAAAGTACACGGTGGGCCTGAAAGATGACTGCCCAAGCACCCAGGTGTTTGACAAGTATCTTGGAGATGGTGGGAAGTTAATTGGGGATGGCCTGGCAAAAGTATTTTAAATGTACACAATAATAGACGAGGCACGTTGGCTCACCGCTGTAATCCCAGCGCTTTGGGAGGCCGAGGCTGGTGGATCACCTGAGGCCGGGAGTTCGAGACCAGCCTGACCAACATGGAGATAACCCATCACTACTAAAAATACAAAATTAGCCGGGCATGGTAGCACATGTCTGTAATCTCAGCTACTTGGGAGCCCGAGGTAGGAGAATCGCTTGAACCTGGGAGGCAGAGGTTATGGTGAGCCAAGATCGCGCCATTACACTCCAGCCTGGGCAACGAGCAAAACTCTCTCTTAAAAAAAAAAAAAAGATTTTGCATTAATTCCTGTTACACATCAGGCCTGGGAGTTAGAAACTATTCCCATTTTCTAACAGAAGAAACTGAGGCACAGAGAAGTTAGGTCAGTCAGTGTAGACTGTAGTTGACTCCAGATTCTTTGTCATTACTGTCACATAATCTGTCTCTTCACTCAGGTCTGGGCTTAATCTTAGTTTGGGGAGGACTATTTACCAACACCCCTCCTGACCTCCTAATCAAGCTTTCACGTAGGTGATGGTATTCTTTAATGTTTTCATCCTGACTCCTGTCATATTTGACATTTGTTCCTTGCTGTATTCCCAGATAACCCTTAGCAGAGTTGCTTTGGGGTCCTGGAATCAGATATCAGTTGGAGAGGCAGGAAGATTTTAGAGTGTGAAAGGCTTGGCTCCCAATCTCTACTGTACCCTTCACTAGCTGTGGGACTCCAGGGAGAGTTGTATAATCCATCTGGCAGTGCTGTTGGGTGAGGATACCCTCCTTCAGTCCACAGTGCAGGGAACTGCTGTCAGAAAAAGCAAATGAATGTGAAGTGCCCAGTCTAGGGCTCTGCATGTGGATTAGAAACGCTTAAAAAATGGCAGCTATTTCAGTGCGTAGGTTTTAGCTAGTGAAGGAAGCTCAGTTTATCACATTGTACTCTCTTGTGCAAATGTCCAGACTTGAGGTGAATTGTCAAAAAAAGTAAAAACAATACAACATGTTATTGTGTTGCTATTTTGACAGCCAGAGAGCTAAATGGGGAGTTTGAAAAGGCAGTGAAGAGCTCTGCGTGCCCACAAAGGCAGGGAAAGGGGGTGAGTTGTGTGGCAGGAGTGAAGGACAGATATTCAGGGAAAAAAATGTTGCTGTGGTTACAGCCTAGAAAATAAAAACTGCATGCCAAACAGAAGTCGCTTAAAATTCAGTTGGAATTTATAAGCTGATGAAACAGGTGTTCTTGGAATTTAATTAAACACCAAAACATTGTTCAAGTCTGGTGAAGAGTTGCCAGCAAATGTGTTTCCACTGCTCAGGGATGTTGGGGCTGGAATGTTCTGTGGCGTGAACTCTGTGGCTATGAGCTAAGAGCATGTTGCTTGGACTCACACAATTGCTGTGACCTGAGTGTGTCTCTTGCTTCAAGTGTGAAAATAGCGCAGGGACTAGGGTGAGGACAGGGGAACACTCACTTTAGGAGGGCAACGGGAGGGTGTGCGCAAGACTCAGTAATCAGGATAAATAGTATTTTAATGCACTATTTTAAAAACTCAATGAAAAAACTCATGATGAACAAAAAATAAAATTTTGAATAAACACAGGAATTGAATAGCACCCTGCCATCTCTGAAACCTAAATTCAGCCTTTATGTTCCAATGTTTAGGTGAGAGAACACTGTCTGGGACTCTCTAACCCTGTGGATTTTTGACAGTCATGATGGCTTCTAGAATGTTCCATGGTCTCCTGTCAAGGGAACTGTTTCTTCCTTCCCCCCTTTATCCCTCCTCATCTCCCCTCCCTCTCAGTCAAAAAACATATATGAAATACCTGCCGTGTGATGCCGTGCTCCTCTGTACTGAGGACTCTGAGATAAATAGGACACGGACCCTGCTGAGTAAGACCGACAGGTGAACTGATCACAGAGCCGCACTGTAGCAGCAGATGTGCTAACAGCTCTGGGAATTGTCCTTTTGTCTTTTTACATCTTATTTCTTCAGCAAGGCTCCAATTCCTTTGTGACCAGGGAGGAATCAGAATACTCAGTGTGATGGTTAATTTTACGTGTGGACTTGCCTGGGCTAAGGGATACTCACATGGCTGGTAAAACTTTTTTTTTTTTTTTTTCCTGAGTGTCTGTGAAGATGTTTTCAAAAGAGATTAGCATATGAATCAGACTGAGTGAAGAAGGTCCACCCTCAGCACTGTGAGTGGGCATCATCCAATCCCTTGAGGGCTTGGACAGAACAAAAAGGTGAAAATTCTCTCTCTACCCCTCCCCCCACCCCATCACTTCCTTGAGCTGGGTCATTAATCTCCTCTCCTGGGACATTGGAGCTCCTGGTTCTAGGGCCTTTGGACTCCTGGACTTACACCTTTGGCTTCTGTGGTTCTCAACCCTTTGGACATGGACTGAAGTACACCACAGGCTTTCCTGGTGCTCTAGCTTGCAGATGGCAGACTATGGGACTCCTTGGCCTCCATAATCTTGTGAGCCAATTCCTATAATAAATCTCCTCTTATCTATATATCTTCTATTGGTTCTATTCTCTGGAGAGCCCTGAGTAATGCCCTCAGGTACTGCGTGATAGTGCTTAAGAGTTCAGTGTGCAGCATCTAAATGCCTCGTTTTGAATTCCACATTTGTCACTTACTGGTTATGTTAGATGCTTGGACATCTTAAGCCTGGGTTTTCTCACCTTTGAAAAAGGGCTGTAATAGTCTCTACCTTACAGGTTCACTGTGCGGATATAAAAGAGACACACGGAGAGTGTTCAGCCCAGTATTTGGCCTGTAGTGAGTGTTCACAAGTGTTGGAATCATCTGAAAGGCATGAGGGGAGCAAAGGAGACACAGCCCATGTGAAACAGTACAAAGGACAAGACAGCTGAAAGGCATCTTTCCTGAGGTTTCTGTAGCTAGAGGTGCTTTGGAGTGACTCATATGGCCCCTGATGACAGTCACAGATGAGGCAAAGTTTGATTTTTCCAGAGTCTCCCAGGATTAACTTACTGCATATCCTGATTTAATTGTCTGCCCTTGTCATGCTGTCTCCCAGTCATAGACATATGAGCAACAGGTATAATCATATTATTTTATTATTAGACACTGATCATGGATAATGTACTTTGTTTATATTGGCTTTAGGAACTCAGAACATCAACTGGAGTAGACATTGTTGAGAACCTTATAAGCCATTTTCAGCTGAGAGCCACCCCATGTATGTGAATGGCACAGTCTGGCATTGCTGAATTCTGATTCATTGAGGTTTCTAATAGGTCAGCTGACAGTGATGACCTGTAAGCTGTGATAATGGTTTCTGTAGTATCATGATGTTTCTCATGCTTTGTATCTATAAAGTATGTGTTTACTAAAAATCTTTTTTATCATATATGCATCCAGAAAAATGCACAAATTATAAATGTATAGTTTGATGGATTTTGCTAATTGAACATACTCAGGAAACCAGCACTCAAATTAAAAAATGGAACATCACCATCTCAGAAGCCCCTCCCGCCCCTGCCTGACCCCCTTCCTGTCACTACTGCTTCCCTCCCCTATCCTGACTCCTAGAAGCATTAATTAAATTTACCTGCTTTTGTATATGATGTAAATGAAATTATAAAATAAGTACTCTTTTGTGTTTGGCTTCTTTTGCTTAATGTATGCTTGTGAAATTCATCCATGTTGTTATTAGTTGTAAAACTTTTACTCTAGGTGCTGTGCAACATTTAATAGTGTTACTATCTCACTATTTATGTATTCATTCTGCTACGACATCAAAAGCACAGGTAACAAAAAATAGATCAATTGGACTACATTCAAATTAAAAACTTTTGTGCATTAAAAGGCAAGATAGTCAAATAGAACCTTCCAGCAATTATCCCCTGCAGGAACACCAAATTGAACATGCAAGGGAGCACCTTCATAGGAACAAAAAATCAGGTGAGCAATCACAGTATCTGGTTTTAACATAGTAACAGGAAAGAGGGATTGAAGAAGGTAGGAAGGGCAGTCTTGCATTGCCTACACTAATCCTTCCCAACCCCAGGTACCTCAGAGACAGAATTCGTGTGCTTGCAAACTGAACGAAAGACTTTGCATTGGAACACAGCGCTGCCACCAGGCAAAACCCACCAGTGCCCATGAAGGAAACATATAGATGAGTCCTGGGATAGAGGGAAATGCTCTGCTCTAGTGGGGGGAAACTGAGTCCTGCCCAGTTTCATCACTAGCTGACTAAAGTGACCTGGGGCCCTGAATAAATTTGAGTGGCAGTCAGGCCACAGTGACTGTAGTCCATGGAAAAGCGCTTGTGCAGCCCTGGTATCAGTGGCAATGTGCTTGGGGTGTAACCCAGTGGGACACCAACTGTGGTGGCCACAAGAGTGCCTGCATAAACTCTCCTCCAATTCTAGGCAGTGCAGCTTCGGGAGATACTCCTTCCACTCGGGGGAAGGAGAGGGAAGAGTACAGAGGACTTTGTCTGACAACTTGGGTACAAGCTCAGCCACAGTAACATGAAGCACCAGGCAGATCCCTGAAGCTCTTGATTCTAGGCCTTTACTCCTGGACAGTATTTCTAGACCCACCCTAGACCAGAAGGGAATCTACTTCCCTGTTGGTATGAACCCAGTCCAGGCAGGGTTTACCACTTGCTGATTCAAGTGGCCTTGGCCTTGAATAAACATCAACAGTCAGGCAGTAGCAGCCATAGGCTTTGGATGAGCGTTAATTCTGTGCTTGTCTGGAAGGCCCTCAGCTTCAGGTGTGATCCAGTGTGGTGCCAGCTGTGGTGTCCATGAGATAATAAAATTATCCTTCAAACATGAAGGAGAAATAAAGACTTTCACAGACAAACAGAAGCTGAGAGACTTTGTCAAAACCAGACTTGTCTTACATGAAATGCTAACATGAATTCTTCAATCTGAAAGAACAGAACATTAATGAGCAACAACAAATAATTGGTAAATGTAAATACACAGAAAAATACAGAATCCTTTACCACTATAATTGCAGAGTGAAAGCCACTCATGTCTTTAGTAGAAAAACAGAGACAATTCATCAAAAATAATCACTACAACAATTTTTAAAAAAAAATACAGACAATGTAAAAACATATAAATAGAGACAACATAAAGTCAAAAAGCAAAGGGGATGGAATTAAAGTATAAAGTGTTTTAGTTTTCTCTTTGCTTATATTTGTTTTTCTTTGTTATCAGAGCTAAGTTGTTATCAGTTTAAAATAATTGGTTGTGAGATGTTACTTGCCTTATGGTAACCACAAAGGAAAACTTAAAATAGACGTATAAAAAATAAAAAGTGAGAAATTAAAACATACCACCAGAGAAAATAACTTTTACACAAAGGAAGACAGGAAGGAATGAAAAAATGAAGAAGAGAAGATAAGACAACCAGAAAAGAAATAAGAACATTGCAGTAGTAAGTCCTTACCTATCAATAGGAACATTAAATGTGAATGGACTAAATTCTCCAGTCAAAAGACATAGTGACTTAATGGATTAAAAAACAAAAACAAAAAAACCACAAGACCCAACTATGTGCTACATGCAAGAAACTCACTTCATCTATAGATTCAGATAGACTGAAAACAAGGAAAGAAAAAAAAATACTTCATGCAAATGGAAACACAAAAGAGCAGGAGTAGGTATGCTTATATCAGAAAAAGTAGATTTCAAAACAAAAGGAGATAAAGAAGGTCATTATATAATGATAAAAGGGTCAATTCAGCAAGAGGATAAAACAATTATAAATACATATGCACCCAATGCTGGAGCACTCAGGTATATAAAGTAAATATTACTAGAGCTAAAGGGAAAGATGGACCCCAGTACAATATTAGCTGATGACTTCACCCCATTTCCAGCATTGGCCAGATTATCTAGAGAGAAAAGAAAGAAACATTAGACTTAGTCTGCACCACAAAACCAATGGACCTGATAGAGATTTACAAAACATTTCATCCAATAGCTGCAGAATGCACATTCTTCTCATCACTACATATGTTAGGCCACAAAACAAGTTTCAAAAAATTCAAAAACATTGAAATCATATCAGGTATCTTTTCTGATCACAACAGCATAAAACTAGAAATAAATAACAAGAGGAACAGCATGGTACTGGCATAAAAGCAGACATAAAGACTGATGGGACAGAATAGAAAGCCCAGGAATAAGTTGATGCATTTACAGTCCACTCATTTTTTGACAAAAGTCAATAACATACATTGAAGAAATAATATTTTCAATAATCTATGCTGAGAAAACTGTACATTCTTCATATGTAGAAAAATGAAGATAGACCTGATTCCTCACCATAAGCAGTAGTCAAATAAAAATGGATTAAAGACGGAAATGTAACACAAGAAACTATGAAGCTACTAGAAGAAAGCACTGTAGAAACACTACAGGACATTGATATGGGCAAAGATTTCTTGAGTAAGACCAAAAAGCACAAGCAACCAAAGGCAAAATGGACAAAGGGGATCACATCAAGCTAAAAAGTTTCTCCACAGCAAAGGAAACAATCAACCAAGTGAAGACACAACCCACAGAATGAGAGCAAATATTTGCCAACTACCCATCTGACGAGGGATTAATAACCAGAATAGCTAAGGAGCTCAAACAATAGGAAAAAAGACCAAATAATTTAATTTAAAATGGGCAAAATATGGCCAGGCCATGGTGGCTCACACCTGTAATCCCAGCACTTTGGGAGGCTGAGGTGGATGGATCACCTGAGGTCAGGATTTCGAGACCAGCCTGGCCAACATGGTGAAACCCGTCTCTATTAAAAATATAAAAATTAGCCGGGCATGGTGGTGGGCACCTGTAATCCCAGCTACTCAGGAGACTGAGGCAGGGGAATCACTGGAACCCAGGAGGCAGAGGTTGCAGTGAGCCGAGATCGTACCACTGCACTCCAGCCTAGGTGACAGAGCGAGACTCTGTCTTAAAAATAATAATAATAAAAGACAATAATAGATGTTGGCGAGAATTTGGAGAAAAGATAATCCTCATACTGTTAGTGGGAATGTAAATTGGTATAGCCACCATAGAGAACAGTATGGAGATTCCTTAAACAAATTAAAATAGAGCTACCCCATATGACCCAGCAATTTGAAATCTGTTTTGTCCGATATAAGTATAGCTACTACTGCTGGCTTATACATCCAAAAGAAAAGAAATCAGCGTATTGAAGAGATATCTGCACTCCCATGTTTACTGCAGCACTATTCACAATAGCCAAGATATGGAATCAACTTTAGTGTCCATCAATAGACAAGTGAAAAAAGAAAATGTGGTACTAATACACAATGTAATATTATCACATCATAAAAAGAATGAAATTTTATTATTTGCAACAACATGGATGGAACTAGAGGACATTATGTAAAATGAGATAAAGCAGACACAGAAAGACAAATATTGTATGTTCTCACTCATATGTGGAGGTTCAAAAAATAGAATTCATGGAGATAGAGAGTAGAATGATGTTTACCATAGGGTGGAAAGGGTAGTGGGGAGTTGGGAGGGGAGATAGAGAGGGAATGGTTAATGGATACAAAAATACAGTTAGATAGAAGGAATAAGATCTAGTGTTTGCTAACACCACAAAGTGAGTGTTGTTAATAATTTATTGTATATTTCAAAGTAACTAAAATAATTAGAATGTTTCTAATCCAAAGAAATGATAAATCCTTGAGGTGATGGATATTCCAATTACCCTGATTTGATAATTCTATATTGTATGCTCCAATATATCACATATAGCCCGTAAATATGCACAACTATTATATATCCATATAATTAAATATATATATATATATTTTTTAAATGACATTATTAGAGTGAAAAGACAATACATGGTATGATTGAAGGATGCAATACTGATCCTGGGTGTGTCTGTGAGGGTGCTGCAAAAGAAGATTAACATTTGAGTCAATGGGTTGGAGAAGGCAGATCCACCCTTAATCGGGTGGGCACCATATAATCAGCCACCAGCAAATATAAAGCAGGCAGAAAAGCGTGAAAAGGAGAGACAGGACTAACCTCCCAGGCTACATCTTTCTCCCATGATGGATGTTTCCTGTCCTTGAACACTGGACTCCACGTCCTTCAGTTTTGGGACTTGGGCTGGCTCTCCTTGCTCCTCAGCTTGTAGACAGCCTATTGTGGGAATTTGGATCATGTAAGTTAATACTTAATAAACTCCCCTTTGTATATCTATCTATCTATCCTATTAGTTCTGTCCCTCTAAGAGAACCCTGACTAATATGAATGAAATGAGAGAAAATACTACCAAATCATGTATCTGATAAGGGAATAATATCCAGAATATATAAATAACTTTTACAAGTCAACAACAACCACAAACAACAACCTGATTAAAAAATGGGCAAAGGACTCGAATAGATATTTCTCCAAAGAAGATACACAAATGGCCCATGAGCATATGAAATATGCTCAACATCACTAATCATTAGGGAAATTCAAATGAAACCCACAGTGAGATACCACTTCACACCTTGGGATGGCTATTAAAAAAAAAAAACAACAACAGAAAGCGACAAGTGTTGGCCAGGATATGAAAAAATTGAAACCCTGTGCTTTGCTGGTGTGAATGGAAAATAGTGTGGCCTCTATGAAAAACTGTATGGAGGTTCTTCAGAAATTAAAAATAGAATCACTATATGATCCAGCAATTCCACTTCTGGGTATAAACCCCAGAGGATTGAAAGCAGAGACTTCTGGGGTACAAAAATATTTGTACACTCATTTTTCACAACAGCATTATTCATAATAGCTAGAAGGGAGAAGTCATCCAAGTGTCCACCAATGAATGAATGGACAAACAAAATGTATACACATGCAATGGAATATTCAGCTTTAAAAAGAAAGGAAATTCTGACACACGCTATGACGTGGATGAACCTTGAAGACATTATGTTAAGTGAAAGAAGTCAGTCACAAAAGGATAAATACTATATGATTCTACTTATATGAGATACATAAGGTAGTCAAATTCATAGAAAGCAAAAGTAGAATGATAGTCGCCAGAGGCTGGGGATCTAGAGGGTTTGGGTGTTATTGTTTAATGGGTATAGTGTTTCCGTTTGAAACGATGACAAAAATTCTAAAGATGAGTTTTGGTGATGGATGCTTAATAATGTTGATATGTTTAATGCCATTGAACTATGCTTAAAAATGGTTAAGATAGTAATTTTTGTTATGTATACTCTACCATGGTTTAAAAAAATAATGGTGCTATTATAAACATTCTTCTAATACATATCCTTTGATAAACACATCTATATTTTTGTTTGAAACACTGGGACATAATCTATGCATATGTTTGGCTTTAGTTGATGCTGCCATTATTTTTCCAAACTGATTGTAATAATTCACACCCCCCAGCTCTGCAACAGCATGTGATAGTCCTCATGTTCCGCATCCCCACCAACACTTGATAGTATCTGTCTTTTTCACATAGACCATTCTGATGATGTGTATTATTATCTCATAGATTTAATTTGTATTTTCTGGATGACTAATGCAATTGAGACCTATTCTCTTTTGTGAACCGTCTATTTAAATCTTCACTACTCTTTCTGTTGGGTTGTCTTTTTCTTATAGAGTGAATTATTGTTTTTAATTTGTCTTAGGTAAAGGTCTGAATTATATCTAGTGTGATGGATTCTGAAAATAAAAGGCCCTTATCCATCTAAATATATACATTTTCATTGTGCAGTTTATAAAAATTAAATTTATAGGAGTGCAGTTAGATTTTCCAGTATCTCTTTGTTAGTTGTGTGTATGTGTGTGTGTGGGAGGGGGGCAGGGTCTACTCTAGCTGGAGACTGTCAGCAGAAGCCTGAAAATATCACTTTCTTGATGGCTAGTTCTGGTTAGTGTGCCAACTCCAGATACCCCGGACAGCCTAAGCAGGTCTGACCAAAAGTCAGTTACAGAATTGTATAGACTATATGACCTGAACACCCAGTCAATTCTGTTAGGTCTGCTTTGATTGTACACAGCAAATGTTTAGCTTTAATAGGCTTCAGTAGGTCTGCAAAATATCTAAAATTATATACAGAATAGTATCTTGGGAGTCTGTGTATTTTTTGGAAGGAGAGCGCCCAAGGCTTTCACTGTATTCTCAAAGAGGGGAAGGGGGATGGTCTGTGGCCTCTAAAGGGTGAGCATCCTTAGTTCAACATGAAGTTAGTCTTCTTGGCTCATCCTCAGTTAACTTCTGTTTCCTATTTCATGTCCTGCCTGTCTATATTTGAGATAAGGACAGCAAGTTTAATATTAACCCTGTTTCCCTAAGAGTAAGAAGGTGGTTACCCATGTCTGAAAGGGTTCCGATTCCTATCTCCCCCTGGCTCGGATAAGTAGAAGCTATGATAGGCTGAATAATGTCCCAGAAAGGTATCCAGGTCCTAATCCTTAGATCACATGAATGTTACTTTATTTGGCAAAAGGAACTTTGCAGATGTAATTAAATTCAGGATTTTGAGATGGGGAGATTATCCAAGTGGTCCCAAAGTGTAATCACAAGTATCTCTAGAAGGAGGGGGAAGAAGGCCGGGAGCAGTGGCTCACGCCTGTAATCCCAGCACTTTGGGAGCTCAGGCAGATTCCCTGAGCTCAGGAGTTTGAGACCAGCCTGGGTAACACGGTGAAACTCTGTCTCCACTAAAATACAAAAAATGAGCCAGGCATGGCGGCATGCACCTGCAGTCCTAGCTACTCAGGAGGCTAAGGCAGGAGAATCGCTTGAACCCGGGCGGCGGAGCTTGCAGTGAGCCGAGACCGCACCACTGCCCTCCAGCCAGGGTGACAGAGCGAGACTCTGTCTCAAAAAAAAAAAAAAAAAAAGAAGAGAAAGATTTGACTACAGAAGAAGGAAATAATGAAAATAAGATGTGACACTGCTGGCTTTGAAGATGGAAGAAGGAACCATGCATGAAGGAACGTAGGCGGCCTCAAAAAGTGGGAAAAAGCAAGCAAATAGATCCTTCTCTGGAGACTCCGTAAGGAACTAACCCTGCCGACACCTTGACTTTAGCCCAGTGAAACTGATTGCAGACTTTTGGCCTACGGGATTGGGAAAGAATAGGTTTACATTGTTTACAACACTAAGCTTATGGTAATTTGTTGCAGCAGCAGTAAGTGACTTTTTGAATTGTCCATCCATGGGGATTCAGGGAAGCCAGGTCTGCTGGTGAATGGGCTATGTTTAAGACCAATTTTGAAAAGAGTATGAAATATGTCACTAGAATGTGGATCTTGTTTTACGGAAAGGCTAAGCTCTGAGAGGCATTGTGTGGTAGCACTATCCCTCGGTGCTCCCCTAGGAAGAGATGTGCCACGGGGCATAGGCTCTTCTCAGGGGTTTGGAGACCGGGACTCTTTTCCTGGCTGGGTGACCTTAGGAAGTTCAGTCACCTCTGGGTTGATGGTTTCCTCTTTTATCAAATGAAGAAGCTGGACCAGAAGGCCCCTATTGAGGGCTGGATGACCAGGAGGCATGTCATGTAGGATCTCTCTTGCTCACTCAGAAGTGTTCTGTTAATGGTCAGGCACAGTGGCTCATGCCTGTAATCCCAGCACTCTGGGAGGCCGAGGCGGTGGATCACCTGGGTCAGGAGTTCGAGATCAGCCTGATTAACATGGTGAAACCTTGTCTCCACTAAATACAAAAAAATTAGCCTGCATGGTGGCGCATGCCTATAATCCCAGCTACTTGGGAGGTTGAGGCAGGAGAATCACTTGAACCCGGGAGGTGGAGGTTACAGTGAGCCAAGATAGTGCCATTGCACTCCAGCCTGGACAACAAGAGCAAACTTTGTCTCCAAAAAAAAAAAAAATATTCTGTTGATAATGCTTCCTTTGTAACTCTGGAATCCATCAATATCTGCAACCATGGCCATTACTCAAGAAGTCACTTTCACTTACTCTATTGCACTATTTTCTAGCTATTTTCTCCCTCCACTTTTGTCCCAGTTTGATTCATTATCTACATGGCAGCCACACTGACATTTTAAAACACAGTTCTAATCAAGCATTCCCAAGCATAATCCCTTCTTTAGCTTCCCGTGCTCCGAGGATAAGATCCCATCCTGTTTGTTAGTTTTCTGTCCTTTGCAGGGACATGAATAAAGCTGGAAACCATCATTCTCAGCAAACTAACACAGGAACAGAAAACCAAACACTGCATGTTCTCACTTGTAAGTGGGAGTTGAACAATGAGAACATATGGGCACAGAGAGGGGAACGTCACACAGCCGGGCCTGTCAGGGGTTCAGGGGCAAGGACAGGGATAGCATTAGGAGAAATACCTAATGTAGATGATGGATTGATGGGTGCAGCAAACCACCATGGTACATGTGTACCTATGTAACAAACCTGCACGTCCTGCACATGTATCCCAGAGCTTAAAGTATAATAAAAAAATAAAGGCCAGGTGCAGTGGCTCACACCTGTAATCCCAGCACTTTGGGAGGCCAAGGCGGGTGGATCATGAGGTCAGGAGATTGAGATCATCCTGGCCAACATGGTGAAACCCTATCTCTACTAAAAATACAAAAAATAGCTGGGTGTGGTGGTGCACACCTGTAGTCCCAGCTAATGGGGAGGCTGAGGCAGAAGAATCGCTTAAACCTAGGAGGCAGAGGTTGCAGTGAGCTGAGATTGTGCCACTGCACTCCAGTCTGGGTGACAAAGCAAGACTCCATCTCGAATAAATAAATAAATTTAAAAAAAAAATCCCACCCTGCCTTGCCCTCCACAGTCTGGCCCTGCTGCCTCCCAGTGCCCCTCAGGCTGGTCTGCCTGCTCAGCTGACCTCTCACCACTGCCTCCTGCCTCCTGCCACCTGCCTCCTGCCTCATGGCCTTGACCCCAGTGGGTTGCTCTTTCTAGAAGTCTCTGTAAGCCACTCTTGTTAGTTCCTATTCTTCTTTTGGATCTTAGCTTACACGTCACTTCCTAGTAAATAGGTTACTTCCCAAATTAGGTCAGGATCCATATTACAACTCTCATACCCCCCTGTACTTTTAAAATTGTGCTTATTCCAGATTGTAGTTCTGTGTTTGTGCTATTATTTGATCAAGACTTTTCACTTCTTCCAAACTGCACAACTTCATGAGTATAGGAATTGTGTCTGCTAGAAACTGGAATTAAGCACAAATCAAACACAGATGCTCAATATACATTGGATGGATGAATTGATGCATTAATGATGAATGACTGGGTTCATTCTCTTCTGTCATTGCCTCCTTCCCCAACACTGGCTCCTACCTGCCAGCCAGAGATCCTGACCTTAGCTTGGTGACATAAGAAGATCAGATGCAGCAGCCACATCTAGAATCTCACTCTTCCCCTCAGCAGCAGCCACAGTCAACTCTTCAAATCCATTAACAAGTGACCTTCTGTACTCCACTGTGCCTGCAAAGGATGGAATGAAGGTCTCTCAGGACCGAGCTTTGAAACTGACTTTGTCTTTCCTTAAGCAAAGTCTCTGACCTTGAAATCGCTCCTCTGGGCCAGGTGTGGTGAGTTTTGCTTGTAATCCCAGCACTTTGGGAGGCTGAGACAGGTGGATCACCTGAGGTCAGGAGTTCGAGACCAGCCTGGCCAACATGGTGAAACCCTGTCTCTCCTAAAAGTACAGAAATTAGCCAGGCATGGTGGTATAATCCCAGCTGCTTGGGAGGGAGGCTGAGGCAGGAGAATTGCTGGACCCGGGAGGTAGAGGTTGCAGTGAGCTGAGATCACACCACTGTACTCCAGCCTGGGTGACAGAGCGAGACATCCTTCTCAAAAAAACAAAAACAAAAACAAAAAACCTCTCCTCTGTAAAATGATGATGCCATCTTCTTGTTCTCATGAGGTAGTGACATGGAGTAGATGAGAAGGGTGACTATATGTTGTATACCTTATAAAATGCTATTCCCTGGAAACGGTCCTTCAGCAAAGACCTATGTTAAAAGGGAAGCAAAACCAGAAACTCTGGTCCAGAGAAAGAGATACTAAGTTCATCTTTGCTCTGTTCATCCTGGTGACCATTTGAAGGCATCTCCTCCTCTCCTCCTTCTGTTCTATCCTACCTACCGTCAGGGTTCAGCTGGATGGCTCCCCTCTCCTGGAAGCCTTCTGTGACTCCTGCTTTAGCTCACAGAGTTTGTTCCCTCCTCCCCACCCCACCCCCCTTTTCAACTGAACTCAGCCAGCCACACTTAGAGTGGCTCCTAATTAATCTTTAGTAGCCTTACCACCAAGTCTTTTCTCCCTAGCTTCAGCAAAAGCAGTTTTCTGGTTCAATGACTGCCCTGGACTTCTCTTCCTAGAGGCCAGCTACCTCACCTCCACCTCCCTGACTATTTTCCTGGTGGCTTCTAAGGGACTGGATGTCAGTCTCATACCCCAGGCCCAAGGTCAACATTTTTGCTCCTGCATTCCAGAGTCCCTTTGACCGAGTCCTCCATTCTAGGAGTTGGAGTTCCTCCAGGGAATTGACATTAAGGTTTGGGCTTTGGTTCCCATGAATTGATAGCAGTGTATCCCTGAAGTTAAGAGCAGGAACTTAAGACTCAAGCTGTTCTAGGTTCAAATTCCACTTCCCACTTATTATTTTGTGGCCTTGGAAAACTACTTGATCTTCAGTTTCAGGTTTCTCATGTGGATATCATAAAGGTATTTAAATGCTTTTATGATGTAATTTAAATATATGGTATAATAAAAATGGAGACAATAAAAGTATACAATAGCATTTTTTTTTCAGAAGGAAGGAATTTTCAAAATTTTAGCCCTTAGTAAATGATCATCCTCATCAGGGATACCGCTTTTGTGTTTCTGCTTCCCCCCACCCCCCCCCGGAGATGGGTACTCTTTCTGCCCTAAGTGAAAAGTACCCAATGCACTCCCAACCCCATCTGGTCTCCTTGGCTGGACTAGCTTCAGTCTAAAAGGTAGGCAGTGACAGGATCACAGCAGTGTGACGTCTTGTCACTGGCTTACCCAAGAGGGTCTTCCAGGGTCCTCTTCCTCACCTGACAGAGGCCAGGTTTGCCCCACAGCTGTGCATGTCTGTGAATGGTCCATTCAGGCACGCAAAAGGCTGGTGATCCCTGAGGTGATCTACCCCTTATCCCAAGCCAGTGGAAAAGCCTTCCCAGCAAGTTGGACTTTGTCTTTCAGACCAGTGCTCACCAACCATCACCTTAATTAGATGCCTCATTGTCTCCTATTCTGAGGACAGAGAAAAGCCTTGGGTGTTGCCAGGTGAGCTCCACCAGGACTAGAGGCAAGAATCCGGAGACAAAGCAGAGAAAGCCAGTCAGCCTGTTGAGGGGTGAACAGAGAGAGGGAGACAGGGACTGCTTCTGAGGTCATAAGCCTGGCAAATGACTCTCAGGAAACTCATGATTTCATTTAGAAAGTATGCTAAGTGTTCCTAAGACAGAAAAATCTGTTAGATTTATTTCCTCTGCAATGAAGGTAAGCTTATCCCAGCTCCCCCTCCTGCTACCCACCCCCATGTTTGTTGCTGCCAAAGTACTTGGAAAAGCAGAAAAGTGAGTTCTGCAGGTTGCAGCTCTGCTACAGGGGACTGTGAAGACAGCAGGCTCAGTGGACCAGCAGTCACCCAGCTGGGCAGAGGGGACAGCCTTCTGCAGAATGGCTCCAGAGGGCCCTGCCAGGCCCTGCCTGCTCAGTCACTGCCCCTCCCAGCAGCCCTGACTGTGAGACAGACAGAGGCATTTTCCTTAGCCTCATTTTGCAGATGACTTTTTATTCCTTACCTTTTGTTCTTACTGGATTATTTTAAAGAAAATTCCAGATATTGTGTTGTATCACCCACAGATAATTTGTATCTCTAGCAAAGATTTAACAAATATAACTCCCATGCCATTATTAGGAATTGCTTCATATCATCTAACTGTCTATGTTCATATCCCTGATTTATTAAAGAATTTTTTGGTTGATACCGTAAAAAAATATAAAACTGACAAAAAGTTGTAAGAATCTCTCATATATACCTTGCCTAAATTCACCAAATGCTTACATTTTGCTGTATTTGATTTATTATTTATATAAATGTTTTTCCTGAGTAATGTGAAGTACATTGGAGACATCATATCCCATTCCTTGTAAACACTTCAGTGTATAGACATTCTCTTCTATAACACAGTATAATTATCAAGAACAAGAAACTCTGCACTTCTATTATTTATCCTCGTCCACTTTTAAAATTTGGCAGTTTCCCCAAAAATTCTTTTTAGAGTTATGTATTTTCCCTAGTCCAGATGCAGTGCAGGATCGTACGTTTGGATGTCATGTCTCTTTAGTCTTTTTCGTAGGGAACATCTCCCTTGCCTTTGTATTTCTTGACTCTTTCATTTTTTCAAAGGTACAGGCCAACTGTTGTGTAGAATGTCTCATGATTTGAGTTTGTCTGAAGTTTCCTTATGGTTAGATTTCAGTTATGCCTTTTTGACAGAAATACCAAAGACGTGATACTATGTTCTCCATGCATACTATTGGAAGGCGATATTGGTCATGTTGACTTTGATCATGTGGCCATGGTGGTGTCTCCGGTTTCTTCATTGTTTAGTTAATTATAAGTAATTAGTGGGGAGCTTGGGAGACTATGTAAATATCCTACTCCTCATCAAACTTTTACTCACAAGTTTTAAGTATCCATTGTGATTTTCTAAGTTTACCGTCTAATTTATTATTTGGCATTCTATATACATGAATCTTCCACCATTTATTTAGTCACTGATTTATTTATATCATTATGGACTTGCAGATTGTTATTTTACTTAATGTGTGATAATCAATTATTATTTATTTTTGATGCTTAAATTTTCCCAAATTTGGCCAGTGGGAATCCTGTCCAGCCAGCTCCTGTGTCCTTTTCCTATGTCCTCGTTGTTCTTTAAGCACTTCCTTAATTTCCGGATCAACAAGGTGCTCCAGGATCTCCTAGGTTTTCATTGTTCCAGCTCTGGAATTAGCGTTTTCAGAGTTCTTATTCTTTTTAGAGAATAATAGTACTTAGAATCCAAAATCTGTGTGCCTAGTGTGCTCATTGCTATTGTTACATCATAGCTTCTAGGATGTTTCAGTGGACAGAGCTAGAAAATACATGTGCACATGCATTTACTTTTATAAAACTATAAATTATTAAAAGCTATACATTAATTAAAACTATACATTTATACTGATGCCTCCCATCCTAATCCAATGAATTCTAGTTGTTCCCTTTCCACGTTTGATATCTCCATACTAGAAAACTGAGAAGGCTGGCCCCTGTGATCCTCAAGGTATTTACTTATTTGTTTAAGCACAGAAAACACAGAAAGTGGTTTTAGAATTGTTAATCCATGTCAATGTGAAAACAAAACGTATTGACTAGAATTTAGTATTTGTTTATATTCTTTTTTTAAAGGTAAAATTGATCAAGAGTGACATGTACAAATCCTAAGGGTACTTTTCAATGAGTTTTGACAAATATATGCATTCTTGTAATTCACGTTCTTCTCAAGATAAGAGAACATTTCCATCACCTTAGAAAATCCTCTTATACCCTTTCCC